>NC_134357.1:445887896-446187896 GCF_048569485.1 Anomaloglossus baeobatrachus | reverse complement strand
ATTCAACCCCTCAAACCACCAGAATTCTGTTTGGTTCCCCTAAAGTATTAAGAAGTATTTCAGGCACAAAGAACAATGAGCTTCACATGTTTGGATTAATTATCTCTTTTTCCAGCCTTTTCTGACTAATAAAGACCCTCCCCAAACTTGTGAACAGCACTCATACTTGGTCAACATGGGAAAGACAAAGGAGCATTCCAAGGCCATCAGAGACAAGATCGTGGAGGGTCACAAGGCTGGCAAGGGGTAAAAAACCCTTTCCAAGGAGTTGGGCCTACCTGTCTCCACTGTTGGGAGCATCATCCAGAAGTGGAAGGCTTATGGAACTACTGTTAGCCTTCCACGGCCTGGACAGCCTTTGAAAGTTTCCACCCGTGCCGAGGCCAGGCTTGTCCGAAGAGTCAAGGCTAACCCAAGGACAACAAGGAAGGAGCTCCGGGAATATCTCATGGCAGTGGCGACATTGGTTTCAGTCAATACCATAAGTAACGTACTCCACCGCAATGGTCTCCGTTCCAGACGAGCCCGTAAGGTACCTTTACTTTTAAAGCGTCATGTCAAGGCTCGTCTACAGTTTGCTCATGATCACTTGGAGGACTCTGAGACAGACTGGTTCAAGGTTCTCTGGTCTGATGAGACCAAGATCGAGATCTTTGGTGCCAACCACACACGTGACGTTTGGAGACTGGATGGCACTGCATATGACTCCAAGAATACCATCCCTACAGTCAAGCATGGTGGTGGCAGCATCATGCTGTGGGGCTGTTTCTCAGCCAAGGGGCCTGGCCATCTGGTCCGCATCCATGGGAAGATGGATAGCACGGCCTACCTGGAGATTTTGGCCAAGAACCTCCGCTCCTCCATCAAGGATCTTGAGATGGGTCGTAATTTCATCTTCCAACAAGACAACGACCCAAAGCACACTGCCAAGAAAACCAAGGCCTGGTTCAAGAGGGAAAAAATCAAGGTGTTGCAGTGGCCTAGTCAGTCTCCTGACCTTAACCCAATTGAAAACTTGTGGAAGGAGCTCAAGATTAAAGTCCACATGAGACACCCAAAGAACCTAGATAACTTGGAGAAGATCTGCATGGAGGAGTGGGCCAAGATAACTCCAGAGAGCTGTGCCGGCCTGATCAGGTCTTATAAAAGACGATTATTAGCTGTAATTGCAAACAAGGGTTATTCCACAAAATATTAAACCCAGGAGTTGAATAATAATTGACCCACAATTTTATGTTGAAAATGTATTAAAATTTAACTGAGCAACATAACTTGTTGGTTTGTAAGATTTATGCATCTGTTAATAAATCCTGCTCTTGTTTGAAGTTTGCAGGCTCTAACTTATTTGCATCTTATCAAACCTGCTAAATCTGCAGGGGGTTGAATACTACTTGTAGGCACTGTATATCCCACAAATAGCAACAAACAGGGAAACCAAAGTTTAAACTCACAGCAAGCACACAGAGGAAAAGACAATATGTGCTCAGCGAGAAATAAAGTGCAGCGAGGAATAAACCACAAGGGACTTTCCACCACACACCAAATAGCATACAACAAATCACCAAAGCTGGATCTGTGGCGCCCCTGACCTGGTCAGGCACCACTGAGTACTGCACCCATGCTGGGGACAGTACAATACAGGTAATCCAGAAGGCTGACCGGGGTGTGGAACACAGGCGCATAGTGATCAGGTCTCACACATGTACCCATGAGAGGACCCCTGGGGATCCCAGGAGGGGGAAAAGCCTTCACCTTCACTGGAATAGTGGAGGGGGCCAAAAGCCTCCATCTCCTCTCAAGGGGTGTGGTAAGAGAGTCTGGTTGCTAGGTGGCGTAGGCAGGCACAAAAGGGAAAAGAGAAGGAGGAGTAAACAGTCTAGAGTCTGAAGCAGAGTGTGGAGGAGTGAGGAGCAGGAAAGTGAAGCTCAGACAGGAGCAGCAGTGAAGGTCCCAGATGTGAGCCGGTTCAGTGCAGAGTCCAGGGAGCTCGAGTGAGGAGCAGATCCCGTGGGCTGCTGTAGTCTGACAGCGTCCGCGCAGTGGCTACCGACGGGGGAGAACGGTCAACTAGGAGTGCTACCCGAAATCCATCTTCAGCTAGAGAGAGAGCAACGGAGTGGGAAGTAAGGAGACTGCTAGAGAGTACCAGGCCCAAACGGGCGGCAGATCCCGAAGCGGAGATAGATCCAGCTTTCTTTTGCTAAACCTGCCGGTGTGGGGCTCTCAAAGCCCACGCCACAACACCACAAAAGCCGCAGCCACGTAGCCACAGTTAGGGCCCATAGCTCACAGGAGGCAAGAAGCTGGAGTGATCTGGCCCAGGCAACAAGCACACGGCAAACGAAGGGGAGTGAGGCTTCAGCAACTTCCCTGGGTGACCCCCATAGGGACTCAAAGTCGGGGTCACCCCAAACCACCAAGGGCTAAGGAAGGCGAGTTAGTAGTCACCCTCACAAGTCAGCCTGAAGGACACCTGGTTCCCGCCTGGTTCATCCCAGCTACGCCCGGGTTACTCACCCTGCCACCTGAAGTGAGTAAAAACCCTGAAAGACATTCTGCCTGTGTGGAGTTATTCTGCGCCTTGTGGTACTACGCATCTACACAGGGCCCTGGGGCTTGCCTCACTCTCAGGGGGCTATTCCAACTAACTGCACTCACCATCAGCCCCAGGCGTCCCTCAACCTGCAGTGGCGGTCCCCCACTGACCGCAATACTGAGAGTGGCGTCACGACAATAGAAGATTCCCTACCTGTGACGAGATCCAGCCGAGTGGAGTCCCTGAAGGTAATGCACCGACACTACACCTGTGGGGCTTCACATCTGGCGTCACGAACAGGATAAGGACTAGACCTGTTGAGACAGGTGACCATGTGTCTGGGCGGTCCGCTTGAAAAATTGGAAGCGCCGCCATATTGCCACCATGAAAAGCGCGCTGAAAAACAACAGCAGCCCGCGCTGGGAGAAGTTACCGCCCACGAAGAGGTGTGGCTACCCAGAGATCCCCTGCAGAGTTCTGACCTCGCTTGTGAAGAGAGCGGAGGCGTCCAGAGACGTCGGGAAGGAAAGGGAGCCACAAGCCTGCTGCTGCAGAGAAAAGAGATGGAGTCCGGACGTGGATACCCAGAACCAGGCTCTGCTGCCTGGTGGTGCCGGGAGCTTGCTATCTTCTGCGATCAGCTGGAGGCCAGGATCATGCGACAGCTCAGTGAGGGACGCACGGAGCTTCTGGAGATGGCTGCCGCGGTTCAGGCCTATGAGAGGGGAACCGCACGACGAGTGCCAGACCGGACGGCGACGACTCAGACCCCGATGCTGCCACCGATGGGTGAGTCCAGTGTTACCCCTGCCGGCCCGGATGCCCCGACCCCTGCTGCCACGCCCGCGGTCCCTGAAGAGGCGCCCGGCGCGGCGACGCTGAGCCAGGCCGCAGCCACGCCAGGTGCGGCCCGCCAAGCCCAGGCCGCCGCAGCGATGCCCTGCTCGGCCCGCCAAGCCCAGGCCGCCGCAGCGATGCCCTGCTCGGCCCGTCAAGCCCCGGCCGCCGCAGCGATGCCCTGCTCGGCCCGCCAAGCCCCGGCCGCCGCAGCGATGCCCTGCTCGGCCCGTCAAGCCCCGGCCGCCGCAGCGATGCCCTGCTCGGCCCGCCAAGCCCCGGCCGCCGCAGCGATGCCCTGCTCGGCCCACCAAGACCCGGTCCCTGCAGCGACGCCCAGCCCAGCCTGCACAGATCCCATCGCAGCTGCGACGCCGATCCAGGCCGCCGCCATACAGGGCGCGGCCCGCCAAGACCAGGCCGCCGCCATACAGGGCGCGGCCCGCCAAGACCAGGCCGCCGCCATGCCGAGCGCGGCCCGCCAAGATCAGGCCGCCGCCATACAGGGCGCGGCCCGCCAAGAGATTGCATCACCATTTACCCCGGCCTGCAAGGCCAGAGCAGACACCGCTCCCCAGCCTAAGGAAGTCCCTACTAGGAGATCCCTGATAGGTGAAGACTCCGCATACTGGCAGCTGAAGGCTGACCTGGAGGCTAAGTTTCCACAGGAGATGGTGGACCGATACATGCTCCCTCCGAACACCCCTAAGGCCACCCCTGCAGCAACCACGCTGAAGAGTCCACCGACTGGGCCAGCTGAGGAACACTCATCCCCAGTGCTGCCACGACCAGAGTGCAGCGAAGAACTAAGGGGGAGAGGAGGCCAGGAAACTGAGGAGCTGACTCAGGAGCCAGCAGCAGTGCTAGTCCCAGAGCCGGAGATGCTGCCATATTCCCGCTGGGACGAGGAAGACCTGACACCTCCTGCTGAAGAAGAAGACCTGCCCAACCGCCCCACCTGGGAGCTTGTAAGCTGCACTTCGCAGAATCCAGCCCGCAAGACACGGCGCCGTAACAGAACCCAGTCTTTCCCTGCACCGCAGTCTCCAGAACAGAAAGATGAAATAACGGCCAGAGACCTAGAGGAGAAACGGTTCCTGAGAAGAGCCAAAGCCCAGGTCAGAGGACCCCTTTGTCGAGGAGTAGTAGAAGATTTCAGCCTAAAATCAGGATACGGCTTTATAGTTGCACCTGGTATGAAAGAAGGCATTTTTGTCAACAGAAGAGACGTTAGAGCTCATTTGCCCAGAGGACACCCTGGCAGAAACTTAAAAATGGGAGACTCCGTACAGTTTACCCTGCATCAAGGAGAAAGAGGCTGGTACGCGCTAGATGTAGTGCCATGTCCCAAAGAAGAAAGGAAAGACAGCCATAAAGAAAGAAAAGACAAAGAACCTACTGAAGAGACAACTACAGATGAAGAAAAAGGTCAAGAAAGCAACAGGTGCCGCAGCCCTACAGGCCCAAGCCCTGGTGAAGAGGAATCTGCCTAAGTTTAAGTAAAGTACAGCAAGTTTTGACCAGTTTGGAAAGTTTGTTTTGCAACGTTTTAAAGTTCAAGAATGTGCCCACAAAAACTATTGTGAGAAATAAACCTTAAGGCTATGAACTGGCTATAGCCACAAACTCTCGCAGTGTAAATAGTTACACCAGAGGGCACCACCACCACCAGAGTCAGCCTGTTTAGGGGCTTGGCTCGTCTGCAACCAGGAGGAGCCCGTCCGTATATAGGGCCTTGGCTCACCTGCGACCAGAGAGCATGCCTGTTTATGGGGCCTGGCTCTCCACCACAAAGAGGGTACCTGGTCAGCACCAACTGTGGAGGCCGTCTCTGCATCCTGCCAGAAGAGGCTGAAGGCGCGGATCCACCAGGCCAGGTATACCCTGAAACCACCAGCCCATGTAAGCCGCCTCTACATCCTGCCAGAAGTGGCTGAAGCCGCGGCCAACGTGAAAGGGTTTTGGGTGGGTTAACGGACTTGTGGGTGGAGGGTGGTGATGTATGGTACCTGGTGCTTTTAAATGTTTTACATGTTTTAATGTTTTATGCATTTTAAAATGTTGTCTTGCAGCCCGAGGACGTGCTGGTGATAACTAAGGGGGAATGTGGCGCCCCTGACCTGGTCAGGCACCACTGAGTACTGCACCCATGCTGGGGACAGTACAATACAGGTAATCCAGAAGGCTGACCGGGGTGTGGAACACAGGCGCATAGTGATCAGGTCTCACACATGTACCCATGAGAGGACCCCTGGGGATCCCAGGAGGGGGAAAAGCCTTCACCTTCACTGGAATAGTGGAGGGGGCCAAAAGCCTCCATCTCCTCTCAAGGGGTGTGGTAAGAGAGTCTGGTTGCTAGGTGGCGTAGGCAGGCACAAAAGGGAAAAGAGAAGGAGGAGTAAACAGTCTAGAGTCTGAAGCAGAGTGTGGAGGAGTGAGGAGCAGGAAAGTGAAGCTCAGACAGGAGCAGCAGTGAAGGTCCCAGATGTGAGCCGGTTCAGTGCAGAGTCCAGGGAGCTCGAGTGAGGAGCAGATCCCGTGGGCTGCTGTAGTCTGACAGCGTCCGCGCAGTGGCTACCGACGGGGGAGAACGGTCAACTAGGAGTGCTACCCGAAATCCATCTTCAGCTAGAGAGAGAGCAACGGAGTGGGAAGTAAGGAGACTGCTAGAGAGTACCAGGCCCAAACGGGCGGCAGATCCCGAAGCGGAGATAGATCCAGCTTTCTTTTGCTAAACCTGCCGGTGTGGGGCTCTCAAAGCCCACGCCACAACACCACAAAAGCCGCAGCCACGTAGCCACAGTTAGGGCCCATAGCTCACAGGAGGCAAGAAGCTGGAGTGATCTGGCCCAGGCAACAAGCACACGGCAAACGAAGGGGAGTGAGGCTTCAGCAACTTCCCTGGGTGACCCCCATAGGGACTCAAAGTCGGGGTCACCCCAAACCACCAAGGGCTAAGGAAGGCGAGTTAGTAGTCACCCTCACAAGTCAGCCTGAAGGACACCTGGTTCCCGCCTGGTTCATCCCAGCTACGCCCGGGTTACTCACCCTGCCACCTGAAGTGAGTAAAAACCCTGAAAGACATTCTGCCTGTGTGGAGTTATTCTGCGCCTTGTGGTACTACGCATCTACACAGGGCCCTGGGGCTTGCCTCACTCTCAGGGGGCTATTCCAACTAACTGCACTCACCATCAGCCCCAGGCGTCCCTCAACCTGCAGTGGCGGTCCCCCACTGACCGCAATACTGAGAGTGGCGTCACGACAATAGAAGATTCCCTACCTGTGACGAGATCCAGCCGAGTGGAGTCCCTGAAGGTAATGCACCGACACTACACCTGTGGGGCTTCACAGATCTAATGCACAGAACCGATGTTGCTGGAGCAAAGCTAGAGCTATCATCAGCATGGGACCCCAGGTTCCACTATCTTTTTAAGGGCAGAGGCGGCTGTGATAGGTCTTCCATCACCTGTGCTCACAGCAGCAATGCACTGATGAGCAGGAATTAACTCCCGCTAGACCAAACACGACAGAGAAGAAAACCGGGCGACGCAACCCAAGTGCATCAGGTGACGTGTCAGACTCTGCAGTGTGAACAGAGTCTGAAGATGCCAAGCCACCTGGTGAGTTAAGAGCAGAACACCGCATGACATCCAGTCATAAAAAGGCAGTGTCATCGGGGGAACAAACTCTCACAGAGGATGTCAAAACGCATTTTCAGTATGATCTTTCCCTGTCATTATAGCATTGGGAGAAGAGGAAAGGTGCAGCGTGGGAGTGGCGGGAGTAGTGAAGAGCGACTTCTTGCCCTATACTTTCTATTGTATCCATACTCCACTCTGTTTTTTTTTTCCTGCAAACGGTGGTGGTCTCAGGACCAAAACTCTCATTAATCTACTAGCAGCTAAAAGGGCACACAGATATAAAAAAGTAACAAACATTTAGACTCTTTGTAGCATAACTTTCCTTCCAAGCCCTATAAAATATCGGAATATACAGTACACTGAATTTTGTTTCATCTTTATATAAATTCATATTCCAAAAATAACAGAGGGAAGTGACTAAGATTGCACACTTGGTCAAATGACCTTGAATTAGCATTGTATGATGGAACAGTTCCCATAGCAACTAGCATCCTTTTTTGTCCTTTGTAAATATTTTTTTTCCTCAGGTAAGTGTTCTGGAAAATACCAAAGACTAGCATTTTATGGTCATAGGCTTACATTTATGGAGATAACAAGGGGGGCCTTTATCAGTGGGTTGTAGGGATTTGGAATCTTAGTTAATTGAACTGAAGAGTAGTGCTGCAAAAAAACTGACGGCCTCATTCAGACACCAGTACGTGTTTTATCCGTGCTCTCCCCACACACGATGGGATATCCGTTACACTATTGTGGGGTTGCATTGATTGACAGCTGTCCTAGACTAGTTTGGTGACCTCAGGCCGGAAGAGCAGCAACAATTAAACTGATGTTTAGTGTTCAAGGCTAAAACAAGCATCAGTAAAGATGGTATTTAGAGGTTGATAAAGTGCTGCTAACACATTCTAGAGTAAATCATGATGACAGCTTCCTTGTAATCTGGGGATGATTGAAGTTGATGCCAACTGTATATGTTTCTTGATTGATTATTTTGATGGATCTTCACAGACACACTGATTATTATTATTATTGAGAGAACCTTGTATTGCTTGTGTTGGAGGATACATTTTCAAGGCTATGGAAGGATTTACTGACAAATGAGGAGTTAATCTATCACCGATATCTAATATAAATACTAGAATTGACAGCTAGGGAGTCTGAACTTGGAATAAAAGTGAGAACTTACTATCATTTACTTTTCTGAACAAAACCTGTGGGCCTCCTTCACACCTCCGTGTCTCCAGTACGTGTGACGTCTGTTTTCACACGTACCGGAGATCCTGACACACGTAGACCCTGACACACGTAGAGCCTGACACACGTAGACCCATTAAAATCAATAGGTCTGCGCACACGTGCGTGTTTTCACATGGACCGCGTGTCCGTGCGAAGCATACTTGCGTCCGCGTGCTCCACGCGTACACATGTCCGAACAAGAGCTATCTTAAGCCTGCTTTACACGTTACAATTTAATGTGCGATCGCATTTGCGATCGCACCCACCCCCATCGTTTGTGCGGCACGGGTGTAAGGGGTGGGCAGACCCCTCACAAGGAAGCCTAGTTAACCCGGAAACGTTGTTAATAAAAATGTTTTATATTGTATGCATGTATGTTGAGTCAGGGTACCCCCTAGTGGCCGGGTGGGACGGCTGTCACCACAGTAGGGAGGAGGAGCCGGCAGGTTAGGAGGGAAGAAAAGTGTGTAAGACAGGCAGTGGTCTCGGGGACAGCAAAGAAGAAGGAACAGCCAGGGGCAGAGTGTGGCAGCTGAAGTACAGGGAAGCCGGAGAAGACAGGAGCGGGCGGAACCTCGTAGGGTGAAGCAGTCCGGTGTGGGTCCGGGCTGTGGGTAGCCAGAAGTGGGAGCCGGGCGAAGTGAAGTAGTCAGGCAAGTCGCCCACTTGAGGGAACGCTAGAGTAGACTCCCCCTCAGCTGAAGGAAGCGCCATAGCATTGTGCTTTATTACTACCAAGTGTGAAGAATTGCGAAGAATAAAACATGTTTGTTGTTTGCATTGAACCATGCCTGAAGAGTATTTGTGCGCCGGACAACACCTGCACCACCACACTCTGCCCCACCAAGGCACCTCCTGTCCCCCCAGTGACGGCGACGCCAGGGGTAAGCCTGACAGAAGGGGCCACGACTACAAGCCCAGAGGTGCCCCTGGCACCCCGTTACATTTGGCGTAGTCGGCAGGATCCGGATCGTATGCAAGGGGACCCGCTCCAAGAAGATGGAGACCAAGTGGTGCCCAGGGCCCCTGATCCGGACTCTCAGCGAAGATTTCCAGTCCCATGGTGGGAAGAAGAAACAGTGCCTGAGGTGAAGGACCGGGCACAAGATGGCGGCAAGATGGCCGTCGTCTGGGAAGAAACAGAAAACGCGTGGAAAATTGGCGCCAAAAGAAGAGCCTGGGGCTGGCCGGTGCCGAAAAAGAAGTTCGGAGTGCTCCGCCCAAAGAGGGGAGGTGCCGGTCCCA
This sequence comes from Anomaloglossus baeobatrachus, assembly GCF_048569485.1. Taxonomy (NCBI): domain Eukaryota; kingdom Metazoa; phylum Chordata; class Amphibia; order Anura; family Aromobatidae; genus Anomaloglossus; species Anomaloglossus baeobatrachus. Next base: position 446,178,404 of record NC_134357.1, on the reverse strand, counting down.
GGGCACGAACAGAGACATGTACAGTGGGCGGTGTTGTAAGAAGAAAGAAGTGCCGCCGCGGAGGGGTCGATCTGTGGTGCGAGACTAAGGGTGGAGTATCTTCAAAAGCGGGAAAAGTGAGCCCGCCTCCACTTCCTCTAGCCTCGCCACTGACCCTGACGCCACTACTGAGAGCTAGTGTTGCTGAAAAAATAGAGAATTTGGATGAGAGCCGTCAGAAGCAGGTGGTGTCTGCGGAGGGATTCCCTGCCTACCTGCCGGCTGTACCCGGAGGACCGGGGCAAGCCAGTAGGGTGACTTGGCTCACAACGTGGGACGCGGAGACCGGTGCGACCACAACCGAGGTCCGGGCGACCTACGCCGCCCAGCTACCGTCGGGGAGCCGGATGTTGGGAGCCCCATATCCCTGCCCAGAGAGACCCCCGCCAGCCGCGGTGGGGTCTGGAACACCTAGCCAAACTCCGACAGAAACATACGCCCCGAAATTAGAGAGAGACGACTGGGGTTTCTATTGGGATCCGGTGCTGCCGTCTTCCCTACCGACCCGAAGATCCCCGTCACCTGAGCCGGACCCAGTGCAAGAGCGGCTGCTTGTTGAAACCGTCGCCCGGGAGATCATGGCGGGTCCCCACGGCAAAGAGCTTGAGCGTCAGTATACCACCGGAGTGGTCGTCAAGTTCAATCAGAAAGAAGGGTATGGCTTCATCCGGGATGGCGAAACCGGCGACGATTACTTTTATAATCGCGTCAACTTGGATACAGAAGGCCTCCCGCAGCGGCTGCATACCCTATACCCAGGGGAAAAGGTACGATTCCTGAGAGAAGTGGGCTGCCGGGGCTTGTTTGCGGTGGGGGTGCATCGTACGCCCACCGAGCAGGAGGCTGCCCAATGGCAGCAGGAGGTAGAATGGGAAGAACACCAGGCCCGGCGACAAGCGCAACGAAGACCGGTGCTGGCTGAAGCCTCCCGACCCCGACATACCGTAGCTGTAGCTCCGGCAGTCATGCCCGTGCAAAGTACCAACCCGGAGAAGGGAACCTCGCCGGTACTGGCGATTAACCAGAACATTATTACTCACCCGACGATTGTTATGGGCAGCCTGCCACCGTCCCGCGCAGCGACCCCCTCACCTCCGTCAGAGACTGAGGAGCCCAAGCTGGGGGCTGCAGCAGCGGAGCAGCTCATCAGTCAAGAGCCTTTCCGGCGACTGCGCCGACTACCCGGGCAGTCCCTATCGGAATACATCCAAGCTCAGAGGGCTGAGTGGCAACGGGCCTTCCACCCGGAATGAGTATCAAGACCGGAAGATGGCGGGCCTGTTTTGTTTGAAGCCGGCGTGTTTAAGCCGGAGAAAGTTTTATGTTTAAGTTGCATATTCCGGAGTGAGCCTGCTTGCTGGACTGAGCCAGGGGCTCCTCCGTGTTATTGAGAGAAAAGCTTCCGTGTTCCTGCGGTGATCGCCAAAGACCGGGAGCGCTGCCAAGCCTCCGGGCACACCAAAGACCGGGAGTGCTGCTAAGCCTCCGGGCACACCAAAGACCGGGAGCGCTGCCAAGCCTCCGGGCGCTGGACAGGTTCGCAGTTGATTGAACATGTTTTATGTGGTTTTAACAGTTATAATTTTAGATTGGAGCCTAGCCGGGAGGCTCAGGTTAAAGAGGGGAGGTGTGTAAGGGGTGGGCAGACCCCTCACAAGGAAGCCTAGTTAACCCGGAAACGTTGTTAATAAAAATGTTTTATATTGTATGCATGTATGTTGAGTCAGGGTACCCCCTAGTGGCCGGGTGGGACGTCTGTCACCACAGTAGGGAGGAGGAGCCGGCAGGTTAGGAGGGAAGAAAAGTGTGTAAGACAGGCAGTGGTCTCGGGGACAGCAAAGAAGAAGGAACAGCCAGGGGCAGAGTGTGGCAGCTGAAGTACAGGGAAGCCGGAGAAGACAGGAGCGGGCGGAACCTCGTAGGGTGAAGCAGTCCGGTGTGGGTCCGGGCTGTGGGTAGCCAGAAGTGGGAGCCGGGCGAAGTGAAGTAGTCAGGCAAGTCGCCCACTTGAGGGAACGCTAGAGTAGACTCCCCCTCAGCTGAAGGAAGCGCCATAGCATTGTGCTTTATTACTGCCAAGTGTGAAGAATTGCGAAGAATAAAACATGTTTGTTGTTTGCACTGAACCATGCCTGAAGAGTATTTGTGCGCCGGACAACACCTGCACCACCACACTCTGCCCCACCAAGGCACCTCCTGTCCCCCCAGTGACGGCGACGCCAGGGGTAAGCCTGACAGAAGGGGCCACGACTACAAACCCAGAGGCGCCCCTGGCACCCCGTTACACGGGCAATTTCTTGCCCATGTCGCACAATGTTCTAACCCCTCATCACACGTACTTACCTTCTAAACGACCTCGCTGTGGGTGGCGAACATCCACTTCCTGAAGGGGGAGGGACGTACGGCGTCACAGCGACGTCACACAGCGGCCGGCCAATAGAAGCGGAAGGGCGGAGATGAGCGGGACGTAAACATCCCGCCCACCTCCTTCCTTCAGCATTGCCGGCGGCCGCAGGTAAGCTGTGTTCATCGTTCCAGGGGTGTCACACGGAGCGATGTGTGCTGCCTCGGGAACAATGAACAACAGGACGTTCGATTTTTTAGAAAATGAGCGACGTGTCAGCGATGAACGAGAAGGTGAGTATTTCTGCTCGTTCATAGCTGTCACACGCTACGATATCACTAACGATGTCGGATGTGCGTCACTTACGACGTGACCCCTCCGGCATCTCGTTAGATATATTGTAGCGTGTAAAGCCCACTGTAGGCCGGTTTCAGACGTATGTGTTTTATCAGGTACAAGCCACACGCATGGTTAAGGTCATACGTGTGACAGTACCGGAGAAAACATGTGTTTAAATAAAAAGATGTTCTATATTCACCTGTATCCAAAATGTATGCAAAAAAAGGAGTGCACTGCTCAATATCAATATGAAAAATACAAATAGGGGTGCTAGCTAATGCAGTGGGTATGGCAAAGTAGAAAAAAGAGTAGACGCTGCATATAAAAGGCCAGCACAACCACAAAATGAAAAATAAAAATAGCCTTTATTACAAAACCATTAAAAACAATTAAAAGTAACAAGTGACAAGAGTGCTGAGGACCCCCTATAATGTGTAGACAGTAATGTAAAAAAATTCACCCGTATGCAGCGCTGTTTTCTTCAGCTCTGCTGCCTCCCACTCCTGACCAACGCTCATTAAATACATTGATTATTCACTGCCCGAGGATCTGGAAGCAGGAGCATCGCAGGGACAGCGCTGGGATAGCACCACGGGGACAGGTGAGTATACAGCAAGCAGTGTGTGTGCAGTGACATCCAGAAGGTCATCGGAGTTGCCAATGAACTCTGATGACACCCCCGCGGCATCCGCGCTACAGCTGGTGTCACCACGATGACTTCACGGGTTGAACTCTGATAACTCTGATGAGTCCCCGATGCTGTCACCACGATGCTCTGGCTTCCAGATCCTCACTGCACGCACACACACACACACACACACACAAGCACATATATACACATATGTATACACACATAGCAGACACACATGGATACACCGAGCACATACTCACACATAGGGCACATGCATGTATGCACTGAACACAGACACACACATATGTCTTCACACACACACACACACATACACACTTGGATACTCACCTGTCCCTAGCGATGTGGTCCCCGGCACTGAAGTCCCTAGTGCTGCTTCGGCTTCCAGCTCCACAGAGCACTGAATATTCAGTGAGTATTATGAGCGGCGGTCAGAAGCAGGAGACAGCAGAGCCGAAGAAAACAACGCTGGATACAGGTAAATATAGAAAATATTTTTAGTTAAAAGACCCGTGTTTTCTCTGGTACGTGTCAGTCTGATGTCACACGGATCATATCAGTGTGCGATCCGTGTGACACCCGTGCTCACGGAGAAAAAACGGACATGTCTGCGTGTGTGCGTGCGGGGCCCTGAAGGGTCACACAGTCCGTGTGAAAACACGGCCGTGTGAGTACACAATAGGATAACATGGGTATGTGTGGCGTCCGTGTTAAAAACGGATGTCACACGTAACTAAAACATGGATGTCTGAAACCAGCCTAAGGGTGCGTGCCCACGTACAGGACTTGCTGTGTCCAAAACGCTGCAAATACTGATCGTGGGCACGCACCCTTAAGGTATGTAGCAAAGCCAGGTAAGACTGAGTTTATGCCAAGCTTTATAGGGTCTCATGATTAGATGGACCTGCCTAGCTTTTTACTAGAACCAGGAAATGGGTTCACTCTGTATTTAGTGTACTGGGAGAATCAGTTTGCTGCTGACCAAAACTAAGCAAAGAGAAGTACCTAACAGTGAAGGTGAAAAGACCTGGTATGTATTGCTCAGTCTCTCCCAGATATATTGAAAAAGACTGCACTCTCTTTTTTTTTGTAAATTAAACTAAAATGAATTTTTCTTAGCAAAATTTGTGAATTTATTGTGCGGCGACAGAAATAAATTGACGGCCGTACAGGGCCTTTGTCACATACAATCACCTGGAATATGGGTTTTAGCAATTGTGTATAATGGTAAGGTGGGTTCTTTCCATCTGTGTGACGCCTTCCCAGGGTATGGCTGTCTGCCAGCAGGTGATAAAGAACAACCAGCAGATGGTATCACCCGATATTATTTTACCACACTACTATTAACCCTGTATGGTCCTGGTGATCTAAAACAACCATCAGATGGAGGTATCCTGTACCATTATTATATACAGGTATTAACCCTTTACAGCTTAAAGCCTGCTTTACACGTGACAATGTATCGTGCAATCGCATTTGCGATCGCACCCGCCCCCATCGTTTGTGCAGCACGGGCAATTTCTTGCCCGTGTCGCACAATGCTGTAACCCCCCGTCACACGTACTTACCTTCCAAACGACCTCGCTGTGGGCGGCAAACATCCACTTCCTGAAGGGGGAGGGACGTTCGGCGTCACAGCGACGTCACACCGCGGCCGGCCAATCGAAGCGGAGGGGCGGAGATGAGCGGGACATAAACATCCAGCCCACCTCCTTCCTTCAGCATTGCCGGCGGCCGCAGGTAAGTTGTGTTCATCGTTCCCGGGTGTCACACGGAGCGACGAGTGCTGCCCCGGGTACGATGAACAACAGGATGTGCAATTTTTAGAAAATGAGCGACGTGTCAGCGGTGAACGAGAAGGTGAGTGATTCTGCTCGTTCATACCTGTCACACGCTACGATATCACTAACGATGCCGGATGTGCGTCACTTACGACGTGACCCCGCCGACATCTCGTTAGATATATCGTAGCGTGTAAAGCCCGCTTTAGTGATCCAAAACAACTACCAGAAGGTATAGTCTACTACGGAAACCCTCAAACTGGGATTTTTAATCACTAGAGACCACCACCAGTACAACAAAATTCTTGGTCCTTACAACCGAAAATTGTAAAGTATACAAATAAGACCTCACCTTGGGGACATTCCATACAATTTTTTCGTGTGGGATTCTCTCTTCAATTCTTCTTCTTTTTTTTGAAAAAAATCCTTCTTTGGAGCGACTGTATGTGACAAAGGCCCTGTACGGCCGAAATGCCGATTTATTTCTGTCGCCACACAATAAATTCACAAATTTTGCAAAGAAAAATTCATTTTTGTTTCATTTACAAAAAGGAGAGTGCAGTGTTTTTCAATATATATAAATTGGACCATGGTCCCCTCACTGGCACCTCTAAATCTGCCAGTGCACACCAACTTTACTCAAAATCAGTCTCTCCCAGAGGCTGAAAGAGCAGGACTGAGATTTAAACAGGTAAACTTGTACTTTCTATGGGACTGGTTATTGTTATGTTATACCTTTTAGCTGAAGAGAAGACCTCCTGACTTTCAGTTGGAAGATTATGAACTCCATAAACCTTACTGTTTGCACAAGAAACTGCATGCCTGTGTGAACGCTGGCTCCTGAAAGCGAGCAAATTCTTACAGTATATACAGTACAGTTTCCAGTTTTTAGCATGTAAAAATAACATATCAAGAAGAATAATTTCAAAACCTTTTCTACTTTTATTATCACAGATAATCTGTACAAATCTATTGAGAAACAAACTGAAATAATATTGAGTCGGAAAAAATATTGTGGTGGCAGAGCTGTGAACACTCTCGTGTACAAATACAATTACAAAAGTAATTGCTGATGTGGTTGTGTTCATAATTAGCAAATCATATTTAAACTAATTAACTAGTAGTCCGTACACAGCTGCCATCATTTACAGTGATTCTGATTAACCCCATATAAAATTTAGCTTTTCTAGTAGGATTTTCCTGACATTTTCTTAGTTGTATTTTACTGCAAAAGCTGTGGTCCGTAAACAGCTTAAAACACAACAAAGGGATCTTATTGCTGAAAGTTGTCAGTCAAAAGAATGACATTTTTCCAAGGCATTAAATATACCATTAAACACTGAAGTCAGCCATCCAGAAGTGGCTTAAATTTGGCACAGCAATTACATTACCAAGAACTGGTTTTCCCTCAAAAATTGATGAAAAGACAAGAAAATTAGTCTAGGAAACTGCTAAGAGGCCTATAGCAACGTTATAGGAGCTGGAGGAATTTCCTTCCAAGTACTTGTTGTGTGCTGCATGTAACAACAATCTCCTGCATTCTTCATTCTTTTGGCCTGTGGGGTAGGGTACAAAGATGGAGGCATTTTCTTATAAATAAACTGCCAAGCCTGGCTATATCTTACCAAAACCTACATAAATAAAGTTTGCAAAAAGTATAGATCAAAGTAGACATTTTTGGTCATAATAATTCCAAACAAGTATGTTTGGTGCAACTTCAACACTGTGCACCAAGAAAAGAACACCATACCCACAGTGAAACATGGGGGAAGCAGCATTATGCTTTGGGCCTGTTTTTCAGCAACTAAAACGAGTTTAAACATACTGGATAGAATTATGAACTGTGCCATACAGTTAGGTCCAGAAACATTTGGACAGTGACACAATTTTCGCGAGTTGGGCTCTGCATGCCACCACATTGGATTTGAAATGAAACCTCTACAACAGAATTCAAGTGCAGATTGTAACGTTTAATTTGAATGTTTGAACAAAAATATCTGATAGAAATTGTAGGAATTGTACACATTTCTTTACAAACACTCCACATTTTAGGAGGTCAAAAGTAATTGGACAAATAAACCAAACCCAAACAAAATATTTTTATTTTCAATATTTTGTTGCGAATCCTTTGGAGGCAATCACTGCCTTAAGTCTGTAACCCATGGACATCACCAAACGCTGGGTTTCCTCCTTCTTAATGCTTTGCCAGGCCTTTACAGCCGCAGCCTTCAGGTCTTGCTTGTTTGTGGGTCTTTCCGTCTTAAGTGTGGATTTCAGCAAGTGAAATGTATGCTCAATTGGGTTAAGATCTGGTGATTGACTTGGCCATTGCAGAATGTTCCACTTTTTTGCACTCATGAACTCCTGGGTAGCTTTGGCTGTATGCTTGGGGTCATTGTCCATCTGTACTATGAAGCGCCGTCCGATCAACTTTGCGGCATTTGGCTGAATCTGGGCTGAAAGTATATCCCAGTACACTTCAGAATTCATCCGGCTACTCTTGTCTGCTGTTATGTCATCAATAAACACAAGTGACCCAGTGCCATTGAAAGCCATGCATGCCCATGCCATCACGTTGCCTCCACCATGTTTTACAGAGGATGTGGTGTGCCTTGGATCATGTGCCGTTCCCTTTCTTCTCCAAACTTTTTTCTTCCCATCATTCTGGTACAGGTTGATCTTTGTCTCATCTGTCCATAGAATACTTTTCCAGAACTGAGCTGGCTTCATGAGGTGTTTTTCAGCAAATTTAACTCTGGCCTGTCTATTTTTGGAATTGATGAATGGTTGGCATCTAGATGTGAACCCTTTGTATTTACTTTCATGGAGTCTTCTCTTTACTGTTGACTTAGAGACAGATACACCTACTTCACTGAGAGTGTTCTGGACTTCAGTTGATGTTGTGAACGGGTTCTTCTTCACCAAAGAAAGTATGCGGCGATCATCCACCACTGTTGTCATCCGTGGACGCCCAGGCCTTTTTGAGTTCCCAAGCTCACCAGTCAATTCCTTTTTTCTCAGAATGTACCCGACTGTTGATTTTGCTACTCCAAGCATGTCTGCTATCTCTCTGATGGATTTTTTCTTTTTTTTCAGCCTCAGGATTTTCTGCTTCACCTCAATTGAGAGTCCCTTAGACCGCATGTTGTCTGGTCATAGCAACAGCTTCAAAACGCAAAACCACACACCTGTAATCAACCCCAGACCTTTTAACTACTTCATTGATTACAGGTTAACGAGGGAGACGCCTTCAGAGTTAATTGCAGCCCTTAGAGTCCCTTGTCCAATTACTTTTGGTCCCTTGAAAAAGAGGAGGCTATGCATTACAGAGCTATGATTCCTAAACCCTTTCTCCGATTTGGATGTGAAAACTCTCATATTGCAGCTGGGAGTGTGCACCTTCAGCCCATATTATATATATAATTGTATTTCTGAACATGTTTTTGTAAACAGCTAAAATAACAAAACTTGTGTCACTGTCCAAATATTTCTGGCCCTGACTGTATATCAGTCAATTTTGCCGAAATAAAAACTTTCAGGACTCTGCTAAAAGAGATGAAGAGGAATTTCACCTGTACGTACAACAACAACAACCCTAAGCACAACGCCAAATCAATAAAAGAATGGCTTTGCCAGATGATAGTCAATTTTTTTTAAATGGCCCAGTTAATGCCTAGACCTGAATACAATTGAAAATCTGTGGGGACCTGAAGAGGACGCTATATGTAGGATATGCCCTCGCAATTTGACAGATTTGAAGCGCTGCTGCAAGGAAGAGTGAGCAAAGGTTGCCAATTCTATATGTTTTATGTTGACAGACTCATATCCATAAAAACTGAATGTTGTCATAAATTCAAAGAGCACTTCATCAAAGTATTACTCGTACTTTAAAGGTGTGCAAATTTATGTAACAACATTATTTTAGTTAATTTTTCACCTGAAAAGATTTCACATTATTTTTCCATTTAATTGTACACCTATTATAGGTAACATTAAAAGGTGTAAAAAGTTCTGAAATTATATTTCTTTGTATGACTTTTTTTTTACGCAACCAAAACCTGCCATTTTACCATTGCTGTGTAGATATTTATATCCACTGTATGTGTGAAGCCCACCTGCGGTAGTCGCCCCAGGGACATCATTCCACCTTCATGGACGCCACAGGGTCTTCTTTTGGTATTTCTGGCTACAGGTATGTTGGTTTTGTATGTATATGAGTCGTGACACCACTCACGGTTTGCGGTCAGGGATATGGGTGACTGCCACTGCAGATTTAATGAGCGTCTGGGGCTGATGGAGTCTGCAGTCGGATGGCGTGGCCTCCTGTGAGTGAGGCTGGCCCCAGGGGCTCGGGTGTGTGGAACAACAGGTCCTAGAATAACTCAGTCTCAGTCCAAAATATCTTTCAACTGATCTTCACTCACTTTTAGATGTTTTGTGAGGTACCCGGGCGATGCTGAGATTAAACCAGGTGGAACCAGGAACTTCTTCAGGCCACTCTGAGGGTAACCATTAACTTGCCTTCCTAGCACTTCATGTTTCGGATAACCCCTGACTGGAAGTACCGTGGGGTCTATCCAGGGAAGTCACTACTGCCTTTTCTCCCCTTTTTGGCCCGTTTGCCGGCAGAGTGGACCAGGTGAGATGGCTTCTGGCTCTCTCTCCTTATGGGTCCCCGTGTTGCTGCTGAGGCTCGGACTCTGTATGGTTGGTGAGGTACCTCTAGTCCCCTCACCGGCAGGTTTAGCAGACCAATAAATGGACGTTTACTCTAGGGACCTGTTCCCCATGCATGCCTACTCACCAGCAGTCCCCATACTCGACTGCCTCTCTTCAGGTGTCTTTTCTGATTGAATCTCTGGTAACTGTTCTCCCCCGCTAACGGCTACTTCACGTGCAGGGTCTCACTGAGTAAAGATCAGTTGAAAGACATTTTGGACTGACACTGAGTTATTCTGGGTCCTGTGGTTCTTCCCACCCAAGCCCCTGGGGCCAGCCTCACTCACGGGAGGCCACACCATCCAACTGCAGACTCCATCAGCCCCAGACGCTCGTTAAATCTGCAGTGGCAGTCACGCATATCCCTAACCGCAAACTGTGAGTGGCGTCACGACTCATATACATACAAAACCGACATACCTGTTGCCAGAAATACCAAAAGAAGACCCTGTGGCATCCATGAAAGTGGAATGATGTCCCTGGGGTGATCCAGTCCCTGCGCCCCGACCTGAAGTGGACACAGTACCTCCACAAATAAAGAAAGAACTGCAACTTTTGCCCTTGGCTCACCTGTTTGCCAGGTACATGATGCACAAGCTGCCATCCCGACCTGAAGCGGTCACAGCACCCTCTCCGCTGGAGAGGGATTCATCGTCCTGCCTGGCTGCTGAAAGCTCATCCCCAGAGCTGATACTCGCCCGACCGGAGGAGGTCGCAGCACCCTCTAAGAGAGAGGGAGGCTCTGAGGCCGCGCTGCTGTTCCCCCAACAACCGGAAGAGGTTGCAGCACTCTTCACCAGGGAGGAAGAAGAGGCCTTACAGCCATCACTGCTGGTTCCCAGCCGACCGGAGGAGGTTGCAGCACCCTCTGAGAGAGAGGGAGGCCCTGAGGTTGCGCTGCTGTCCCCCCACCAACCGGAAGAGGTAGATAGAGTAGACGTCCATTTATTGATCTGCTAAACCTGCCGGTGAGGGGACTAGAGGTACCTCACCAACCATACAGAGTCCGAGCCTCAGCAGCAACACGGGGAGCCATAAGGAGACAGAGCCAGAAGCCATCTCACCTGGTCCACGCTGCCGGCAAACGGGCCAAAAAGGGGAGAAAAGGCAGTAGTGACTTCCCTGGATAGACCCCACGGTACTTCCAGTCAGGGGTTATCTGAAACATGAAGTCATAGGAAGGCGAGTTAATGGTTACCCTCAGAGCGGCCTGAAGGAGTTCCTGGTTCCACCTGGTTTAATCTCAGCATCGCCCGGGTACCTCACAAAAACACTGAAGTGAGTAAAGAGAGTTGAAAGACTTTCTGGACTGAGACTGAGTTATTCTAGGACCTGTTGTTCTACACACCCGAGATCCTGGGGCCAGCCTCACTCACGGGAGGCCACACCATCCGACTGCAGAGCCTATCAGCCCCAGACGCTCATTAAATTTGCAGTGGCAGTCACCCATATCCCTGACCGCAAACTGTGAGTGGCGTCATGACACATATCATACAAAACAGAGATACTTGTTGCCATATATTCAGAAGAAGACCGTTTGGCGTCCCTGAAGGTGGAATGATGTCCCTGGGGCGACTGCTAGGCTTAACATATGCACCTTAAAGGGAACCTGTCAGAAATTTAGCTTGAAACCTAAAAGTTTCCCCTTCTGCAGCTCGTGGGCTGCATTCTAGCAAGGTTTCTATACTTTTTTGCCCCCTTTTAAACCAAATTAAATACTTTATAAACTTGTACCTTTTGGTATGAAAATCTTGTAAATTATCCATGGGGGCGGGCTCTCTGGTGTCTGTTGCTGTCCCTCCTGCACATTGACGCCGTCCCCCCACGCTCCATTTCGTACATCAGGACGCCGCCCACTGCGCCCGAGGTGCCGCCCACGCCAGGACTGCTGGTGACGTGTGTCACAGGCACGAGTTATGGGCGGCGCTGTGATTGCATCTCAAGTGCCCGCCCATAATCTCGTGGACGCGCTGTCCCCACTGCCTCCAGCGTTCTGCGCAAGCGCACGCTGGCCAGATGACCCGACGTCACCTCTTTCCCATCTTGCCCTGCTGCAGGGTAAGATGGGAAGGAGGTGACGTCGGGTCATCTGGCCAGCGAGCGCTTGCGCAGAACGCTGGAGGAAGAGGGGAAAGTGCGGTCACGAGGTTATGGGCGGCGCTCACTGAGGACAATCACAGCGCCGCCCATAACCTCGTGCCTGCGCAAAACGTCACCAGCGGTCACACGTGCACACACTGCACAGTCCCACAGCGCATATGCGGGACCTCGGGCGCCCAGGGGCGGCGTCCTGAGGTATGAAATTCAGCGTTGGGGGCAGCGTAAATCGGCAGGAGGACAGTAACGGACACCAGGCAGCCCGCCCCCATGGATAATTTACAAAATTTGCATAGCAAAAGGTACAAGTTTATAAAGTATTTAATTTGGTTTAAAAGGGGCCACAAAAAGTATAGAAACCTTGCTAGAATGCAGCCCACGAGCTGCAGAGGGGGAAACTTTTATGTTTCAAGCTAAATTTCTGATGACAGGTTCCCTTTAACACTTTCGAGGTTGCAGGACTAACCATACATCTGGTTACTCTGTGCAATTGCCAGCTGGTTTAATCTATGGAGATAAGACCATAGGAAGCTAATGAATGTACAGGTCCATATATATTTGGGCACTGACACAAATTTTGTTGTTTTTTTTACCTGTTTACTGAAACATATTAAAGTTATAGTTACATAATGGACATGGACATAAAATCCTAACTTTTAGCTTTCATTTGAGGGTATTCACATTAAAATTTGATGACGGGTTTACGAATTTAAGCTTTTTTACATGTGCCACCCTGGTCTTAAGCTGGGTTCACACATAGCGACAGCGACAACGAGGTCGCTGTTACGTCACCATTTTCTGTGACGCAACAGCGACCTTGTATGTCGCTGTTATGATCACTGCTTAGCTGTCAAACACAGCGACGCAGCAGCGATCATAACGTCGCTAAATGTGCAGAGAGCAGGGAGCCGCGCACACTGCTTAGCGCTGGCTCCCTGCTCTCCTAGCTACAGTACACATCGGGTTAATTACCCGATGTGTACTGCAGCTACATGTGCAGAGAGCAGGGAGCCGGCACTGGCAGCGTGAGAGCGGCGGAGGCTGGTAACGAAGGTAAATATCGGGTAACCACCTTGGTTACCCGATGTTTACCCTGGTTACAGCTTACCGCAGCTACCGGCTCCTGCTCTCTGCTCGCTTCATTTCGTCGCTCTCTCGCTGTCACACACAGCGATCTGTGCATCACAGCAGGAGAGCAAGAATAAAAAAATGAACCAGGGCTGTGTGTAACGAGCAGCGATCTCACAGCAGGGGCCAGATCGCTGCTCAGTGTCACACACAGTGAGATCGCTAATGAGGTCACTGCTGCGTCACAAAAACCGTGACTCAGCAGCGATCTCAGCCGCGATCTCGCTGTGTGTGAAGCACCCCTTAATGGATCCAAAAGTAATTGGACAATTGACTCCAAGGCTGTTTCATGGGCCGGTGTTGGCAATTCCTTTGTTATTTTGTTTCTCAATTAAGCACAGAAAATGTGATATGAAGAATGACCACAACACTTCTGTTTGTGGTGCCCAAGTAGGATCCAATTCCTTGGTATGGTATGAGAGAAAGACTTGGCACTCAGATTGCTGAACAAAAGCTGTGATTTTTATTTTGAAATCCTTACAAAGTGAACAGAGCAAAGACGTTTCGGTCCTAATACCTCATACTTAAGCACATAAAAGGCCTGGAGTTGGCTTGAGGTGTGGTGCTTGCATTTTGAAGTTTTTGCTAAGCAGTAAAAATGCGGTCAAAGGAGCTCTCCTTGCAGGTGAAACAAGCCATCCTTCATCTGCAAAAACAAAAAAGAAATCTGAGAAATTGCTATAATATTAGGAGTGGCTAAATCTACAGTTTGGTACATCCTGAGAAAGAAAGAAAACACTGGTGACCTCAACAATACAAAAAGACCTGGATGCCAATGGAATACAACAGTGATGGATGATTACAGAATAATTATCATGGTAAAGAGAAGCCCCTTCACAACATCCAACCAAGTGAACAACACTCTCTAGATGTAGAGGATGTTGACGTATCAATATCCAAATCTACCATAAAGAGAAGACTGCATGAAAGAAAATACAGAGGGTTCACTGCATGGTGCAAGCCACTCATAAGCCTCAAGAATAAGAAGGCAAGATTGCAGTTTGCTAAAACAAAAAAATAAATAAATTAAAAAAACAGCAGAGTTCTGGAAAAATGAAACCAAGATCAATCTCTACCAGAATGATGGAAAGGAAAAAGTATGGCGAAGGCATGGTACATCTCATGATCCAAGACCCACCACATCATCTGTAAAACATGGCCAAGGTAAACTGTGATGGCTGCCAGTGGCACTAGGTTCCTAGTGTATACAGTGCCTACAAGTAGTATTCAACCCCCTGCAGATTTAGCAGGTTTATATACATTCGGAATTAACTTGGCATTGTGACATTTGGACTGTAGATCAGCCTGGAAGTGTGAAATGCACTGCAGCAAAAAAGAATGTTATTTCTTTTTTTTTTTTTTTTTTAAATTGTGAAAAGTTTATTCAGAGGGTCATTTATTATTCAACCCCTCAAACCACCAGAATTCTGTTTGGTTCCCCTAAAGTATTAAGAAGTATTTCAGGCACAAAGAACAATGAGCTTCACATGTTTGGATTAATTATCTCTTTTTCCAGCCTTTTCTGACTAATTAAGACCCTCCCCAAACTTGTGAACAGCACTCATACTTGGTCAACATGGGAAAGACAAAGGAGCATTCCAAGGCCATCAGAGACAAGATCGTGGAGGGTCACAAGGCTGGCAAGGGGTACAAAACCCTTTCCAAGGAGTTGGGCCTACCTGTCTCCACTGTTGGGAGCATCATCCGGAAGTGGAAGGCTTATGGAACTACTGTTAGCCTTCCACGGCCTGGACAGCCTTTGAAAGTTTCCACCCGTGCCGAGGCCAGGCTTGTCCAAAGAGTCAAGGCTAACCCAAGGACAACAAGGAAGGAGCTCCGGGAAGATCTCATGGCAGTGGGGACATTGGTTTCAGTCAATACCATAAGTAACGTACTCCACCGCAATGGTCTCCGTTCCAGACGAGCCCGTAAGGTACCTTTACTTTCAAAGCGTCATGTCAAGGCTCGTCTACAGTTTGCTCATGATCACTTGGAGGACTCTGAGACAGACTGGTTCAAGGTTCTCTGGTCTGATGAGACCAAGATCGAGATCTTTGGTGCCAACCACACACGTGACGTTTGGAGACTGGATGGCACTGCATATGACCCCAAGAATACCATCCCTACAGTCAAGCATGGTGGTGGCAGCATCATGCTGTGGGGCTGTTTCTCAGCCAAGGGGCCTGGCCATCTGGTCCGCATCCATGGGAAGATGGATAGCACGGCCTACCTGGAGATTTTGGCCAAGAACCTCCGCTCCTCCATCAAGGATCTTAAGATGGGTCGTCATTTCATCTTCCAACAAGACAACGACCCAAAGCACACAGCCAAGAAAACCAAGGCCTGGTTCAAGAGGGAAAAAATCAAGGTGTTGCAGTGGCCTAGTCAGTCTCCTGACCTTAACCCAATTGAAAACTTGTGGAAGGAGCTCAAGATTAAAGTCCACATGAGACACCCAAAGAACCTAGATAACTTGGAGAAGATCTGCATGGAGGAGTGGGCCAAGATAACTCCAGAGACCTGTGCCGGCCTGATCAGGTCTTATAAAAGACGATTATTAGCTGTAATTGCAAACAAGGGTTATTCCACAAAATATTAAACCTAGGGGTTGAATAATAATTGACCCACACTTTTATGTTGAAAATTTATTAAAATTTAACTGAGCAACATAACTTGTTTGTTTGTAAGATTTATGCATCTGTTAATAAATCCTGCTCTTGTTTGAAGTTTGCAGGTGTCACAAACCACCGGGGGGGTCACTCAGAAATCCCCCGCGCTGGCTACCAGTACGTCACAATCGGGGGGTAACAAGTGGGGGTCACCCCTCCTTTATACCTCCCGACCGACAGACAGAGCACGTGACGCGCTCTCTAGCGCCCCTCTTATAGTCAGGCCAATTATGGAATTGCCCGACAATAAGCAAGGAGGCCGCTATACTACTTATGCCGATTATTGAAGGGTCCCCGGTGAGAGTAAGGTATATATTCCCCCGACCTCCGCGGGCGGAATATATAAAATCTCCCCGAATCTCACTGGCCTCCCCACAATAATCCTTGGCACAATTCGCTGCCACCAACCGATTTACGGTAACTATTAGCCGAACACACAGACGTGGGATTCAAGATCGAGATAACAGAACAGCCCAAGATTAATTATATAATTTAATCAGCCTAAAGCACACTAGAAACTACAATATATACAATAGGGAATCTACAGAATATACATATGTCAGAGTACAGTTACAATCAAAGCATGGGTTACAAACAGGCATACACAGTTCCAGCAGTTACCTTGTTGCGTCTGGCCACAGGGGGGCGCTGTACCCAGGTTTCTAGGATCCTTCCCACAGATGTTTCCTACACGTGCCCCCAGCGAAAAGAACCCTGGAAAATGGCCGAAGTAGGGTTATCAACCTGGGCAAGTCCAGGTCCCCTCCTACCTTCGTGACCTCACAGGGAGCACTGCTCCACCCCTGGCTTGAGTTATGGACAATATCCCAACATGAAATATGGGCCATAACTTTGCCTGGGAGCGTCGTAGGCGGACGCCAACGCTCTCATTGTGACAGTTATGAATTTAGCTACAGAACGAGGGGACTCATGACCTGTCTGCCAGTTCCCCATTGGCTGATATCACGCCTGGGGCATTTCCCAATGTCCTGCTCCCATAAAAAGGGTGTGCCGGCATCGTCCGCATGCGGAGACACCATTTTTATGGTTGCCATATTTATCGGAAATATGGCTTGCGAGATATGAACCATTTTTTACTGGAGTCGTTCTGTCTGGCTATTTCCATAGCCTTGCTAATGAGATACAACTCTTGTTACAGGGTGACGGCAGGGAGTCATCCTGTGTCCATTGTTCCCACACCACCTCATTTCCATATCACAGGACATGGCCATGGAGGTGTAAGTGGAACACTGAGAACAAGAAGGGAGGGGGCACTGCCAGGGAGTGATGAGGGATTATGACTGGAGTCATAATTCATCTTCATATCCCGGGATTTGCCTCACACCTCCCCCCTTTTGAGGGCGCTAGGGGGCAGCACACTCCGGTGTTCCCCCGTGCGCCCGTCCGCGACCTCTCCTTGTCGGGACAGCCCGTCTGCGTTACCGTGGTCACGGCCCCTTTTGTGGCGAATGGTGAAGTTGTATTGCTGGAGCGCAAGGCTCCATCGCAACAATCGCCCATTCGTCCCAGAGACGGTGTGCAACCAGCTGAGGGGATTGTGGTCCGTCTCCACGATGAAGTGGCGCCCGTATAGATAGGGTTGCAGACGCTGCAGGGCCCACACTATGGCCAGGCACTCCTTCTCCATCGTGGAATAGGCAACTTCCCTTGGTAACAGCTTTCTGCTCAGGTACAAGACTGGGTGCTCTTGGCTCGCAGAGTCCACCTGGCTGAGCACCGCACCGAGGCCGAAGTCACTGGCGTCGGTCTGTACTACAAACGGCCGCGTGAAGTCGGCTGCCTGTAGCACGGGCGGGCTGGACAGGGCGTCCTTTAGGGCCTGGAAGGCTGTCTCGCAGTCCATTGTCCAATCGACTGCAGAGGGCAGCTTCTTCTTGGTGAGGTCCCTCAAGGGCTTTGCCAGGCTACTATAGCATGGAACAAACCTCCTATAGTACCCAGCGGTCCCCAAGAAGGACATCACCTGCTTCTTGGTCCTGGGGGTGGGCCAGGATGCGATGGCTTCCACTTTCTCAGGCTCGGGCTTCAGTGTTCTCCCACCTACCCGGTGACCGAGGTACTGGACCTCGCTCATGGCCAGCTGACACTTTCCCGGCTTGATGGTCAAACCTGCCCGGTGGATCCGCCTGAGCACCTGTGCTAGATGCTCTAGGTGGTCCTCCCAGGTGGGACTGAAGACGGCAATGTCATCTAGGTACGCGGCCGCGTACCCTTCAAGTCCCTTGAGCAGGGTGTTGACCATCCGCTGGAAAGTGGCAGGGGCATTCCTCATCCCGAATGGCATCACCGTGGACTCGTATAGTCCAAATGGGGTAATAAAGGCAGAGCGTTCCCTGGCCTTGCGAGTCAGGGGGATCTGCCAATATCCCCGGCTCAGATCCATGATGGTCAGGTACTGAGCCCCGGCCAACTGATCGAGCAGGTCATCGATGCGTGGCATTGGGTACGCATCGGCGACCGTGACAGCATTGAGCCCCCTGTAGTCCACGCAGAACCGAGTGGTTCGGTCCTTCTTAGGGACGAGGACTACAGGCGAGGCCCAAGCGCTGTTGGATGCCTGGATCACCCCCAGCTTCAGCATCTCGTCAATCTCCTGGCGCATGTGTTGCTGCACCTCCAGGGAGACCCGATATGCTGAACGCCGGATCGGGGGATGATCCCCAGTGTCCACGTGATGGACAGCCAAGTCAGTCCTTCCGGGCTGGTTGGTAAACAACCCCCGGAAGGGGTGTAGGGTGGCCCACAGCTGGGACCGTTGGTCCTCCAAGAGCTGGTGGCCAACCTCCACATCCTCAATGGATCCGCCTGCCCTAACCTGGGCTAGCATATCCAAGAGGGTTTCCGCTTCTCCCTCCTCGGGCAGGTTGCACACGGGGAGCGCACATGCCTCCCGCTCATGATGTGCCTTCATCATGTTCACATGGAAGGGCTTCCGCCTTCCACGGGCAGGGTCCAGGGTGACCAGGTACGTTACAGGGTTGAGCTGCTGGTACACGAGGTATGGGCCTTCCCAGGCTGCCTGAAGCTTGTCCTGTGGTACGGGGACCAGTACCCACACCTTTTGACCCACTTGGTAGGTCCTCTCACAAGCGTTCTGGTCGTACCAACGCTTCTGATCGGCCTGGGCTTGAGCCATATTGTCGTGTACCAGTTGCGTCAAGGCCTGCATTTTGTCCCGGAAGCGCATGACATACTCGATAACCGACACTCCAGGGGTGGCCAAATCCCCTTCCCAAGCCTCTTTCACCAGAGCCAGGGGGCCCCGCACACGTCGCCCGTACAGGAGCTCAAACGGTGAGAATCCTGTTGAGGCCTGTGGAACCTCCCGGTAAGCAAATAACAGGTGTGGGAGATACCGCTCCCAGTCACGCCCATGGGAGTCGACCAACATCTTAAGCATCTGCTTTAAGGTGCCATTGAACCGCTCGCACAGGCCATTAGTCTGTGGATGGTACGGGCTGGCCACCAGATGTCGCACCTGGACTTGCTTACAGAGGGCCTCCATCAGCTGGGACATGAATTGGGTCCCCCGGTCAGTGAGCATTTCCTGGGGAAAACCCACTCGGGAGAAAATCTCCAGCAATGCGGTGGCCACCTTGTCAGCCCGAATGGACGACAAGGCCACTGCTTCTGGGTACCGGGTGGCATAGTCCACTACCGTCAGTAGGAAGCGTTTCCCGGAGCTGCTGGGGATGGCCAGCGGGCCGACCAGATCCACAGCCACCCTCCTGAAAGGCTCATCGATGATTGGCAGAGATACTAGTGGGGCTTTGGGGCGTGGCCCCGCCTTCCCCACTCTCTGACAGGTTTCACACGAACGGCAGTAGGCAGCCACATCGGCCCCCATTTTTGGCCAGTAGAAATGCTGGTTTAACCTGGCCTTGGTCTTAGCGATCCCTAGGTGTCCGGCCATCGGAATCTCATGTGCGATCCGCAACAACTCCGTCCGGAACGGATAGGGTACCACCAACTGTCGGTCCCTGGGCCACGCCTCCGGTGAACCCTGCTGGACCGTGGCCCGGTACAGCCGTCCTTGGTCCCAGACCACTCGCTCCGGGTCCGAGTCCGAGGGAGGCTGTGCCGCCTGCTCCTTAAGAGCTTTCAGGCTGTCGTCAGCTTCTAACGCTGCCTGAAACCCCTGACTAGATGTGGCCAGAATCGACGAGACTGTCACATCTTCAGTCAGTACCCCGGGACCTGTGTCCTGGCCTCCACCTGACTCGGCTGCCACTTGGTCAGAAGGGGAAGAGCTATCGGACCTCCGGGAGGCCCCTTGGCTTCCAGCACTCCCACTGCGGGTGACAGCGGCCGCAGCCGCTGCGACCGTGGGTCGTGCCTGCTCCTCCTCCGTTCCTGACCAAGTCGCCGGTTCAGGCAGACCTACCTGGCTTCCTGACACCCCGGTTGTGGGGGAACCATGCACCGAGATCTTACCTGGGAGCACTTCCGCTCCTGGACCGGCCCCAATCTCACCTGCCTGTTCCCCTCCTGCAGCAACAGAACCCCGCTGTGAAATCTCTGGGGACCCCACATTTGCTGTGGTAGCCCCCACCCCACACACTGGTCCTCCCCCTGCAGCACCCTGCTCTCTGCTTATCCCTGCAGAGGGCAACAGATCCCAGCTCACAGGCTGGTTACTTGTAGAGGCATTGTCACACCTTTCTCTGACCCCCTCCCCTGTCACAGCTGCAGCTGCGTGTGTGTCTATGGTGTCTGTGCAAGCAGAAATATCAGAGTTCACTCCCTCCTCCCTTACATCATTCATAGATAACACATTAACATTGTCAGGAGTCATGTCAGTACTGGCTGAAGGTTCAGCCCTTGGGGGGGGCCCAAACTGGGAGGTTATCTGCCCCAAATCTGTCCCAAGTAGCACGTTTGCAGGGATCCGATCAGTTACCCCCACCTCCCTCACCCCTCGCCCTGCGCCCCAGTCCACATAAATGTCAGCAACAGGCAGCGCCGGGTCAATGCCTCCAATCCCGGAGACAGCGAGGGTTTTTCCAGGGATCAAGTCTTGGGGGGACACCATCTCAGGCCGCACCAGAGTCACCTCCGAGGCGCTGTCTCGCAGTCCTATGGTCACAGACCGGCCGACGGTGACAGGTTGGAAGCTGTCCAGGGACCTACCACCACCCCCACCCACACAATACACCTTGGGCGGCCCTTGGGACGGGGACGGAGCCGGGGCCTTGGGACGCTGAGGGCACATGGCCTTGAAGTGTCCAGGTAGGTTGCACTGGTGGCACCGTCTTGGTTCCGCCACGGGCCTGGAGAGGGGAGTTGAGGGGGACACCCCCTGCAGTCTAGGGGCAGGTGGGGCAGTCGCAGAATTCATCTTACCCCCTCTCCAGGTGCTGCTGGTGGCCGCTCTCCTGGCCTCAGGGGCCCGGTTGTTGGTGTAGTCATCGGCAAGGGCAGCTGTAGCCGTGGACCCCTTTGGCTTCTGGTCTCGGATGAACTGGCGGAGATCCTCAGGGCAGTTCCACAAGAGTTGCTCCGTGATGAACAAGTCCAGGATCTCCGGTCCGGTGGAAAGCTGCAGGCCTTGGGTCCAGTGGTCGGCAGCTCGGGCAAGTGCCCGCCGGTGGTCAGCCCAGGAGTCCTTTGGTCCCTTCTGTAGGCTCCGGAACTTCTTGCGGTAGGACTCTGGAGTGAGGTTGTACTGTTGGATCAGGGCCCGCTTGATGGTGTCGTAGCCCTGATCTGCCTCAGCAGGCAAGTCCCCAAGGACATCCAGGGCCTTACCCCTTAAACGGGGGGTCAGGTATTTGGCCCACTGGTCCTTGTCCAGATGGTGCTGCAAGCAAGTCCGTTCAAAAGCAGTCAAGAAAGAGTCCAAGTCTCCATCCTTCTCCAGCACTGGGAAGTCCTCAACACGGACCTTTGGAAGTTTGGTGTCTCGAAGGTCACGTGTGGCTGATGAGGGCCGGAGCTGAGCTAGCTGCAGCTGGTAGTCACGGTCTGCCTGTCGCTCTCGCTCTCGCTCTTCACGCGCTGCCTGCCGCTCTCGCTCCGCAGCCTCACGCTCTGCGTGCCGCTCCGCAGCCTCAGCGTCACGCGCTGCCTGCCGCTCTGCCCTGCGCTCTGCCAGGAGTTCCTTGTAGCCCTTCTGGTCTCCAGCCTGGAGAAGGGCCATAGCCATTTGAAGAAGGCTATCCGAGCCTCCCAGGCTCGGTGGAATGGCACGTGGTGATCTGCGGCCCGCTGCGGAGCCTGGTGATTCACTGTCCATTGCAGAGCGGAGGGCTGGCATCTGGCTCGTTGAGGACCCTTGGGTGAGCTGCTCCTCATCTTGTCCAGCAGTGCCAGGTTGTGCAATGTCCTCTGCAGAGCTGTTTTCTGGCGTCGAGCTCCTGGAGGACTCGTGGGCAACCTCCTCATTACTGTCCACAGCACCGTTCTCCCTCTCTTCGGCTCCTGCTTTAGCATTGGCCAGTTGCCTAGCTCTGCTCCTGGTGCCATCAGCCATTCTTGCAGACTTTTGGTCACTGACACAGAACTGACACCTGATGCCTCCACACACCTTACAGTATCTGCACTCTGACACTCTAGTGTTGAGCTAGTCTGAAGACCCCAGCAGCCACAGCTGCTGCAGGCAGTCTTTAGTGTCTGGGAGTATGGGTCTCACACTCACACACACTATTATCTCGATCCCACCGCTATGCCACCAATATGTCACAAACCACCGGGGGGGGTCACTCAGAAATCCCCCGCGCTGGCTACCAGTACGTCACAATCGGGGGGTAACAAGTGGGGGTCACCCCTCCTTTATACCTCCCGACCGACAGACAGAGCACGTGACGCGCTCTCTAGCGCCCCTCTTATAGTCAGGCCAATTATGGAATTGCCCGACAATAAGCAAGGAGGCCGCTATACTACTTATGCCGATTATTGAAGGGTCCCCGGTGAGAGTAAGGTATATATTCCCCCGACCTCCGCGGGCGGAATATATAAAATCTCCCCGAATCTCACTGGCCTCCCCACAATAATCCTTGGCACAATTCGCTGCCACCAACCGATTTACGGTAACTATTAGCCGAACACACAGACGTGGGATTCAAGATCGAGATAACAGAACAGCCCAAGATTAATTATATAATTTAATCAGCCTAAAGCACACTAGAAACTACAATATATACAATAGGGAATCTACAGAATATACATATGTCAGAGTACAGTTACAATCAAAGCATGGGTTACAAACAGGCATACACAGTTCCAGCAGTTACCTTGTTGCGTCTGGCCACAGGGGGGCGCTGTACCCAGGTTTCTAGGATCCTTCCCACAGATGTTTCCTACACGTGCCCCCAGCGAAAAGAACCCTGGAAAATGGCCGAAGTAGGGTTATCAACCTGGGCAAGTCCAGGTCCCCTCCTACCTTCGTGACCTCACAGGGAGCACTGCTCCACCCCTGGCTTGAGTTATGGACAATATCCCAACATGGAATATGGGCCATAACTTTGCCTGGGAGCGTCGTAGGCGGACGCCAACGCTCTCATTGTGACAGTTATGAATTTAGCTACAGAACGAGGGGACTCATGACCTGTCTGCCAGTTCCCCATTGGCTGATATCACGCCTGGGGCATTTCCCAATGTCCTGCTCCCATAAAAAGGGTGTGCCGGCATCGTCCGCATGCGGAGACACCATTTTTATGGTTGCCATATTTATCGGAAATATGGCTTGCGAGATATGAACCATTTTTTACTGGAGTCGTTCTGTCTGGCTATTTCCATAGCCTTGCTAATGAGATACAACTCTTGTTACAGGGTGACGGCAGGGAGTCATCCTGTGTCCATTGTTCCCACACCACCTCATTTCCATATCACAGGACATGGCCATGGAGGTGTAAGTGGAACACTGAGAACAAGAAGGGAGGGGGCACTGCCAGGGAGTGATGAGGGATTATGACTGGAGTCATAATTCATCTTCATATCCCGGGATTTGCCTCACAGCAGGCTCTAACTTATTTGCATCTTATCAAACCTGCTAAATCTGCAGGGGGTTGAATACTACTTGTAGGCACTGTATTGATGATGGACAGAACAGAAGCAGCTGGATGAATTCTGGGTTTTCAGAGACATACTGTGTGCTCAAATCCAGCCAAACTGTTAGTCTGTGTTTCATAGTACAGATGGACAATGACCCAAAACATAAAGTCAAAGCAACCCAGGGGTTTATTAAAGTAAAGACGTGGAATATTCTTAAATGGCCGACTCAGACATCTGATCTCAGCCCAATAGAGCCACATTTCACTTAAACTTCAGACAGAAAGGCCCATAAACAAACAGCAACTGAAAACTGATGCAGTAAAGGCCGGCAGAGCATTAACAAGGAGGAAACACAGTGTCTGGTGATGGCCATAAATTCAAGACTTTAGGCAGTCATTGCCACAATGGGTTTTCAACCAAGTATTAGAAATGAACATTTTATTTCCAAATATTTCATTTGTTCAATTACTTTTGAGCCGCTGAAATGAAGGGAATGAGTTTAAAAAAATACTTTAGTTCCTCACATTTTTATGCAATATGTTCAACCCACTGAATTAAAGATAGAGTCCTCAGTGGTTGATACCTTTTAATGGCTAACTGAAAAGATGGTAATAATAGCAAGCTTTCGAGACTACTCAGGTCTCTTCATCAGGCTCAATATAACACGAAATCTGAAGAGTCACATATTTAAACACAACAGGCGATAGAATGGGGCAGTAAATAAAACAATTGATGTGAGCAGAACTATCACTATGGCAAGAGGACAAACTGTTGTGCCTCTTCAGATTTTGTGTTATATTGAGCCTGAAGAAGAGACCTGAGTAGTCTCGAAAGCTTGCTATTATTACCATCTTTTCAGTTAGCCATTAAAAGGTATCAACCACTGAGGACTTCGGTTCTTTTAAACAATTTTTTTTATCTCTACTGGCTAACACGGTACAAAGATATATTTTACCTGAATTAAAGCTGGAAGCCTGAACTTCAACTGCATCTGAATTGTTCAATATCCATTGTGGCAAAATACAGAAAAAATGTGAAAAATGTCTCTGTCCAAATATATATGGACCTAACTATATACTATTGATGTTTAATTTTACAGCAGTTTATTAAAATAAAGTTTAGACCACATCAACGTTTTAAGTCATCAACTTGAGTTATTATAAATGTGTGTTTTTAATGTTGCAGTAGTAAACTCTTCGCGATGGTACAGAACAAGTATTTACATGTGTCAAATTTGTAATTTTCCCATTGCGTTTATCCTCTGTATCCCACTAGCAGTATGCCTTCAGCAGGGCTGGTGAATTAAGGTGCATGAATGTATGTAAAATATGATTATTCTGCTGTCTGATCAAATGCCATGCTTTTTGCTAGCGGAACTGTGTGTAATTCATCTAACATCATTCAGGATTTATATGACAGGCAGTTACACTGTAAGTTATAGTAGGATAACAAGCACAAGCTATTTCTAGTGCTGGGACTCATCCTGTCTTGAGTTGCTTGTGATGTGAAGCTTTGTTCCTGGTAGACAGCACTCCCGCAGAGAAAGATGCAGGTGGAGGCGTCATGGGTAGCTATGCGCTAGGCACTCTTGATTCTGTCATGCTTTTTGTGCTTTCTATTTCTACTCTGCTCATTCAGCGGGTTTTACTTATTAATAGTTTTGCTTCCATATGAAGAAATATCTTGAACCCGAAGTAAGAGATAGGGACGATCTATGTTATGGCTCACTTGGTGAGGTGGATTTGCTAAGTGCACATTACGTCTGTGCTCTTAGCCTAAAGTAGATGTCAGGAACTTTTCGAAAAACATATACTTTAACATTTCCATAGTTTCCCACTCACCACATGGAAGACAAACATCTTTTTCTTTTGGCCCACGACTGACTGGTATGCTTCTGCATAACATTATTTATTGCATAGGAAAGCCTAGCTCAATGTGCTTCCTGTACAGACGTCCAACGCAAATAAATGGTTATATTGTAGTATACATTTTTTTTCAAACAATGTGTCTCAATAGTGCACAGATGCCAAGGTATCGATCTTGACAGTGCCCATTTTCAGGCATATATTCTTATGAGCACAGTGCAGCATGTACCTTGCCTGATGTATAGTTCATGGTTAGTAGCACAGACCAGAGGTGTTGATGCAGTGGAGTCGGATAGCCCAGACAGCACATGGAATGCCAAGGTTCAGCTTGATATGCTGAACATAATACAGTTCAGCAGAGCTGGATTTATAGACAGGCACCTTGGAATACCAAAGCTGAGAGTGTGGACAACTTCCTGGAGTAGCAGGCAAGGGAATGTAGTCAGGCACCTTGGTACAGCAAAGCCAATTTTGCAGACAGCAGAGCTGTGTAGATTGTGTGCGGACAACACCTAAGTGTCTCATTTAATCCTGGATATGCTTCTGCAATTCTGCTTCCGTGATCAAGCACCACCATTTTCATTATGTGGGCGATGCTGGTGATAAAGAAGACTTCGAGACTTAAAGCACTGGGTGATGGAGGCTTTGTCCAGTTCCTGAGACTAGAGTAGCTGGGACCTGTAGTGCCCTACAATCTTTATGGGAGATGTGCTGCTCAGCTGGAAGAATTGTCTTTCTACTTTGGTCAATGAGGCAACACTGTATACTTTAAAATCCCAGTTTACTGATGGGAGTTGTCAGCTATTAGTGTTACAACTGAACTCTAAGGGGTGCTTTGCACACTACGACATTGCAAGCCGATGCTGCGATGTCGAGTGCGATAGTCCCCACCCCCATCGCAGCAGCGATATCTTGTGATTTCTGCCATAGCGAACATTATCGCTACGGCAGCTTCACATGCACTTACCTGCCCTGCGACGTCGCTCTTGCCGGCAATCCGACTCCTTCCTAAGGGGGCGGGTCATGCAGCGTCACAGCGACGTCACACGGCAGGCGGCCAATAGAAGCGGAGGGGCGGAGATGAGCGGGACGTAAACATTCCGTCCACCTGCTTACTTCCTCATTGTTGCTGGGACGCAGGTAAGGTGATGTTCCTCGCTCCTACGGCTTCACACACAGCGATGTGTGCTGCCTGCTGGAACGAGGAACAACATCGTACCGTCGCTGCTGCAAAATTATGGAAATGTCGGACCCGACACAGATCATACGCTTTTGCGCTCGTTAATCGTATGTAAAAGGATTCACATACTGCGATGTCGACAGCGACGCCGGATGTGCGTCACTTTCGATTTGATCCCACCGACATCGCACCTGCGATGTCGCAACGTGCAAAGTACCCCTAACACTCTCACGGGGTTGGATAAACCAAGGGAGATGTAAAACAAAAAATCCACAGGTCTCAAAATAGGCTAGTACTTGTAGTAGTCCTGACCCTGATTTGTCCCTCTAATGAGAGTGAAGGTTGGCATTCTAAGATCACATAATGGCGCCCCCACTTGTCAACAGATGACCCGGAGTGTCCTTAACTGCACTCTAAGCTATTATCCAAGTGTAACAAAAATAGCAACAAACAGTAGTACACACAAGCAGAGCGTGAGATACAAGGCCAGGACCCTGCAAACACAGTTGTACAGGAATGATGCAAGACAAGAAACCATAAAGAATAACAATAAATGGAAACCCTCCCAAACCTAAATTAAACAATATAGGGTATAACTGGGAACAGATTCACACAAACTGCAGGGTAAGTAAATGTCTCAGTAAGAAAACATTAACCGAGGAGCTGGGAATCTAGATGACTATCCACCCAAAAATATAGCCATCACTGAGGCATGTCAGTAGTGAGTATAAAGAGCCCCTCCCAAAATGTGATTGGATAAATCAAATGAGAATCTAGGGCATGTCAGTATTTAACTGGATACACCCTGACTGCTGTGCCCAGGCAGTGCAGGGTTAAGCATCCTCCCCATGTCCGATTTCACACTCCCTCCCCTTATGGGTTGTTTGCCCAATGGCATTGTTCCCATGATCCCATGTTTTTTCCCCTATACATGGTCCCTCTCTTCCTGATTCCGGTCTCTCCTCACTTGGTGAGAACCGGATGCTGCTGATGAGAGATGGCTGACATGCTGGGTAACGCTGTCAGGGATAGGATCAGGAGGGAAGGGGACGCATGGCTTGCTGCCATTCTAGGTGAGCAGCGCCCCATCTCCTGAGGCTCAGACGCTGACATTGGGCGGCTGGTGGCCTGCTCGTTTAATTCGCCCTCCGGAGTGTCTGAGTCCCTCTGCAGGGACGTCACGGCGCATCGCGCACGAGACGCACGCGCGCCTCGCGTCTAGTACCACCCACCCGCCCGACTCCCTCACACGCGGCGGCCGCAGGCCTCACCTGTCCAATAGGCAATGCGGCGGCGCCATCTTTAGCTCCACCACTCTCTGCCCTCCTGCCATCAGGTGTACCCCCACCCCTGCTGCGCTGTGCACCTCCTCCAGCTGTTGCAAGGCCTAATCCCTCTGGTATGGGAGGCCATCACAGCCACAGCTCCTCCTCCTCAGCAGAGGAGTGGGCTGCACATATGCAACCCCCCTCGGCCGATGCCCTCCCTTCCCTGCCACTCTGCAATACTTCAGAAGTATGCAGTGTCGGAACAGTTGCACCAGTCACTGTCAATGTAGCACCCCAAACTGTTCCACAGAAAATTGACCCGCAAGGGGGGATGGCTTCGTCTCCTGCAGTGCCTGTGGTGATGGCTTTGCCACCTGCAGCGTCTGTGGTGATGGCTTTGCCTCTTGCAGTGCGTGGTGATGGATTTGCCTCCCACAGCGCAGATGGTACCCCCTGTCCTCCCTGCCCACTCTGCTTCCACGGTTGAATATGCAGCGGGTGCTGGAAGCACGGCCCGCGATCGGCGCCGCTATGGGTCCTCTCGCAGAAGCCGTCGGTGCCAGTCATCAAGATGGCATCCGCCATCACCCACGGCGGATTCGTCTGATGAGTCTAGGACGTCCTGTAGGCACTCTTGATGCAGATCACGCCGCCAGAGAGACGCTGATCCATATGTAGCCCAGTCGCACGAATCAGCAGTGGCTCCACAGATGCCGCTTAATTCTACAGATCCTCCAGTGGTCGGTGAGTGCAATTATTCTGGGGCTTGGGCAGGGGCTGATACAACGGCTATGTCATTACAAACACTTCTAGCACATATCAATACACCGGGTAATAAAATATTAGTTAACCCTTTATTTCTCGGTCGACAACCTGAGAAAAGATGCGAGCCCCCTCCTCGTGCCGATATACATAAGGACACATTCTTTTGTGGTATCTCCCCCTTGGGCTCTCACCTTGATACGGAGACCATTAATAGAATATGGGCCAATGATTACATTGACATTTGGTCCCTTGTATCCACAGATCAATTCACGGTTGACAAAGAGCAGCGCACTGCCGATCGGCCTTTTGATAAGAAACCCAGAGTAGCCAAAACAATTAACAATTGGTTGCAAGCCATTTTTGTTTTGGGTTGTGTTATGGGTCAAAAACACTCTGAACGTTGTCCTGAGCTTTAATATATGCCGATTCAATTTACAACTCGTTCAAAGTGCACAGTGGGTCGGCTTGATGGAACTATGACGAAGATTTTCGACGTCGTTTGGCCCTACAACCCCAATTAGGTTGGGGGGTAAAAGTTACGGATTCCTGGTTGCGCTTCATGATGACTCCGAAAACACCCTTTCAATCCGCGGCCTCTGGCAACTCCGCCGGTTCTGGTTCAGTGGCCGTGCGTAGACCCGGCACATGCTGGTTGTTTAATGAGGGTCACTGCCGATTCTTCGGTCTCTGCTGATATAAACACGAATGCTCCACTTATGGAGGCTCACATGCTGCAGTCAAGTGCCCCCGCCCTTCCTCAAAATTGCCAGCTAAATCGTCAAACCCGTCCGAGCATAAAGACCCCGGTGAGCGTACTCTCGATGGGGCGACCGTTACCCCAATATAGAGGTGGTGGCGCAGTTGCCCTTTGGCTTCAGTTTCAGGTCAAGCTTAAAACTGAGTTAACTAAAGGCAGGATTCATGGCCCCTTTGTTTCACCACCATTTTCAAACTTACAAGTGTTTCCTCTTGGGGTCATACCAAAAAAGTAGCCTGGCAAATTCCGTTTGGTTCACCACCTTTCTCACCCCAAAGGTTCTTCCGTTAATGACGGTATA
Source organism: Anomaloglossus baeobatrachus (assembly GCF_048569485.1). NCBI lineage: Eukaryota > Metazoa > Chordata > Amphibia > Anura > Aromobatidae > Anomaloglossus > Anomaloglossus baeobatrachus. Next base: position 446,148,490 of record NC_134357.1, on the reverse strand, counting down.
CATGAGTCTGGCGCGTCGTTTACTTATGTCTCTTTTGACAGAGCCGTTGCGTTAGTCAGGCAGGCTGGTCCAGGGGCACTCATGGCCAAGTCAGACATTGAGTCAGCTTTTCGCTTTCTGCCGGCCCACCCGGATTGTTACCATTTGTTGGGTTGCTTCGTAGATGGTTATTATTACTATGACACATGCCTTCCTATGGGCTGCTCAATCTCATGTTCCTATTTTGAGCTATTCAGTTCTTTTTTGGAATGGGTGGTCAAAGTGGAATTCCGTTCTCAATCCAACATTCATTATCTTGATGACTTCCTGTTTGTTGCCCTCAGGGCTCCTCCCATTGTCAATTTTTATTGGATACGTTCTGCAGCCAAATGGCCAGATTTGGTGTTCCGTTGTGAGAGGACAAAACAATTGGTCCTTCTCCAATCCTGTTTTTTTTTAGGTATCGAGATAGATTCAACCGCGATGGTTTTCCGCCTTCCAGATGACAAGGTGTTGAAGCTGCTCTCGCTGATAATGGGGTTTTGTTCTGTCCGGAGTGTGACCCTCCATCAGATGCAATCTTTGTTGGGCCTTCTAGTATATGTCGTGTCATGCAAATTGGCAGAATTTTTTTCCCGCAGGCTATCCCTGGCTACAAAGGGTGTTCAGCTCCCTCATCATCGTATCCGGATTACCTCCCGCTTGAAAGCTGATTTGGCGATTTTGAAAGATTTTTTCCAGGTACAACGGTCGCACTTGTTTTCAAGATAGCTTTGTGTCCAATGAAGATCTATCACACTTTTCCGATGCATCTGAATCGTTGGGTTTTGGCGTTTTCTTCAAGGACCGATGGTGTGCTGAGCGTTGGCCTCATTCCTGGCACGCCAATGGTTTAATTTCCAATGTAACCCTCCTCCAGTTGTTCCCCATTGTGACAGCTGTTTTAATTTGGGGCTTGTCCTTTCAAAATAGGCGTATCCTATTTTGGACGGACAACATGAGTGTTGTTCATTCGATTAATCACCCGACTTCGTCTTCCCCGCCTGTCATAAAGTTGCTTAGATTTTTGGTTTTGAAATGTTTGGAGCTCAACATTTGGTTTAGGGCTCGCCATGTTCCTGGCACCTGTAACATTATAGCTAATTCTCTCTCCCGTTTTGACTTCCAGAAATTCTGGCAGCTTTGTCCTTGTGCCCAAGCAGAGGGACTCTTGTGCCCACCCAGCATGTGGGACCTATTGGAATGCAGCTGATGCCATTAGTGACATCCTCTGTGGCCCCGATGACATGGCGTTCTTACGGTAAGGCATGGGCTGAATGGTTAGTGTTTGATGTGAGCCATCCGATTGCTACATCTGAGTCTGCCAGGCTGGAAGTTACCTACCTGATTCATATGTACAATAAGGGGTTTTCCTGCGCGGTTGCTCGGAATCGGATATCTGGCCTCGCTTTCCATTTTAAACTACGCGGTTCGTCGGATGTTACTAAGTTTTTTATAGTGCGTCAAGCGGTCAAGGGATGGAGCAGAGGGCAGCCGAACAGTGAGAGCAGAAGGCCAGTTTCCTTTAGCCTCCTGTCTCGCATCAGCGGCGGCCTTTCCGACTTTTGTCTTTCTCCTTTCGAGCCTGCCCTCTTTTCCGCTTCTTTTTCTATGGCTTTTTTCGGTGCATTACGCATTGGTGAGTTGGTGTCTTCTACCAAGGGCACCCATGGTGGCCTTTGGCATGACGATGTTACCTTGTGTAATGGGGATTACGTATTTGCATTCGTAGATCTAAGACTGACCAATCTGGGAACGGTTGCTGGATATCCTCATTTTCTATATCCGGCCCAGTGTGCCCCGTTAGATTGATTCATAGCTATATATCTGTTCGCCATGGTAACTCTTCCTTCCTAGTTCATGAAGATGGTTCCCCTCTGACGAGATTTCAATTCCTGGCGGTTTTTCGCAAATGTCTGAGGTCCCTTGGTTTTTCTCCATTCGAGTTTGGTACTCAATACTTTCGGATTGGGCATGCGACTGAGGCAGCCCAGGCAGGATTGCCCAATGATGTCATCCAGCGCATCGGCCGCTGGTGATCAGCTTGTTTTGCGCGGTATATTAGGCCGGAATTAGTGCTTTATTAATAAATTCTCTTTCACAGGCTGATTGTTTGAGATGCTAGTTGTTGTTGCCGTACTAACAGTTTTTTCCTTTTAGGCGCTGCTAAACCGGTGTTTTGGCTGCTCGGCCATTCCTATATTTTCTGGACTGGACAGCGGGTGGAGATTCGACATGGAGGATGGGCCCTTGGATTTCGTGGTTTCGAGGTCAACTGGAGAGGCATCAGGGGTCTGATCTGGCCTCAAGTTCTCCCTGAAGTAGTTGGGATCGCTAGGTCTGCCCTATCACTGGTGGGCCTCATCATCCATGCCGGGGGAAATTACCTCGGTTTCCGCCGTTTGGCGGCACTCATTACTACCATGCAATCGGATTTAGACAAGTTTCACGCCTTTTTTCCTGAGCTTGTCATCGTCTGGTCCAGAATCGTTTCACGAGTTGTGTGGCCGAGGGCTCAAGGTGCTGCAGCGCTTAAGCGCTCCCGGCGTATGCTCAACTCGCGTATTTCGCGATTTGTGCGTTTCAAGGGTGGAATTGTCGTTTGACACTGACAATTGGAAGGGGACAATTCGTCCCTTATGATTACAGATGGCGTGCATTTGAATGAAATTGGTTTGGACATATTCTTGTCTGGCCTGCAAGACGGCATACATCAAGCGTTGTTCTTTATGGGTGAGGGTCGGAGTGTGGCGCCCCTGACCTGGTCAGCCACCACTGAGTACTGTTCCCATGCTGGGAGAGTACTTCCAGGTAATCCTGAAGGCCAGAATAGGGTGTGTACGCACAGACACATAGCAACCAGGTCTAACACACCTTAGAGGGCACCCTTGGGTAGACCCAAGAGGGGGCGTTCATCCACATCTCATCTAGGGGTGTAGGGGAGGGGCTGGAAGCTAAGGTGGCAGTGGCTGTAAGGAAAGTAGGAGGAGTTAGCCTGTCTGTTAGTGGAGAAGCGCAGAAGAGGTGGCAGAGAGAAAGTGAGAAGAAGGAGAGAGACGTGTGCTGACACGCTAGTCAGACCCTGCACGTGTAGTATCCGTTGGCGGGGGAGAACGGTTACCAGCAAGTCGGACAGAAAGACGCTGAGGAAGTCAGCTGGTCGTGTACGGAGACCTCTGGTGACTAGGCACCCACTGGAACAGGTCCCTAGAGTAGATGTCCATTTACTGATCTGCTAAACCTGCCGGTGGGGAGACCACAAGTCCCACACCAACCAACTAGAGTCCGAGCATCAGCAGCAAGGGGGCCCATAAGGAGGATCGAGCCTGGAGCCATCTTCCTTGGTCCACGCTGCCAGCAAATGGGCCAAAGAGGGGAGAAAAGGCAGTAGCTACTTCCCTGGATGAATCCCACGGTACTTCAAATCAGGGGTTATCCGAAACAAGAAGTGCTAGGAAGGTGAGTTAACGGTTACCCTTAGACCAACCTAAAGGATACCTGGTTCCTCCTGGTTTATCTCAGCATCGCCTGGGTTACCTCACAAAAACATCTGAACGTGAGTAAAACAAGTTGAAAGACACCTTGGACTGAGACTGAGTTATTTTGGGACCTGTTGTTCTACACACTCGAGCTCCTGGGGCCAGCCTCACTCACGGGAGGCCATACATTCCGACTGCAGACCCCATCAGCCCCAGACACTTGTTAAACCTGCAGTGGCGGTCACCCATAATCCTGACCGCAAACCGTGAGTGGCGTCATGACTCCGCTGTAAATAAACCTGACATACCTGTGGCCAGAAATACCAAGAAGTGGAGACCCTGTTGCATCCCTGACGGTGGAGTGGTGTTCCTGGGGCGACCGCTGCAGGTCGGCGACACAGAAGCATAGTCTAGAGCCTCTGCTCCTCTGTGGCGGTATTGATCCAAAACAAGTATGCTGTTATGTAAGCTGAAGTGCGCTGGGAGTCCGGCCTGGTACAACGCTTCGTTTTGGAAGTTGCGAATAGTTATGGTTAATTTAGCTGTGACCGACCTACCTCCACAAGAAAAAAGAAAAAAGATGAGAGTATATTGGTGTTTTGATAAAGCTCTCCCAATAAAGTTTTATATTTTGGTTACATTTGTGTTGGTGTGTTTAATCGGACATGGGAGGGTTTGTTTGGTGTTCAGGATCTCAGCAGTAAGTCAAAGCATAAAAAAGAAAGGCAAGAGATCCTTCAGCAGTTGGATCAACACAAAACAGGCTGGGCTCCAACCAAGAAGGAAACCAACAATGAAGCAAAAAACAAAAGCTCAAACCCCGGAGTGGAACCATGACAGTACCCCCTTTTCTACGAGTGGCCACCGGACCCTCAGAAGTCCCCAATCTCCGATGATGCTGATGGAACTCTCTTATCAAGTGATCAACATGAAGGTCCTCCGAATTGACCCAGTAATTATCGTCCGGCCCGTAACTCTTCCACTTAACCAGATACTGCAGATAGCGCCTGACCTGCCTGGATGCTAGAACTTGCTTCACTTTATACTCCCGATCCTCCTCCAGATTCACCTCAATAATGTCACAAGGACCAGTCATCCTGAGAAATTTCTTCAGAAGGGAAGAATGGAATAAAGAATTGATTTTTCCGAGCTACCGGGAGTTGAAACTAAACAGCTACAAAGATTCAAAACTTCAGTATTCCTGTAAGAACCTACAAATTTGGGAGTAAATTTCTTAGAGGCCACTTTGCGCTGTAACATTTTAGAGGACAACCACACAAACTCTCCTATCCTACAGACAGGACCAGTTTGCGTCTGCGGTTTGCTCCTTTTTGGGCCTGATCACTAGCAACCAAAAGACCCATTTCGACCTCCTTCCAGACTTATCACACGGGAAGAAAATTTCTATTTCACTGGCATGGAGGACTGCAACCCAGAAAGATTCCCAAACGCTGGAAGAAAACCACCACCACCACAACAACAAAAAGATGAGGTTCTGGTAACCGTGGAAGTATGATTTAAAGCAAATTCAGCAAAGGGCAAAAACTCCATGTAGTCTTCCTGACCAGATGAAACAAAAACACCTCAAATATTGCTCTATATCTTAGTTCATCCTCTCAGTCTCTCCATTAATCTCAAAATGGTATCCTGAGGAAAATGACAGCTTGATACCCAATCTGGAGCAAAAACTACACCAAAAACTAGTCAAGAATTGAACTGAAATAATATTTTTAGTAACACCATGTAGTCTAACTATAAAAAATTAATAGTGTCGCTAAACTTTTAGCAGAACGCAACTTAGGAAGTGGGACCAATTGAACCACAACGCAATGGTATTACCACCAGAACTAGGTTAATCAGTGACAAAAGCCATTGACAAGTGGTTCCAAGGCTGTGATGGAATCTCGTTAGGCAGATAACTTGCTGGGATCAGATGAGAAGCTTTAGCCCTGGCACAGGCTCTGCATTTCAGAACATACTCATTTACATCCTTATGAGCATTCTGCCACCAAAAAGACCAAGAATGAGATTTCCAAGTGGTAGAAGAACCTAGATGCCCAGCCAAAATGGAATAATTATAGAACATTATAGGTGCACCGCAATAAGAAAATAGATGTTGGGTACCATCAATGCGTAGAGAAGATAATGTGCAGACAAAAAGAAAAAAAAGGACTCCGCATATACTAGAAAGCACAACCAGTATGAAGATATATGAACAAACTTTATTTATACCAAAAACCCATAAAATCAATTAAAACCACACAATGTGTATATACATAGTTACAAAACAATTCCCAGGGAACAATAACAAATGACCACAGATAAACAGAATCAATTTACTCTCAAAAAGCATGATAGTGTTAATGTACAACAATCATGACTTACAATTGAAGCAAAATATTGATAAAATATCGTCAGAGAATGACACCACAACATAATACACAGAAAGCAATCTGAATATGGCCCATAAAGAGGTAGCGTTCAGGAGATGTAAGCATGTGGCTGGATGGAAGTGAGCCCTATCTAAAGTATAGTCAATGCTGATGTGGTCACCTTAGATATGCCAGGCAGAATAAAAGAGGTGAGATGACATCTAGGCACTGCTAGCAATGCCATGCAGCAAGCTGAGCAATGCAATTAACCAAAGGGGGGTACCCAAAGAAGCATCAGCATACAGACCTGACACTGACCAAAAATGCGGTAGGGCCCGTGTGGTAGTGGCGGCAGAGAGACTGATAGAGAAGACCTGTGTGCTGGCAAGAATCCAGGAATCGACCTGAATCTGAAAGTTAGGCAATAGTTCAACCGGCTTCACAGCTAGAGGTGTGAACTCAGTTGAACTCACTGCTGGTTTGCTGGACTGCTGTGCTGCCATGCCCTGCAATCTAGCAGCGAGTTCAAGTGAAGAGAAGCCCCTCTCACAGCCATCACCGCTTCTCACAGCTGACGGCTCCTTGCTGCCCTCAGTGTGTCCCGGAGACTAGTGATCGGTAACATTTTACATCACTGCAGCTTCTAGATATAGCAGAGCCAGGATCATCATAGGATGTTGTGTGGATTACGTCGGACATGCAGGGCTGTTTTTGAGGTTAATAAATGGGAGCAAGAGGGTGTGTGTATTTTTTATTTCAAATAAAAGAATTTTTCTGTGTAGTTATTTCCTTTGACTTATTAGATTAGTAACGAGGGTGTCTCATAGACCCCTCCTCATTACTAATCTAGGTCTTGATGACAGCTGTGATTTTTGACAAATCACAGCTGTCATCAACCCCATATCTTACCTGATTGCCAGCGCACAGAGGCAATCAGAATGAGCCAGGTAAAGCACCAGAATTGGTGCATCTTTTGGATACGCCACTTCTGGGGCAGCTGCAGGCTAGTATTTTTAGGCTGGAGGCCAATAACTGTGGTTCTTCCCACCCTGAAAATACCAGCCCCCATCTTCCAGCACAAGGTATTCGGTATGAACCCTGAAAACCAGTGGGTTGCCGGTTATTCAGATCATTCTGGTGCTTAGTTTTTGTGGACGGATGTATTTCTGTTGCTGCTGCTTCAGCTGCTGGTGTCTGGTGATGGGTTGTGTGAAAGTTTAGTTATTTTCCCTCTGCTGATGTCAGTTCCAGTTCACCTCCGTATTGTGTTTCCCTGTGGTTTGTTTATGGGTGTCTGTGTGTTGTTGTACTCCCTGTCTGTCGTTTATTATTGGTGGGAGTTTTGGGAATCTCCGTCCCGGTCTGTCCCCTTGGGTGGTGGGTGTGGAGGGGACATTACCATCAGGGCCAGGACAGGAGATAGGGAGAGGCTTGAGACTCAGATGTCACTACCGTTAAGCGTAATTCTGGGATAAGGGTCAGCCTAGAGCTCCCCTTTAGCTCGAAGGTAAGCGGCAGAGGCCTCCCATCCAGTCTCTTTCCCAACCGGTCACGCTTAGCATGTCATTGGGTTTGCTTATCCCTACTTGAGATAACTTCTGAGAATAAAAAGCAGAGGGTTGAAGATAACCATTCTTTTTCTGTGCAAGAAGGGCCCCCATCCCTACAGCAGAAGCGTCTACTTCGACCACAGAAGGCCGCTCAATATCGAGTTGACTGAGAACAGGAGCTCTATAAAAGGCTGTCTTGAGGGCAGAAAAGGCATTCTCTCTCTCAGCTGACCATAAAGAAAAGTCAGTCCCCTTATTGGTCATGTAAGTTAACGGTTTAGCTATGGCTGCAAAATTGTTAACGAATTGGTAATAATTTGCAAAACCTAAACATTTCTGCAAACCTTTATTCAGATTCTTTAAGGTTTGCCAGTTGAACTCAATCAAGGAAAGCCTGCACTCTAACAGAATCCATTTTCCACCCTGAAGCACAAACCAGATAGTCTAGAAATTCGACCTGCTGTGCTTCAAAAACATATTTATCCAGCTTAGCAAAGAAATTATTGTCACAAAAAATCTGGACGACCTACCGGACATGTCCCTTATGTCCCTCCTAAGACACGTATAAGGTTATATGACTCCCTCAAGTCAAGTTCTACAAACCATTTAGTTCCTGCTAACCGATTATACAGGTCTGGTATAAGGGATAAGGGATAAAGATTGCGGACCATGATTTTATTAATATCTCTAAAGCCCAAACATTGGCTCAAGCCACTATCCTTTTTGTTTTCGTAAAGAAAAAACCCACAGCGACAGGAGAGGTGGACGTCCGCCTATGTCCCTTTGCCAAACTCTTCTGAATATACTCTTTCAAGGCCTCTCTCTCAGGAAGAAAAAAGTTAACTAAAGGAGTCAAAAAGGTTGAGTTTAGCTCACTTGATAGTGCACTGTAAAAGAAGGTCGGTTTGCACATTAGTACAGAGATAAAATCAGAAGGAAATCACAGGTAACGCATTTCTGGCCTCCATGGCCCTTAGTCTCATCCTAAATGTTCGGTAAGAACAGTGGAAATATATATAGCGCTTTGCCCCTTAATCACCAAACACGTACATACATACAGTCATATGAAAAAGTTTGGGCACCCCTATTAATGTTAACCTTTTTTCTTTACAACATTTTGGGTTTTTGCAACAGCTATTTCAGTTTCATATATCTAATAACTGGTGAACTCAGTAATATTTCTAGATTGATATGAGGTTTATTGTACTAACAGAAAATGTGCAATCCGCATTTAACCCCTTCAGCCCCCGGGCACTTTCCGTTTTTGCGTTTTTGTTTTTTGCTCCTTTTCTTCCGAGACGTAACTTTTTTATTATTCCGTCAATCTTGCCAGATGAGGGCTTGTTTTTTGCGGGACGAGTTGTACTTCTAAATAAAACCATAGGTTTTACCATATATTGTACTGGAAAACAGCAAAAAAATTCCAAGTGTGGAAAAACTGCAAAAAAAGTGTGATGGCACAATAGCTTTTGGAATGTTTTATTCACGGTGTTCACTATATGGTAAAACTGATCTATGTATGTGATGCCTCAGGTCGGTGCAAGTTTGTAGACACCAAACATGTATAGGTTTACTTGTATCTAAGGGGTTAAAAAAATTTCACAAGTTTGTCCAATAAAAGTGGCGCACGTTTTGCGCCGTTTTCCGAAACACGTAGCGTTCTCATTTTTCGGGATCTATGGCTCAGTGATGGCTTATTTTTTGCGTCTCGAGCTAACATTTTTAATGGTACCATTTCTGCGCAGATGCTATGTTTTGATTGCCTGTTATTGCATTTTGCGTAAAACATGCGGCGACCAAAAAACGTAATTTTGGCGTTTGGAATTTTTTTGCCACTACGCCGTTTACCAATCAGATTAATTGATTTTATATTTTGATAGATCGGGCATTTCTGAACGCAGCGATACCAAATATGTGTATATTGATTTATTTTTTAACCCTTTAATTTTCAATGGGGTGAAAGGGGGGTGATTTGAACTTTTAGGTTTTTTTTTTTATTAGTTCCCCTAGTGGGCTATAGCGATCAGCAATCCGATCTCTATTATCTATCTGCTGATCACAGCTATACAGCTGTAATCAGCAGATTCAGTCACTTCCGGTTTCCCTCTGCTCCGTGCCGAGGAAAAACTAAAGTGAAACTTCGTAGCTGCAGGCGTCATCACATGACCCTGTGCTACGATGGCAACCACCGAACGTCACGTGATCACTCACGTGACTTCCGGTGGGGGCGGCGGTAAGTAAAAAACATGGCCGCGCGCATATAGATCTCGCTGCCAGACTTTGGCAGCGAGATTTAAGGGGTTAAATGTTGCGAGTGGAAGCGATTCCACTCGCAACATGCAGGCACACATGTCAGCTGTTGAAAACAGCTGATATGTGTGCCGACCGCTGCCGCCTGCCCGCGGCAGGGGGCGAGGCTTAACGGGACACGATCCTTGACGGATAGATCCGTCCAAGGTCGTGAAGGGGTTAAACAAAATTTGACAGGTGCAAAAGTATGGGCACCCTTATCAATTTCTTGATTTGAACACTCCTAACTACTTTTTACTGACTTACTAAAGCACTAAATTGGTTTTGAAACCTAATTGAGCTTTGAACTTCATAGGCAGGTGTATCCAATCATGAGAAAAGGTATTTAAGGTGACCACTTGCAAGTTGTTCTCCTATTTCCTATGAAGAGTGGCATCATGGGCTCCTCAAAACAACTCTCAAATGATCTGAAAACAAAGATTATTCAACATAGTTGTTCAGGGGAAGGATACAAAAAAGAGAATTTTGTTTACTTACCGTAAATTCTTTTTCTTATAGTTCCGTCATGGGAGACCCAGACCATGGGTGTATAGCTACTGCCTCCGGAGGACACACAAAGTTACTACACTCAAAACGTGTAGCTCCTCCCTCCCAGTATATACACCCCCTGCTAGCCAGTCCTAGCCAGTTTAGTGCAAAAGCTGAAGGAGGACATCCACCCACAAGAAGAGACAGAGTAAAAACCGGAAGAACCGGAACCTCTGTCTACAACAATAACAGCCGGTGAAGACACCGGAACAAGAAACCTGCCAACAGGCAATAGGGAGGGTGCTGGGTCTCCCATGACGGAACTATAAGAAAAAGAATTTACGGTAAGTAAACAAAATTCTCTTTTTCTTTATCGTTCCTATGGGAGACCCAGACCATGGGACGTTCCAAAGCAGTCCATGGGTGGGAATAAACAGACAACTGAGAAGCAGGCAAAACCTAACTTCACAAATGGGCGACAGACGCCTGAAAGATGCGTCTGCCTAAGCCCGCGTCTGCCAAAGCATAAGCATGCCTTGGATAGAGCTTCGAAAAAAGTATGCAGACTAATTCGAGCTGCAGTCTGACAGACCTACTGAGCCGTAGCCTGGAGCCTGAAAGCCCAAAAGGCACCGACAGGTCTGATCAAATGTGCTCTGATCCCCGGCGGGGAAGGCACTTGAGTACACTTGTTGGGCCTCGGAAATGGCCGACCTAAGCCAACGAACCAGGGTCGGCTTAGATGCCGAGAGACCGCTACGCTGACTAGCGGTCAGCACCAGAGAGAGGTGCACTGCCTAATAACGGCGGTGCAAGACACATAGATCCGGAGCGCCCGCACCAGATCCAGGATATGCAACGCTTTCTCAAGCGATGAACAGGAGCCGGACAAAAGGAAGGTAGGAAAATTGCCCCGGATAAGGTGGAAGCAGTAACCACCTCAGGGAAAAAAGTCCGGAGTCGGACGGAGACCACCTTGTCTTGATGCAAAAGGCCAAGAAGGGGGTGACTCCGAGAGAGTACAGCCAGAACTCTCTGGCGGGAAATTATAGCCACTAGAAGACTACTTTCTGTGAAAGATGAAACAAAGAAACCTCCCTAAGAGGCGCAAAGGGGGGTTTCCGGGAACCGAGAGGACCGGATTAAGGTCCCAGGGCTCCATAGGCCGCAGGAAAGGCGTAATAATGTGAGATGCGCCCTGAAAGGAGCGCACCGGAGCCAGCCGGACGATACGCCGCTGGCACATACTGACAGAGCCGAGACCTGTCCCTTAATGAGGGATAGTCCTAGCTGTAAACCGGACTGTGAAAGAGACAGGAGGGTCGGCAAAGCTAAAAAGGTCAAAGGACACTTTGAAGCTCGAGTCATAGCGGAGATGACTTCAGGAAGGATACCATAAGTCGCCAAGATCCAGGACTCAAGAGCTACGCCGTCAATCTGAGAATCCAGAATTCTGACGGAAAAAACGGACCCTTTTGAGAAAAGGTCTGAACGGTCCGGAAGATGCCATGGCAACCCAACGGACAGAAGGAGCAGGTCAGGGTACCAAGCCTGCCTGGGTCAGTCTGGAGAATGAGAATGACCCGACGGCCCCCTTAACTGATCTTGCGCAGGACTCTGGGCAAGAGGTAGAGACGAAGCTGGGATCAAACATAAACCAGTGTGCCTACCGCAAAACCTGAGGATTGTGGACCACGGTTGGACAGCTGAAATAGTCTGCCTCGCAGTTTTCACATCTAGGATGTGGGCTGCGGATATGGTGGACTAGGAGTCCCTTGTCTACTGAAGAATGATGAGCCGCCAAGATTGCCAGACGGCTGAATGTCCCGCCCTGGAAGTTGATGTAGGAAAACGCTGTCACGTTGTCCGACTGGACTCGAATGTGCCTAGCCGCCAACAGATGGTGAAGGCTTAGAGAGCTAGAAATACAGCTCTGATTTCCAGCACATTGAACCAGAGGGCTGATTCGGACAGAGTCCAAGCGCCCTGCGCTCCACGGTGGAGATATACTGCTCCCAAGGCGGAAAGACCAGCACCCTGGTGAGGATCACCCGGGACGGGGCCAGGAAGGAGCATCCCTGAGACAGAGTGGCCGAAACCACCACTGCAACGAGCCCCTGGTCAGTGGCGAAGCCACCACTCCGAGAAGGAGGGAGGTCGCGTGTACAGCGGAAACCCTCCAGTCTCAGAGGACGCAGGAGAAACTGGGCAAGGAATCGCTTCCATTGACGCCACCGTCTGACCAGCACCTTATTTGGTGTCTGATAGAACGACGTCGACCGCCAGCGGAGGGACTACTGATCGACTAAGAGCAGCTTCACAAGTGCCGACAGAGTCTCGAATTGCGTCCCTGAAAACCTCTGGTGCGAAGTCAGAGTGGACCTGGACAGAATGACAAGCCACCCGAATAGATTAGAGTGGCGAGAGTAAGCGAAGTACTCTACTAAGAGTCTGCACTGGATGAAACCCCGAGAAGAAAACCGTCCAGGGCAAACGATCACTGCCAATCCCTAGGGGTGCAGGACCCTAATCACAGCAGCCCCAAGGAGAATACTCGAGGGGCTGTGGCTAACCCCAAGGGAAGAGCCACGAATTGGACCACTCCGATGGCAAAACGTAGTCAACGCTGGTGTGAAACTGCGATTGACCCTTGCCGAAAGGCATCCCTGATGCCGATGGCTGCTAGGGAATCTCCTTGGGTTCTTGATTGATCCGGTGAAAAACACACGGAACAAGACCGAGACTCCATGTGAAAACGCCACACCTGACCATGCTTGAAAAGCTAAAGATCCAGGTCGGAAGGCACCGCCCTCTTCGGGGACTAGAAATAGATTTAAGCAAAAATCTCAGAACCGTTCCCAGTCGGGAACCGGAACAATTACTCCGTTGGCCTGCAAGAAATGCCACGGCCTGTGAGAAGGCGGCGGCCTTGGAGCCGGGAGGAGTTGACAGAAAAAATCTGTTTGGCGGGTGGACAGAATTCCATCCTGTAGCCATTCTGAGATATAAACTCGCCCCCACTGAACAGAGACGTGGTAGAACCATACGTCGCCAAGTGGAGAGAGCCTGCCACCGACCAAGGAGGTGGTTGGCGTGGCCAGATAGCTCGGAGGAAGCTGACTCCGTGGTAGCATCTCCTGCGGTCTTCTGAAGACGCAGCTTCAAGCCATTTGGTTCTATGAACTAAGGCCGAGCTAGAGGACGATCAGAAGGAGGAACGGAAACCACCGAAACCTCAACTGATTCCTGCCCTGGTTTAGGTTTGTGGCAAGGAAGAACTCTCGTCGCCGAGAGCTTCCTAAATTTCATCTAGTTGGTTCCGAAGAGACTGGTCCCACCAAAGGGGAGCCCAGCAAGGAACCTCTATAGAGGCATCTGCCTTCCATTGCCGAAGCCACACCTGCGGATAGCGAGGAAAGTAGCCAAAACCACCGCTGTGCGGTGTCCAGCATGGCAGACTTGGCAGAGGATGGAAAGACTGAAGTCTGGAAGTTCAGGCAACCGTCTTGGGCATAGAGTCCCTGTGAGGGAATGCATCTCCTCTGAGGAGCCATCAGCCACTGACATAACGGTCCGGGCTGAGCCACCTGAGGTGAATGAGCCCACCTCTTGACCACCATTGGTGGACGGGGAAAACCCAGTCCTCAGAATCACGCTTCATGGGAAGCGACTGTCAGAGCGGACCCTGGGCTGGTCACAGGGGCCTGAAAACTGGAGTGGTTAAGGAACACACGTTGTGTTCACCTAGATAAGGTAACTCCGGCGGATTGAGGTCCAGTACAAAATTAATATACCGTGGGATCCTTATAGAGGTGCCGTCAGCCACTGATACAACTATCCGGGCTGAAAGTCTGGACACCGGAGTGGCCACGCTTGGCGAATGAGTACACTCCTTGACCACCTCTGATGGGAGGGGGAGACAGGCAGCAGAACCCCGCTGTGGGATCTGCAGGACAGGCTGCGGGCTTGGACGCAGCGGGCTGAAAACTGGAGTGGTTAAGGAACACACTCCTCGTCTTGTTAAAGGTATACTGATGCCTTTTTGCCAGCGGGGAATACTCCCCTGATACAGGCGGATGGAGGTCCAATACAAGTATAATGGACGCAATCTAATCATTCGCATCCCCGTCATCTACGGACGGATCAAAGTACGTAAAGCAGCGTCCGAGCCCCTGATAGAGACATCCTCCTCGTCCAGTGAGTCAGCTCGTATCGGAGCTGCGGGACGGGGAGGACAGGGGACCCTGCGTCTCCCTGTCAGGAGGACGGGGTCTGTGAGCTTTGCTGAGCAAGCAGAAAACGCCCTGAGAAGGGGGTTGCATGCTCAGCGGATGCCGGGACAGCCGACCCCTGGAAAAAGAGATTCCCCCAGGGGTCAGCCACCGAACCCGGAGCAGCTGGAGGGACCATGCATGAGCCTCCAAGCTGAGGGGCCACAGCGGTTATGAGCTCGGTACAGCCGTACGAGACTACCAGCAGTGGATAATAAAAAACAGCCTGCAGCCTCGCTCTGTGAGACCTGCTGCAGAGGTGGGGGGCTCTGTCTAGAATGTCTAGAAAACACAAGACAGGGGTTCAGCCTGGGGAGACTCCAGGCTGAGGCACCACCACCTAAGAACCATTACAGTATGGGTCTGTGCCGGTTCAGGCAATATGAGCCTACATGCAGAACATGTAGTGTACAGCCTTGGAGCTTTGCTCCTAGTGAGACATGCTGCTGAGGAGGAGGTTCTATAATAAAGAATTAACTCCTTCACAATGCCCTGATAGTATATAAAAGTGCACAACCAGAGGTTGTGACTTGTCAGGCCGCTATTGTGAGTGCCCCCCCAGGTTCCAAGCCTGGACCCCCAGCCAGATATTCACTCCCTCTGCACTGCAGAGCAGCCAGCGCCGATCAGCGTACTAAGAACGCTGAGAAAATGGCGCTAGAGTGAGGGGGGAGGGCGGGGGTTAACCCAGGAGCGGGAATCGGAGGGCTAAGAAATGTACAGGGGAGGGAATCATCTCCTCAACAAGGAGTGTCCTCCCCTGTGCAGAGCGGCGGTTGGGCGGCGCTGCAGCGTCCCCCTGCATGACTGACATGCAGGGGAACGAGACGAAACTAGGCCGCGGCTGAAGCCGGGGCCTAGAGTTAAACATGCGGCCGAAAATCAGGCATCATCGGCGCGGTACACAGAAAAAAACACTGGAACCGGCCGGAAACACAGTAAAAGCAGCATTATCAAAGTCAAACACTGTCCCCCTAATAAAGTGCCCCACATTGCAGAAGGACCCTCTGAATAACGTCTCTATACTTAGCTTTGAGACGCAGGGTCCAGTCCCTGGGTGGGGTGGGGGTCCAGTGCTCCGTCCAGCAGGGTCCTGTCAAAGGGCTGCGGATGGAGGCCGGTCTCCTGCAAAGCAGTGAGAACCGTGTTGGCTCCCACTTCAAGCCAGAGCCCCAGCATGGGATGGTGAAGGAGCGCGGCATGAAGGGCTCTTGCCCTGAATCAACCTTAACAGCACCACCGCCAGGGGGGTGTGAAGGGACATGCCGGGGGTCCAGTGGACCCGCTTTTCTTCCAAATCTGTAGAAAAAATGAAAATCAAAAAAGGATGCATGTGTGTGTGTGATCCTCCTGACACAAAGCATGAAACTGGCTAGGACTGGCTAGCAGGGGGTGTATATACTGGGAGGGAGGAGCTACACGTTTTGAGTGTAGTAACTTTGTGTGTCCTCCGGAGGCAGTAGCTATACACCCATGGTCTGGGTCTCCCATAGGAACGATAAAGAAAAGTTGTCTCAGAGATTTAAACTGTCAGTTTCCACTGTGAGGAACATATTAAGGAAATGGAAGAACACAGGTACAGTTCTTGTTAAGCCCAGAAGTCGCAGGCCAAGAAAAATATCAGAAAGGCAGAGAAGAAGAATGGTGAGAAGTCAAGGACAATCCACAGACCACCTCCAAAGACCTGCAGCATCATCTTGCTGCAGATGGTGTCAATGTGCATCGGTCAACAATACAGCGCACTTTGCACAAGGAGAAGCTGTATGGGAGAGTGATGCGAAAGAAGCCGTTTCTGCAAGCACACCACAAACTGAGTCACCTGAGTTATGCAAAAGCACATTTGGACAAGCCAGTTACATTTTGGAAGAAAGTCCTGTGGACTGATGAAACAAAGATTGAGTTGTTTGGTCATACAAAAAGGCGTTATGCATGGAGGCAAAAAAACACAGCATTCCATGAAAAGCACTTGCTACCCACAGTAAACTTTGGTGGAGGTTCCATCATGCTTTGGGGCTGTGTGGCCAATGTCGGAACCGGGAATCTTGTTAAAGTTGAGGGTCGCATGGATTCAACTCAGTATCAGCAGATTATTGACAATAATGTGCAAGAATCAGTGACGAAGTTTGAAGTTACGCAGGGGATGGATATTTCAGCAAGACAATGATCCAAAACACCGCTCCAAATCTACTCAGGTATTCATGCAGAGGAACAATTACAATGTTCTGGAATGGCCATCCCAGTCCCCAGAGCTGAATATCATTGAACATCTGTGGGATGATTTGAAGCGTGCTGTCCATGCTCGGCGACCATCAAACTTAACTGAACTGGAATTGTTTTGTAAACAGGAATGGTCAAATATACCTTCATCCAGGATCCAGGAACTCATTAAAAGCTACAGGAAGTGACTAGAGGCTGTTATTTTTGCAAAAGGAGGATCTACAAAATATTAGTCACTTTTATGTTGAGGTGCCCATACTTTTGCACCGGTAAAATTTTGTTTAAATGCGGATTGCACATTTTCTGTTAGTACAATAAACCTCATTTCAATTTAGAAATATTACTCAGTCCATCAGTTATTAGACATATGAAACTGAAATAGCTGTTGCAAAAACCCAAAATGTTGTAAAGAAAAAAGGTTAACATTAATAGGGGTGCCCAAACTTTTTCATATGACTGTATATGCTAACTAATATATCAAGGGGAAAGAGAGAAATTTGCAACCAGAGAGAGGGAGGAACAGGAGTTGCGGAGGCAGGGATACAAGTGCATAACACGCCCGTTACGCACGCACATTAGCAGCGAGGTGCACACGTCAATCAAAAAGTGCACGAATTTTCAAACTTTATAAAGTTGGATTTCACTGCCTAAACACCCGAGGTGCCCACTAATGGTATGTACACAATGTGCCTGATAGTGCCAGTACTGCACTGGCTGCACCTTATATAGGAAAATGCTGATGTTTGGTTCCCTTTAACTTCACCAAGTTCTGTCTTTCACAAAAGAACAGCATTTCTGCTGTTCAGAGGGATGCTGAAGCCTCACTTTGAACAGCATAAGCGATCGGACAGTGAAGGATAATAAAATCAATAAAAATTGTAAAAAAAAGTTTTTAAAAATATGAAAAAAACTAAACATCTAAAAGTTCAAATTACCCCCCCTTTTGCCTGATTGAAAATAAAACAATAATAAAAAATACACATATTTGATATCGCCGTGTACAGACATGCCCAATATATCAAAATTTAAAATCAACAAATTCGCAACAAAATATTGAAAAAAAAAATATTTTGTTTGGGTTTGGTTTATTTGTCCAATTACTTTTGACCTCCTAAAATGTGGAGTGTTTGTAAAGAAATGTGTACAATTCCTACAATTTCTATCAGATATTTTTGTTCAAACCTTCAAATTAAACGTTACAATCTGCACTTGAATTCTGTTGTAGAGGTTTCATTTCAAATCCAATGTGGTGGCATGCAGAGCCCAACTCGCGAAAATTGTGTCACCGTCCAAATATTTCTGTACCTAACTGTATTTTTGCTCGCCGTAATATTGCATTAAAATGCATAAACAGGCAATCAAAACATTACATCTACCCAAAAATAGTATAATTAAAAACGTTAGCTCAAGACGCAAAAAATAAGCCATCACTGAGCCCCAGATCCTGAAAAATAACAACGCTGCTGGTCTCGGAAAATGAAGATGAAAGCGCAATTTGTTTTTTTTTTTAGAAACTTCGGAATTTTTTTCACCATTTAGATATAAGTAAAACAATACATGTTTGGTATCTACGAACTTGTACCGACATAGGTAATTGATGCGCCTCAGGGCTATGGGGTACTCAGTCCCCGGCGGTGTATCGCTGGGATATGTCACTGGGTAGCCGTTGCCTGGTTATGTGACCTAGGGGTCTTTTTTGTCGTGACGTCATTTGCGGGTTGAGGCTATTGTAGTGGAGCCACCGCGGCACAGTTCTCACTACCAGACCCCAGGGGAGAGATGATGTTGTTGGGCGCGGAAAGAATGTAGGCCACACAAGGGATTGCAGTGTAACTGGTTCCTTTTACTCACAGCGTTGTTATGGCTGGCAACCCGATGAAGGCTGATCCTTACCACTGGTCCCCATAGTTCCAGTGCCATTGTGATGACCTGGTGGCTGTCTTCCCCTGCACCTATCTCTGGTTGGTGGGTCCCCATGGCTTGGAGCGTCTGGGAGTCCCATCCTGGTAGTCTCTCAGTCTTAGTCCATCAATACAAAACAATCACTGATCTTGGGGAGACTAGCCAGAGAAAACACTGCCGGCAGCCAGCGAGGGCACTCAACACAGTAAAATCCTAGGTACATTGCCCCCTGGGAAATATGCAAATCAAAAAAGTACGTGGAGCCTCTGTTAGGAGTGTGTTAGGAGTCTCGACACAGAAAACAGCCGGACTTTTTTGATTTGCATATTTCCCAGGGGGCTATGTACCTAGGATTTCACTGTGTTGAGCGACCTCGCTGGCTGCCGGCAGTGTTTTCTCTGGCTGGTCTCCCCGAGATCAGTGATTGTTTTGTCTTGTTGGTCTACTAGGCATTGCTCCCACCTGGCCAGAATACTACTCCACACTGATGAGGGGCAATACCCCAAAACAGCTGTCTGTGGATGGATACCTCGCCTTGGTATTTCCTTTGTCATATCTTTAAACTTGTCAAAAAGTTGGATATTGACTAAAAGGGCCACTTAATATGGTGGTTATGGTGGTCTCCTAAAAAGAGCCACTCTTTGGCTGGGTCCTTCCCGGAGGGATATCTGGCTGGTTTCTGTGTAGAGACTCCTAACAGAGGATCCACAGACTTTTTTGATTTGCAGTCTTAGTCCATATAACAGGTAGCTTGAACCCTGTGGGGTTGGTTTCTCTGGTCCTGTTCCCCGGTTCTCCCTTTGCTACTGTGTCACGAACTTTAAGGTCAGTGAGGTCCTGGATGGTCCCCTCACTGTTCAGATTTTATCAGGTCTGCCTGGAGCGTTTGCCTGACCTAGGGTTCTGTACCCCGTTGGTGCTTTGGTTCCAGGAGTACTCCACCATACTCCACCGGCAACCACACGCATGGGCCCTCAGGTCACCGTTACACTCTCCTGTCAGTACGGTTACATCCGTCTCCTCTCACTTCCACTTACTGACTTTCTAACCCCTCCCCTCTGGTTGTCATCTAGTGGACTGGATCGGCTCCACCCCTAGGTCGCCATCCATTGGGTTCAACCCTAGTCTGTCACAAGTCTTTGGAGATGGGGAAAAACAGGGATTAAATTGAATGTGTTGCTGTTACCGGCACTGGTCTTCTGGGTCCCTAGGGATAGGCCCTGCATCCTGGATAGGATGCAGTTCCCTGTAGCTCCTGATGGCTTTAGGGGTGCTACAAAATCATATTCCCAGGTTATTTTTTACCATACAGTGAACATGAGCCCAAAAAAACAATTGTGGAATTCCACTTGGATTTTTTTTCCCTTTTTCCATTACAATATGGGGCAGAATGAATGGTGTCAATCAAACGTACAGCTTGTCCCACAAAAACACAAGCCTTCAGATGGCTATATTGAGTGAAAAATAAAAATAAAGTTAGGGGTCTTGGAAGAAAGAGGAAAAAACGGAAATCGTCAGGTATTGAAGGAAATTGTCCCTCTCGCATGCCAGTGATGTATTTGTGCAGGCTAGAGATTATGGGCAGCGCTGTGCATGACCTCACTAGCGTCATCCCAGTACCCGCCCATAATCTCGAGCCTGGGCAAATACATCACCGGCGTCCTAGAGGGATAATTTCTGCTCAGGCCCGCGGTAGTGGCCTCTGCTAACTGGGCCTGCATGAGACTTCGGCATCAGTGTGGAGGATGACGGGGCCATCGTCATCCATGCAAATCAAGACTGGGGGACGGCGAACAGCGGCAGGAGGGGGGACAGAAGGCGAAATAGAGCCCGCCCATCTGGTCAACCAAACTAATTTGCATACGAAAAGGTAATATTTTATTAAGTTGTTTTGGAGGTCTGAAAAGGGGGCCAGCAACAAGGTGCACCTTCATAGAATGCAACCCAGGAGTTCCTGAAGGTGATATTTTTGGTTTAATATGGAAAAATCTGGTGACAGGTTTAGAGATGAGTGATGTTCGAATCGAACCGTTCGCCAATTCCAAATTTGAGTGATTTTGGGGACGGTGTTCGAGTCGATCGACGAACTCGAACGATTTGCTTCAAGTTCGGCAGTTCGAGTTACCGTTCGATAACGGTTTGATCACCAAAAGCATGGCTTTTCACAGTAAGGCTATGTGCGCACATTGCGTATCTGCATGCAGCACAATCCCTCTCTCTTTCCTACTCACTGATCACAGGCACGGCGCTGCACGGCTGTCACAAAGCTACGGCGGCTTTTCCTATTTTGAAAATGGCTGCCGCTCATTATTCAATCTGGTATTCCCTGCTTTCCCCGCACACCGGCGCCCATGATTGGTTGCAGTCAGACACGACCCCACAATGAGTGACAGCTGTCTCACTGCAACCAATCACAGCCGCCGGCGGGCAGGTCTATATCGTGCAGCAAAATAAATAAATAATTAAAAAAAACCTGCGGTTCCCTCCAATTTTGATACCAGCCAAGATAAACCCACATGGCTGGAGGCTGGTATTTTCAGGATGGAGAGCGCCACGTTATGGGGAGCCCACCACCCTAACAATATCAGCCAGCAGCCGCCCTGAATTGCCGCCTCCATTAGATGCGACAGTCCCGGGACTCTACCCGGCTCATCCCGAATTGCCCTGGTGCGGTGGCAATCGGGGTAATAAGGTTAGGTTAATCATGACAGGCGTCTCCCTGAGATACCTTCCATGATTAATGTGTAAGTGAAAGTAAATAAACACACACAACGAAAAATCCTTTATTTGGAATAAAAGACAAAAAAACCCCCTCATTTACCTCTTTATTAATCCCAAACAACAATCCAGGTCCGAAGTAATCCACACGACACTTTCAGCTCTACCACATGAAGCTGACAGGGAGCGCCATAGAACATGAGCGCTCTGTGTCAGCTCCACGCAGCAACTAAAGTGAGCCGCGCTGTCACGGGAGACTTCACTCAGGTAGTGCCTGCGTGTGATATCTCTCTCTATTTTTCTCTCTTTCTCTCGCTCTCTCTCTTTTTTTCTCTTTCTCTCTCTCTTTTTCTCTGTTTTTCTCTCTCTCACTTTCTTTTTCTCTCTTTTTCTCTCTCTTTTTTGCTCTCTCTCTCTTTTTCTCTCTCTTTTCCTCTGTCTTTTTCTCTCTCTCTTTTTGTCTCTCTCTCTTTTTTTCTCTCTTTCTCTTTTTTTCTCCTTCTTTCTCTCTCTTTTTATCTCTCTTTTTCTCTCTTTTTTCTCAATTTTTCTCTCTCTCTTTTTCTCTTTTTTTCTCTCTTTGTCTCTCTTTTTCTCTCCTCTTTGTAGCTGAATAATCCACTTCTGGATTCTCTACTGCACTTCAGAGGTCGAGATTGCCAAATCTTCCTATTCTTTTCATTACAGGCAGTGGCTCAATGAATAGAGCTGCCGCCTAAAGAGCATTAGTTCACGAGTTCGAGTCCCGGCCATCCCAGTAAATAATTTAATTTATTTATAATTTTAAATTATAATTATTATTTATTTATAATTATAATTTAATTATGCACTGAGGGGAGGAGCCGGACATCAGCTGTGAGCCGTGGGACACACCTCTGAAATCGGAGCAGTTAACGGAATGAGGCTGCTTTCTCTCTCTCTTTTTTTCTCTCTCTCTCTCTCTCTTTTTCTCTCTCTTTCTCTCTTCTCTCTTTTTCCCTCTTTCTCTCTCTTTCTTTCTCTGTTTCTCTCCTTTTTTCTCTCTTTTTTTCTCTCTCTCTTTTTCTCTCTTTTCTCTCTCTTTTCTCTCTCTTTTCTCTCTCTTTTTCTCTCTCTTTTCTTTCTCTCAGACCTGGCGATGAGCAGCTGATGCGGTCACCTGACGGAATCAGCTGACACTATAAGTCGAGCGGTGAGGCCGGCTTTTTACCGCCCGGCCGGCCAAACTATCAGCTGCTGCTGTCGGACAGGAGTCTGCACAGAAGTGTGTAGTTTTTGGTTTTTTTTCTTGCACTGATGCATCAGCTGATTATTTAAAGGCCATTTATACAATCAGCTGCTGTGTCAAGGGATTCAGGCCCTTGAACCTTGAACCTGACACATCATCTGATCTGTTTGCCTTCCAGCAAACCGATCAGATGATATTAGATCTGGATTGGATGGCGCGGGATCCTTGACCCAGGATTACTGCGGAGGGGGTTCTTTATTTCAATAAAGATAAAGTCACTAATTGTGTTGTGTTTTATTTTTAATAAAAATATTTTTCTGTGTGTTGTGTTTTTTTTTTATCTGTACTAGAAATTCATGATGGCCATGTCTAATATTGGCGTGACACCATGAATGTCGGGCTTAGGGCCAGTTGATAATATACAGCTAGCCCTAACCCCATTATTACCCAGCAAGCCACCCATCACTAGGGAAGCTGTAAGAGTTGGATACAGCGCCAGAAGATGGCGCTTCTATGAAAGCACCATTTTCTGGGGCGGCTGCGGACTGCAATTCGCAGCAGGGGTGCCCAGAAAGCTTGGGTATCCTGCACTGCAGATTCCAATCCCCAGCTGCCTATTTGTACCTGGCTGGACACAAAAATTGGGCGAAGCCCACGTCAATTTTTTTTTTTTATTATTTCATGAAATTCATGAAATAATTAAAAAATTAAAGGGCTTCCCTATATTTTTGGTTCCCAGCCGGGTACAAATAGGCAGTTGGGGAAAGCCCGTAGCTGCCTGCTCTACCTGGCTAGCATACAAAAACATGGCAAAGCCCACGTAAAAAAAACTCCTACATACAGTCCTGGATGTGTGGAGCCCCCAGCCCAGGTGTAGCGGTGCATTACCTTCAGGTACTCCACGTGGGATGGTCTGGTCACAGGTAGGTTGCTTCTTTGGAGTTTCGTGATGCCACTCTCGGTATTGCAGTCTGGGGAACGCCGCTGCAGGTTAGGGGACGCCTGAGGCTGATGTTGGATACAGCTAGATCTAGTGGCCTCCCAAGAGTGAGGTAGGCCCCAGGGCCCTGTGTAGGTGTGTGGAACCACAGGTTGCAGAATGACTCAGGCACAGTCCAGACAGTCTTTCAGGGTTTTTACTCACAGTAGATGGTAGGGTGAGTACCCGGGCGTAGCTGGGATTAACTAGAGGAAACCAGGCACCTTCAGGCTGACTGTTGAGGGTGACTACTGACTCGACCTTCTCTAGCCCTGATGTTTTTGGAGTGACCCCGACTTGAAGTCCCTACGAGGGTTACCCAGGGAAGTTGCTACTGCCTGTTCTCCCCTCTTTTCGGCCCGTTTGCTTGTAGCCTGGACCAGGTCACTCCGGCTGCTTGCCTCTTGTGAGCTATGGGCCTCTCGTTGCTACGTGGCTACGGACTCTGTGGTGTTGTGGTGGGGGTCTGAAGTGCCCCCCCCCGGCAGGTTTGGCAGGAGAAAATTGAATGAATCTCTGCACTGGGACCTGTTACCCTTACGGGCCTGGTACCTCCCTGGCAGTCCCCTTACTCAGCCACCGCTTGCCTCCAGCCTCGGGTGGTTTTCGGGTGGCACTCCCAGGTGACCGTTCTACCCCGTCGGTAGCCACTGCACGTGCGCTGTCAGATTGTGCCAGACTCCAGGGTCTGCTGCATGCGTCTGCTCTCCTGGAGCTGTACTCACTAACTGACTCACTACTCCCTCCCCTCTGTGCCTGCCTACGTAACTTAGCAACCAGGCTCACTACTACACCCCTTGAGTAGAGATGGAGGCCACGCCCCCTCCTGGATTCTCCAGGGGTCCACCAAAGGTCCATGTGGGAGACCTGATTACTATGCGCCTGTGTAATCACACCTCGGTCAGCCTTCTGGATTACCTGTATTGTACTGTCCCCAGCATGGGTGCAGTACTCAGTGGTGCCTGACCAGGTCAGGGGCGCCACATTCCCCCTTAGTTATCACCAGCACGTCCTCGGGCTGCAAGACAACATTTTAAAATGCATAAAACAGTAAAAGCATATGAAACATTTTAAAACCACCAGGTATCATACATCACCACCCTCCACTCACAAGTCCGTTAACCCACCCAAAACCCTCTCAGGAGGCAGGTCACCGTTCCTTTTGGCAACCAGGTCTGGGTCATCCGTTTCCCAGACCTTTCCTCCAATCTGCCTCTCCCGTCGAGCCGCGCCTTCAGCCACTTCTGGCAGGATGTAGAGGCGGCTTTCGTGGTCTGGTGGTTAACTGGATATACCCTGCCTTGTGGAGCCGTGCCTTCGGCCTCTTCTGGCAGGATGTAGAGGCGGCTCCCACAGTTGATGCAGAGAGGGTACCCTCTATGTGGTGGAGAGCCAGGCCCCATAAACAGGCGTGCTCCCTGGTCACAGGCAACCCAGGCCCCATAAACAGGCGTGGCCAGGTGGTTGTACCTCTGGGGTAACTATTATTCACTGCGAGAGTTTGTGGCTATAGCCAGTTCATAGCCTATGGTCCATGTTTTTCAAAGTGCAAGGGTAGTTTCTCACATAAGTTCATGTGGGCACAGGACTTAAACATTTTCTGTAAACGTTGCTAAAACTGGAACTTCAACTTCTTGCTTTACTTTACATAGATTCTTCCTCACCAGGGCTTGGGCCTGTAGGGCTGTGGCACCTGTCGTTCTCTACATTTCTGTCGTCATCATCTGTAGTCGTGTCGTCAATTGGTTCCTTGTCTTTGTCCTCATCTTCTCTATCCTCTTCTTCTGTTTCTGTTTCCTTTTCTTGTTCTTGTTCTATTCTTCTGTAGCTTTATCTGTTGTTATTGACTTTAAGGTTGGTTGGGTGGAGACTGCTGAGCCACAATCAGGGTTTCTAGGGCATGGTGTAACATCTAGTGCGTACCATCCACGCTCTCCTTGATGCTCAGTGAATTCCACCAGATCTCCCATATATAGATTTCTTCCGGGATGTCCTCTTGGCAAATGGGCTCTTACATCTCTTCTACTGACGAATATCCCTTCTTTCATACCGGGTGCGATAATGAAGCCATATCCTGACTTCAGGCTGAACTCTTCTACTACACCACGGGAAAAGGGTCCTCTTTCCTAATGCGGGTTGTTCTCAGGAACCGCTTCTCTTCTAGATCCCGGGCCGTTACTTCGTCTCTCTTTTTCTGTTCTGGGGACTTTTGTATAGGGAAAGGCTTTGCTCTGCGGCGGCGTGCCCTGCTTGCGGGGTTCTTGGTGACTGCAGGCTTCCAGACTACGTACATGCTTGGGACCAGTACTGTCAGCTCTTCATTAGAAGAGGGTGTTGGGCTCTCTTCATCCCAGCGGGATATGGCAACATTTCAGGCTCCAGGCCCCCTTCAGCTTCACAGGGTGCTACGTCCTCCTCCTGCTGTTCTGGGATTGCTGCTTCAGCCTTCAGGACTCCCCTCCCTCTTAGTTCTTCTGAGCACTCCTCGGATGGCAGCGCTGGGAATAGGTTTTCATCAGCAGGCCTGGGCGGTGGGCTCTTTGCCGCAGATATCACTGAAGACACTCTGGGTGAGCGCCTGGGGAGCAGATAGCGGTCCACCATTTCCTTTGGGAACCGCGCCTCCAGATCCGCCTTAAACTTTAAGTATTCAGGGTCTTCTCCTTCTGGCGGGGGCGTGGGACAGGGTTCCTTGGACTGGGGAGCGGTGTCTGCTCTGGCCTTGCAGGCCGGGGTAGATGGCCTTGCGGCCTGGTCTTGGCGGGCCGAGCCTGGTGTGGCTGCGGCCTGGACTTGGCGGGCCGAGCCTGGCGTGGCTGCGGCCTGGTCTTGGCGGGCCGGGCTGGGCATCTCTGCGGGAACCGCGGGCCTCTCAGCAGGGATCCGCACGGGCGTCGCCTCCAGGGTCGCAGCAGGGGTCTCAGCGGGCATGGCAGCGTGGCGTGCTGCGGGCTTCAGGTATGGCAGCGCTGGCAGGGTCGGTGCACTCGAGCAGGCAGGGGCAACACAGGACTCACCCATCGGCAGCATCATCGGGGTCTGAGTCGTCGCTGTCCGGTATGGCATTCGTCGTATGGTCCGCTTCTCATAAGCCCACACCGCTGCAGCCATCTCCCGGAGCTCCGTGCGTCCTTCCCTGAGTTGCTGTAAGATCCTGGCCTCCATCCGTTCACAGAACTGGGCAAGCTCCCAGTCCCACCAGGCAGTGGAGCCTAGCTCTAGATTTCGGTCTTCAGACACATTTCCTCTGCTCTCAGCGTCGCCTCTGCACAGCCTTTCACCTCTTGCAGCTTTGCCTCTAATAGCAGACTTTTGCTTTTTCTTTCTTCTTCCACCAGCCTTGTACTTCTCCTCCAGGTAAGGTCAGAGCTCCTTCCATTACACCCGAGGTCACACGCTGCAGGGGTTCTCTCTGTAGCCACACCTCTTCGTGGGTGGTAACTTCTGTTTTCGTGCGCTGCTGTTGCTTCTTGGTGCTCTTTTCATGGTGGCAAAATGGCGGCGCTTCAAATTTTTTAAGCGGACAACAAAGGCACATGGTCAGCTGTCTGTACAGGTCTTGTCCTTATCCTATTCGTGACGCCAGGACGTGGAGCCCCCAGCCCAGGTGTAGCGGTGCATTACCTTCAGGGACTCCACGTGGGATGGTCTGGTCACAGGTAGGTTGCTTCTTTGGATTTTCGTGACGCCACTCTTGGTATTGCGGTCAGGGGACCGCCGCTTCAGGTTAGGGGACGCCTGGGGCTGATGATGACCAGGTCAGGAGCGCCACAGATGGAGTATGCTGAGCCTTGTAGTTCTGCAGCTGCTGTCTGTCTGTATGGAGGAGAGCAGACAGCAGCTGCAGAACTACAAGGCTCAGCATGCTGCATCCAGGACTGTATGCTGGAGGGAGAGACAGGGGGAGCAGAACTACAAGGCTCAGCATGCTCCATTCACTAGTGTATGCAGGAGAGCAGACAGCAGCTGCAGAACTACAAGGCTCAGCATGCTCCATTCACTAGTGTATGCAGGAGAGCAGACAGCAGCTGCAGAACTACAAGGCTCAGCATACTCCATCCAGGACTGTATGCAGGATTTTTTGCCCACCAAAAAAATTACGTGGACTTCGCCATATTTTTGTATGCTAGCCAGGTACAACAGGCAGGTATGGCTGCCCCCAACCCCCAGCTGCCTATTTGTACCCGGCTGGGAACTAAAAATACAGGGAAGCCCTTTTTTTAATTATTTCATGAATTTCATGAAATAATTAAAAAAAAAAAAGCGACATGGGCTTCGCCCCATTTTTGTGTCCAGCCAGGTACTACTAGGCAGCTGTGGATTGGAATCTGCAGCACAGGTTGGCCCGAGCTTTCTGGGCCCCTCTGCTGAGAATTGCAGTCCGAAGCCGTCCCAAAAAATGGCGCTTTCATAGAAGCACCATCTTCTGGCGCTGTATCTAACTCTTCCAGTTGCCCTGGTGATGGGTGGCTCGCTGGGTAATAATGGGTTAATACTAGCTTTGTTTTACTAGCTAGTATTAAGCCAGAGATTCTTAATGTCAGGCAAGTTTGACCTGGCAATTAAGAATCTCCAATAAAGGGTTAAAATAAGACACCACACAGAGAGAAAATACTTTAATAGAAATAAATACACAGACACTCTACTCTTAGAGACTCCATGTTTATTACTCCCTCTCACCCCTCCATGATCCTTGTCTTCTGTCTTCTTTCTCCTTCAACCCATGCAGCTCTGCTACATCAGACAGCACTGCATGGGAGGAAGACGCTGCTGCTCCCGTGCAGTCTAATCACTTAGTGAGTGAGCAGAGGCTGCGGGTTGTAAGCGGTGACGTCACCGCTGCCACCGTTGAAATAGTAATCTGACAGGCGGATTACTATAGCAACGGTGATCTCCGATCACCTGATTCCCGATGCCGCTATTCACCGGCTGTGGCATCCAGTCCTTGCATGTGGGCTGACTCTGTAAAGAGCACCAACATGCAGTGACGGGGAGCCAAGCATGTGCCCAAGCATCTCGCCGGTACACGGAGATGCTCAAACGAGCAACGCATACCGGAGAGATGCACTGACAGGACCTAGCATGACATCTAGCCATGTGACCAGTCTGTAGCCAATGAGATAATACACACGTGACTGGTCACATGCTATGATGACGTCATGGAAGGTCCTATCATCAGTGCTGGTTACCGGGAGGGCGCAGCGATGATTGGAAGGAAAAGCGGCTGGAGACAGAGTGCAGGACGCATCGCGGGGACCTGTAAGTATAATGGCAATGTTTATTAACTGTATGTGTACATGTATAATGTGTTTGTATGTGTTTGTGTTTGCCTGCCATTGTTTTCAATGGGGTTCGAAGGTGTTCGTCGAACGTTCGTCGAACACACCCGCCGTTCGACGAACCGAACTCGAACACTAGGGGTGGGGCTCAACACCAGATAGGTTCCCTTTAAAGCAGCAGTTTCAGGCTCATCATAGAAGCCACTAGTGAATAAAAGCATCAGAACAACAAAAAAATCGTCTTTAGATGCACAATGAAAAGGAATTTTCATGAAATCAGCATGACAAAAAAATATACGTAATAGAACACAAAGTGACTTGTGCTCACGATGATGGATGTATATGTCAAATAGCGTTAGGTGTAAAGCACGGTCCCCCTTCCGTTGACGTAGGAGTCCTGACCCTCTGAAATGAGTTACAAGGACTTTTATTGTAATTGTATGGGTAACATATATCTTTGAAGTTTATTGTATTTAGAGGATAACTGTTGGACCATTAAGAATCCAACGATTGATTGCTTTGCAGTGCTGGGTCTTGGGATCAAATTCCACTAAAGAAAAGATTTTCAAGGAGTCTGTATGTTTTCCATGTGTTTGCAAGGGCTTCCTTCTGGGTTCCTCAGTATTTTTTCCCATACTCCTTAGCAGACTAATAGGAAATTTATATTGTGAGTCTCAATTGGGACAGTGATGAAAAATATCTGTAAAACACTGTAGAATATGATGGACTATGAAAGAAAATAAATTACAGTGCCTTCAAAAAGTATTCATACCCCACGAACCTTTCCACATCTTTTCACGTTACACCCACAATCTTAAATGTACTTTATCGGAATTTTATGTGAAATACCAACACAAAGTATTTTTTGTAAATGCTTTCAAAATATAAATCTGAAAATGGTGATGTACGTTTGCATTCAGTACCCTGTACTCTGATACCCTTAAATATAATACTGAGTGACCAATTGCCTCCAGAAATTACCTAATTACCGTATTTTCCGGCGTATAAGACGACTTTTTAACCCCTTAAAATCTTCTAAAAAGTCGGGGGTCGTCTTATACGTCAGGTGTCACATGGCTTTACACATACAAGATATTCTCACCTCTCCTCCATGCCCACGCTGCCTCCAGCTGTTTCTTGCAGACCGCACACAGACCCCTCTGTGATAGCATCCGTGTATGGAGCGGCTGCTGCAGGGTGTCGTCATGGCTTTACTACAGTTGAATGCTTTACAGCGCCACAAAGCATTCAACTGCAGTAAAGCGCGCCCAATACACAGGGCCTCCGCTACGATCAGCGCTTACTGCAGTTGAATGCTTTGTGGCACCATCAAGCATTCAACTGTAGTAAAGCCATGACGACATCCTGCAGCGGCTGCTCTGTACACCGGACGCTATCACGGAGGGGTCTGTGTGCCTGTGGACTGCAAGAAACAGCTGGAGGCATCGTGGGCACGGAGGAAAGGTGAGAATATCTTTTATTGTGTGTAAACAACGGCACATAGGGGGCAGAAGAGAACCAGCAGGAGGACATTATTAAACAATGGAGACATTACTGCACGGGACATTAAAGCAGGGGACAATACTATACAATAGGGACATGACCCTGGAATTGCTGACTCCGGTCTTCCTCCCGTCTCCTTCCACCATTCCCATTCTTATCTAAAATGACTACGCAGACACCGAATATCATTGGATAATTCTGGCCATAGCAGCCATTTTATTAACATAAATACATAACCAATAAAATTGCAATATGGTAAGGTCCTTGAAGCTACAACCCTGGTGATCCCCATAAACCGAACCATCAAACCAACTTGCTCCCAGCCGTTACCCACACTGGCTCAGGCGCACCAAACTGTAAGGGTTAATCCTTCATTAACCCCAACACACCCACAGGGGCCCCGATATCCCCGTCGGGATTCCCCTCCAAATCACCAGGTGACCAGCAATTATGCCAATGAGGGGATCCACACCCGTATGGATTCCCCGAACAATTTTAAACCAACTTCAAGGACCCACCAATAACACGCCAATCAGCCACTACGACCCGATAAACCCCCCCCCCCCCCCGTCTAACGTATGATACACACCCCAGACATACCATGAATATCAGGGAGGGCGGGCGGGACTCGTCCTTCAGCCAGGGGAGCGGGAAAGTGCCGCTCCTCCCCTTTGCCCCTCCAATCCTTTCAAAACGGGCTCGCTCCCCCTCCCCCACCCATGACACCCTGACCTCCCCACCAATCAGGGGTCATGCAGGCCTCCGCAAATGCCCCGGGGGGGGAGGGGGGGGCAATGCTCCGTCCTCTCTTGACCCTGGAATTGCTGACTCCGGTCTTCCTCCCGTCTCCTTCCACCATTCCCATTCTTATCTAAAATGACTACGCAGACACCGAATATCATTGGATAATTCTGGCCATAGCAGCCATTTTATTAACATAAATACATAACCAATAAAATTGCAATATGGTAAGGTCCTTGAAGCTACAACCCTGGTGATCCCCATAAACCGAACCATCAAACCAACTTGCTCCCAGCCGTTACCCACACTGGCTCAGGCGCACCAAACTGTAAGGGTTAATCCTTCATTAACCCCAACACACCCACAGGGGCCCCGATATCCCCGTCGGGATTCCCCTCCAAATCACCAGGTGACCAGCAATTATGCCAATGAGGGGATCCACACCCGTATGGATTCCCCGAACAATTTTAAACCAACTTCAAGGACCCACCAATAACACGCCACAACGAAGGCACCTTGATAACCTTCAAGTGCCTGAGACCCCCCTCAACCTCAGGGCCCTTTCAATACCTCCCTGTAAGCCGAGGGTCCACAAATCGATCCCTACCGCATTTAGGTGTACCCCGTCCGCCAACCAAAATTCCTCTTCCGTCCTTTCCAGCTCCACATGCCGGATACAAACACCCCCATTCCGACTAACAAACTTTGAAATCGCCCTATTAACCTTCGCCCGCGCCTTGTTCAGCCTCTCAACAGACCGTGCTTTCCGCCAACTCCTTCTCGCCACCATCTCTGACCAAACTACCGTGATCCCTGGAAAAGACACCCAGAGCCGCAACAAGTCGTGCTTGATGTCTTTTATTAGGATTCTGAAAGGCCTCTCCCCTAGATCGTTCCCCCCAACGTGTAAGACCAACACGTCAGGAGGCCTGTCTAATCGGGCATATTTATGCACCTCTTGTAACACCCTGCTCCACCCTAACCCCCGAACCCCAAGCCATCGTACAAGAGCCACGTCCCTGGCGAACCCTAACTGTCTCCCGTTCCTTCTCGCATCCGCTCGCCGGGCTCCCCAAAATACGTAGGAATGGCCCAAGATCCAGACCAGCGGGGGGGAGGGAAGGGGTGTTTCTGCAATACAAAAGCACAAACAAACAAACATGTTAGTGCCTGATACCTTCAAACGAAAAAACCCACACCCCGGCCGCCCCCCACCCCCCCCCCATTCACCGTAAGAGTCCCCACTCAGTTTCCGACCACCGCCTGGGGGCGGACGTATAACTTAAAACGCCCAGACTTCCACCTACCAATCTGTTTAACCGTGTCATCAGACAAACCGCGCCCGGATGCTTCTGTTGCCGCCCCTATGCGAAAAGAGTGCGATCCGAAAGACTTAGGATCTAACCCCAACGACTTCAAACATGCCCTGAAAACGCTCACAAACTGATATCGTGATAGGAAAGACCCGTCGTCATGACATAACAGCGGGCCATCCCCCCTTTTACGAATCTGTTCAAAATTAATGAAACACCTCAACGGGCACATATCCGATCCCCTAACCGCTCCCAAACACACTCGCTTCCCTACCCCCCGTTGGTCAGTCTTAGATTTCCTTATCCAAAATTCAATTCCCCTGTCCACCGCCATAATGTCACCACGACTCAAACCCCCGGGGGACACCTTACTGGGAGATACCAATTCCCCAACCCGCAGGGCTCCAAAAAACGCCAAGGAAAACGCCAACCTAAACAAATGTTCCTCAAACGGAGATGTACATACCTCCCCCAACACCCCACCCAGCCGTTCCAATAATCCGAATGACACAGGTCGTCTACCATCCAATATCTTTCGTCCCCTTCGAAAACCCTTCAACGCCTGGACAACCAAAAAACACTTAGTTAAATCTCGTAACCCTCGTAACCGAAAACCAAATGCTAACCCTGCCATAAAACGATTTGCCTTCGCAACCGACCATCCTGCTACTGCCACCTCCCCCAACTTTTCCAGCAATATACCCAACTGATCCTCTTCAGAAAAATCTCCACCCTGCAACCATTGCTCCCACAGCCCCCATGCTGCCTGATATGCTGTCCACGTGTTACCCGACAAGGACGCCCGAATTAGTGGTCCCGCTGCCCGAAGACCACGGTCCAAAGGTGTGCCGGGCACTCCAACCCGTTGGACTCTGCCTCTGGTGCGCAAACCGGAACCGATCCCACTGAAAACGAGAGAGGGAATCAGCTATTAGATTCTGAACACCTGGCACATGAGTCGCCGTAATACATGCGTTAATTTGCAAACAAACCAACACCAATTCACGTAACACCCGAACGACCGGAGGAGAGGACGCCGAAAACTGATTAATCGCCATCACCACCCCCATGTTGTCACAGTTAAAACGAATCTTTTTGTTTGCCAACTGGCTTCTCCAAAGATGAAGTGCCACCATTATTGGAAAAATTTCCAACAGCGCCACATTCTTTGTCAGTCCTTCAGCCGTCCAGTTGTCCGGCCACCGACCCACACACCACTGACCCTTGAAAAAAGCTCCGAAACCTGAACTGCCCGCCGCATCCGTAAACAACTCCAAGTCAAAATTGTCCACTGCATCCTCCATTATCAATGAACGACCGTTGTAGTGTTCCAAAAACTGCCCCCACACTGCTAGGTCCGCTTTGTGGTCTGCTGATAACCGAACGTAATGGTGCGGAGCAAGCACCCCCGCCGTTGCCCTGGCCAGTTGTCGCGAAAAAATCCGGCCCATTGGCATCACCCTACAAGCAAAGTTAAGCTTTCCCAGTAGGGACTGCACTTCCCTTAATTGCAGTTTCTTCACCCGCCTTGCCCTTGCCACCTCGTCCCTCATGGCCGCAACCTTGTCCTCAGGAAGCCGGACTTCCCAGGCCACTGAATCGATTACAATGCCCAGAAAACTTAAACTAGTAGTTGGGCCCACCGTTTTCTCCGGCGCCAGGGGGACCCCAAATCGATCCGCAACCCACTCCATAGTTGCCAAAATCCCGGCACACTGAGCCGACTCGGCAGGACCTACACACAAAAAATCATCGAGGTAATGCACCAATGCTGACAAGCCTGAAACGTCCCGAACAACCCACTCCAAAAAGCAACTAAACGTTTCGAAAAATGCGCAGGAGATTGAGCACCCCATGGGCAAACAGCGATCTACAAAATACGCTCCCTCCCAAAAGCAACCCAACAACCGGACACAATCTGCATGCACTGGCAACAGCCGAAAAGCTGACTCAATATCCGTCTTAGCCATAAGTGCTCCCCTTCCGCATTTTTTTACCCAACTTGTGGCCTCATCAAATGACGTATAAACCACCGAACACAGTTCAGCCGGTATCCCGTCGTTTACCGACCTACCTCTTGGGTAAGACAGATGGTGAATCAGCCGGAATTTTCCCGGCTCCTTTTTTGGCACCACCCCCAACGGCGAGACCACTAGATCAGGAAAAGGAGGGGCCTGGAACGGCCCCGCCATCCTCCCCAAAGCCACTTCCTTGCCTAATTTCTCGGCCACAACCCCCGAATGCTGATAAGCTGACAAAAGGTTCTTTGTCGCCGCCGGCACTGCAAAAGTGGGAGCCGGAATTCTGAAACCCTCCCCAAATCCCAACCGCAAAACTTCAGCTTTCTCTCTATCTGGGTACCTATTTAGGTACGGAAGCATCGCGGCTAACCTCACCGGCGTCAGACCCTTGGGTATGAGTGGTGCCGGGCTTGGATTTGCCTTTCTTAAAGCACTTTGCCGCTCCATGTGAGGTCCCATTACAATGGGTACAGAGGTGCTTAAAACGGCAGGTGGCCCCGAACTTGCATTGCCCCTCATTGAATTGCCAACACACGCCGGGCTTTTGCGAACCCCCCTGACCTGGCTGACTACCAGCACCCTGCGATCCGGACTGGCCGGCAGACCCGGCCCCGCCCTGAAAGGGCTGGCCATATCTCGACGGCGCCATAACCCGTAACCACAACCCGATGTCCTTTTGGTCCCATCTAATAGAAGGTCGAACGGCCTTCCGCTGACGAAACTGTTCATCATACCTAAGCCATGTCTGTCCCCCATACACCCTGTACGCCTCACCAATAGCGTCCATATAGCAAAACAAATGTGAACAGTTCTCCGGCGCCTTCTCGCCTATCACACTCGCCAAAATAGCAAAAGCCTGCAACCAATTAGTGAACGTCTGAGGGATCAAGCGCCACCGCCGCTTCTTCTCCTCCTCTTTCTTGCTCTCGTCCTTTTTACCTTTGTCTAAATTAAATTTTGCCAACGGCAGCAGGGAGAAGATCTCTATGTATTCATCCTTCCATATCTTCTCCTTCACCTCTGTCTTAAGATGGGAACCCAAGGGACCCTCAAAACAGACGAAAACCTCCCCCCGCGCCCGATCATCCAAATGAAGCCTGTCCTCCTTATTCTTTTCCGTCTGAACCGACACCGACACCGGGGAAGCAATACCCGCCACTGGCGTTCCACTAATGCCCAAGGGAGGCGGATTAATCCAAGCCCCCACTGGCCCTGCGTGTTCCCGTGCCCCCCCAATCCGCTCCAGCAACGTACGCACACAACCTATAAGCTCTACCACCTCCCCCCCACCTGACACCTCTCCTCCACCCCCCGTGGGTAACCCCTGCCGAAACCCTGGGTGACCTACATCCCCCCTTGCATTCTGTACCTGACAATACTGGGAAGACAAACAAGACATAGAACCATACTCACCGGGCTGCACGAGGGTAGCGGCCCCGTCAGCCGGACTACCAGACTCCTGTCGTCCCTCCGGCTGCTCAGTAGATTCCTGCCCCCGCGCCTCCGCTCCGCCGCCGTTAGCCCCTGCTGCCGCAGGGCCGGAAGATCCCTCCAGGAGCTGATCCTGCGGCTGCTGTCCGCCCCCCCAGCCGGCTGCCAGAGGGGGCTGTCTGCGGTCCTCTGGATCCTGCCGACGCCGCTCCCACAACCCACTCCACGGGGCCCCCCCGACATTCGGGGCCTCTGCTGATGAGGGCCCTGCACGCCAGGCCCGGTGCACTACCGATTCCAGCCGTCGCGATCCGCCCCCTCCGCTAGGGCCCGCCCCCTCATCCGACCTCCACCGCAGACAGGGCTCAGGGCGCTCGGCCGGCACATCACCAGAGCGCCCTGCCGCAGCTCCGACAGCCACCGTTGACATAGTGGGAGCAGGCCCCGCCCCCAACTCCAGGGAAGGCCTGCTCTCCACCGCTGGACCCGGCCGCATTCTTGAATTCCTCCCAGACCGGGGCCTGCTGGACTTTTTTGCACATGGCGCCCGGCCTGGAGGGTCCCCGGAGGGGCTTCTAATGCATCGCCGGGCCCGGGGAGTCACCTCAGGTGATAACCGCTCCGGCGGTCTGGATCTCCGGAGGCGCCGCTCACGTGGGGGGGGAGCCCCCACCGCCTCCCGACTCCCTCCGATGAGTCCCTGCACCGACGCCTGCAGCCAGCCTGGAGGATGGTCGCCAGCCGCCGCTCGCAGCCGCTCCAGGATGTTTTCAACGGACTCCATTGCCGCAGGTAATGTGGCTGCGACTCGTCCTTCAGCCAGGGGAGCGGGAAAGTGCCGCTCCTCCCCTTTGCCCCTCCAATCCTTTCAAAACGGGCTCGCTCCCCCTCCCCCACCCATGACACCCTGACCTCCCCACCAATCAGGGGTCATGCAGGCCTCCGCAAATGCCCCGGGGGGGGAGGGGGGGGCAATGCTCCGTCCTCTCTTTACAGCAGGGGACATTATTAATTAAACAATGGGCTCATTACTGCACGGGACATTACAGCAGGGAACATCACTAAACAATGAGCACATTACTTGGCTTACACTAGAGTACATACGATATATCTCAAACTATATTTTAACTGGAAAAGTTGGGGGTCGTCTTATACGCCCAGTCGTCTTATATGCCGGAAAATACGTTAGTTAAGGCTTAAAAATTGTTTTAATTTTTATTTCTTAAATAAATAGTACACATGAAAATAGACAATTTTGTAATATATCTTATCAAATAAATTTACTTCTTTCTCCTCCTGGACTGATCATTTTCAAAATTCTCAATTCCCGTCAATTCAATCAATACACATTTTTATATTACTGAGATAAGAGATAGCAGCTGCTACTGAGAAGGTGCAGGGAGGAAGGGGGAGTGAGAGGCAGAGCTTTTCCTTCCCCCTCCTCTTCTTTAAGGATATAATCTTATAAAAAACAATTACCATTTCCTATCTCAGTAATTTCAAAATCTGTATTCACTAAAAACAAATTTTACCCTGAAATTGAGAATTTCGAGAAAGAAAGATAAGTCAAAAACAAGAAAAAAGCAAATTTGTCTGACATCAAAATTGTTTATTTTCATGTGTATTATCGATTTAGAAAATAAAAATTAATTGAGCCCACCTGTGTGTAATTTATTCTCAGTAGAAATACTGCTGGTTTTTTTTTTAAAACCTCAAAGGTTTTTTTTTTAGAACCTTAGGGAGCAAACAGCATCATGAAAACCAAGTAACGCATCAGACAGGTCAGGGATAAAGTTTTGGAGAAGAGTAAAGCAGGGTAGGTTTGAAAAAATATAGTTCGAGGCCTGAACATCTCACGGAGTGCTGTTCAATACATCATCCAAAAATGGAAGGAGTAAGGCACAACTGCAAACCTACCAAGACATGTCCGTCCACCTAAACTAACATCACAAGCAAGGAGAGCACAAATTGGATAAGTAGCAAAGAGGCCCACATGGTCACTCTGGAGGAGCTGGAGGAGCTGGAGAGAGACACAGCTCAGGTGGAAGAATCTGCTTGCAGGAGCTATTAGCCGTATACTCCACAAATCTGGCCTTTGTGGAACAGCGGCAAGAACATTTTTGAAAGTAAACTATGAGAAGTCTTGTTTGTAGTTTGCAAAAAGCCATGTAAGGGAAACAGCTAACAGGTAGAAGAAGGTGCTGTGGGCAGATGAGACTCAACTAGCACTTTTTGAGCTAAATGCAAAATGCTATGTGTGGTGGAAAACTAACACCAGCATCACCCTGAAAACACCCACTATTAAACATGGTGGTGGCAGTAACATGCATTGGGGAGGCTTTTCTTCAGCAGGGAGTGGGAAACTGGTCAGAGTTAATGAGAAGATGCATGGAGCTAAATACAGGGCAATACTGGAGGAAAACCTGTTAAAGGCTCTAATAGACTTTGGACTGGGGTGTAAGTTCACTTTCCAGCAGGACAATGACCCTAAACATATTGCCAGAGCTAGAATGGATGGTTTAGATCAAAGCATATTCAAGTGTCTGAATGGTCCAGTCAAAGTCCAGACCTAAATCCCATTGGAATTTGCGGTGAAACTTGAAAATTCCTGTTTACTGATGCTTTCCATGCAATCTCACTGACCTAGAGCTATTTTGCAAAGACGAATCACCAAAAATGTCAACTTCTAGATGTGCAAAGCTGGTAGAGACATACTCAGGGGGTGTGAATACAAATGCAAGTCGCAATTTTCAAATTGATATTTTTTTTTTTAATATTTTGAAAACAATGTATGATTTCGTTTACACTTCACAAATACTTGTTACTTTGTGTTGCTATTAGTGACAGACGGAACCAGACTGTAAAAGTCCGGATCTGCGTAGTTTCAAAGGTACCCGGTTGCCAGACCAGGGCCCGGGATTCCAGGTATTGTTCCGAATCCAGCACTGGAGAAATAAAAAAAAGGAAATAAGAATGAAGCAAGCGCATCATACTTACGGAGGATCCAGCGCGGTTGTACACTGCTCCCACGGCCTCTCCTTCATTTCCTTGGCCGCTCATTATTGCTCATCCATATGCACTGCTTTCTCCACCAACCAGCCATCCTGACATCTATGACTGACTGCAGTCAGACGTGTCCCGCAGCCTGTGTGACAGCGTTTGACTGCAACCAATCACAGGTGCTGTGTTACGGGGGCTGTCTGATTATAAAAACCAAAGGGATATCAGACAGTCAGGGTCCACCGTGCAAAGTCTCTGCTGCAGACTATGGCAGAGGATAAGGGGTATCTTGTACTACGGAAGCAGTACTGACACTGATACATCTCAGTGACACTAGAGCCAATCACGGCGTGTACTGTTAAAGTCACAGCGACTACCGTATTTAGCATTAACGTAAAAGGGATAGGTTAATGAGTGAGGAAGAGTATATAAGTGTGCCGCTGTAAATAGTAGTAGTACAAGTGCAGAATGCAATACCTCTGTTAAACTCACAGAGGCATATAGTTAGGAAATAAAGCAATTCCTCCCTTACTCGGAGGGTGTGTGGTATGGTCTCTGTTAATGATCACAGAGACAAAAGCAGTGAGTGTGAAATGGCACCTACCTAGGTCCGTTCCGCTAGTGGTGCCAGGAGACGGACAGCAGTGTAAGCCGCACAAAGCTCCTACCTGCGTTCGCTCCACTAGTGTGCGAGGACACGAACCACTAGATATGGCACCTGCCTAGGTCCGCTCCACTAGTGGTGCAAAAGAGACGGACAGCAACACAAGCCGCACAAAGCTCCTACCTATGTTCGCTCCCCTAGTGTGCGAGGATTCGAACAACTGCCAGACGCAGTATAAGGAACGTTACCCTAGCGGCAACGTCCACCTACGAGTAGAATCACAAGGCCCAGCCGGACCATGTGCCTCAGGCACCTGCCTATGTCCGCTCCACTAAGATGTAAGGATACGGACTGCAGCCGAAGCTGTAAGGTACAAGAACGCTACCCTGCCAGTAGCGCTCACCTAGCATAGACAGAGAGATGCCTAGAGGGACGTGCACAGAGCGTCTACTCTCATGCATGAACCAAGAGGACTGAGCACCGGGCGGCGTGCGTCAGGGTCTTATATAGACTCTGTGCCTCATCCAAGATGGAGGACACCAGAGCCAATCCGCTGCCAGAACGACAGCAATGACGTCAAGCTGGCCTATCACCGAGCAAAGCATCACAAGCACATGACCAGCGACCAATCGTCATAGACGGTGTCAGAGACATGTGACCACGTGTCACAAGCACATGACCAGCGGCCAATCAGCTTAGGTGTTAGAGACATGTGACCTCGTGTCAGCGATGATGTCACCCGCACATGTGCAATGGCTCCAAGATAGGACTTAGTCTCCAGCGCTTGCACATGTGCAGTAGCAAGACATCCGAACATAGTCTCCAGTGCTCGCACATGTGCAGTATTAAGAAATCCAAACATAGTTTCCAGTGCCACAGCAACCGTAACAGTACCTCCCCCTCAAGGGCCCCCCTCCCGGCGACGCAGGTAATCGGCAACTAAGTCGGGAGCATGGACAGCCTCCTCAGGCTCCCAAGAGCGATGTTCCGGGCCGTAGCCCTCCCAATCTATCAAGAAGAACCTGCGCCCTCGAACCATCTTAGAACCAACTATGGCTCGTACCTCATAGCTAGAGCGAGAGGAATCAGAGGCAGGAGAGTGCACTTCACGAGCGTGAGGTAAAATAGCCGGCTTTAACAGTGAAACATGGAATTTGTCATGGATCCTAAGATGGACGGGTAACTTCAATTGGTAGACTACAGGATTTACCTGTCGAAGAACCTCATAGGGACCCAGGAAGCGAGGAGCGAATTTGACAGAGCTCACTCTAAGTTTCACGTGTTTTGCAGAGAGCCACACAAAGTCCCCCGGAGAAAAAACAGGGGCCGGGCGACGAAACCGATCGGACACCATCTTCATACGGTCCTTAGCTGCTTGGATCGACTCTTGAGTCTGATCCCAAACCTCTCTGGCATTAGTTGCCCAGTCGGCCACAAGAGGAGGAGGTGCAGCAGCGGGAAATGGTACCGGTACCCTAGGGTGTTGCCCATTATTGAGTACGAATGGTGTCTGCCCAGTGGCCTCAGCCAGCGAATTGTTAAGGGCAAATTCTGCCCAGGGTAGGAGGGAGGACCAGTTATCGTGGTTCTCAGCAACAAAGTGTCGAAGGTATATAATCATGGATTGATTGGTACGCTCAACCAAACTATTGGTCTCCGGATGGTATGCCGAAGAGAGATTCAACTCAATTTGCAGAAGGCTACAAAGATCTCGCCAGAAACGGGAAGCAAATTGCGGGCCTCTATCACAAATGATACGATCTGGCATCCCGTGAAGCCTAAAGACATGCTTGAGGAATAGTTTGGCTAGTACCCTGGAAGATGGGATTCTCGATAACGGTACGAGATGAACCATCCGGGAGAAATGGTCCGTAATGACCCACACAAATCTATGTCCCTGTGAACACGGAAGATCACCCACAAAGTCCATGCCTACCACCTCCCATGGTCTATCTGGCACTGGTAAAAAATGCAAGAGCCCAGCCGCTCTCTGCTGTAACGGACGGTTGCGAGCACACGAGTAGCAGGAACCGACATATCTCTTGACGTGGCTGGTTAAGTGTGGCCACCAATAGCACCTCTTGAGTAACTCTCGTGTCCATCTAATACCAAAATGCCCACCCACCTTTGAGGTGTGGGCCCACGACAGTATATCATTCTGTTGATCAGGCGGAACAAAGGTCTAGCCCGGTGGGATTTGGTCTAACGTCACAGGGGAGAGCGTATGAAAAACCCTGGAGGGAAGGATAAGACGAGGTTCGTCAATCTCTTCCTGGGTAGAAACCATAGAGCGAGACAGGGCGTCTGCCTTGTTATTCTTACTCCCAGACAGATAGTTGATGGAGAAGTGAAAGCGGGAGAAAAACAAGGACCAGCGAGCTTGGCGAGGATTCAGACACTGAGCGGTTTGTAAGTACGTCAGATTCTTATGGTCTGTATAGATGTAATGCTGCCACCAGGGGGAGCCAGAGCTCTGTAGCATAATACACTACACAGAGCAATGAAAACCAGGAAGTGAATTCACAGCATTCTCATGCATTACCTCAAAGCACAGCTGAGAAGCAGAGCTGC
Organism: Anomaloglossus baeobatrachus; assembly: GCF_048569485.1. Lineage (NCBI taxonomy): Eukaryota > Metazoa > Chordata > Amphibia > Anura > Aromobatidae > Anomaloglossus > Anomaloglossus baeobatrachus. Next base: position 446,106,536 of record NC_134357.1, on the reverse strand, counting down.
AGAGCATGCAAGGAATAGTCACACAGGCTGGGTTAAACACCGTACGGCAGAAGCAGGACCGGAGGGACGAGCAAAAGCGGAGTCAAAGTCAGGCCAAGGTCAGTACCGAGGAAGCAACCGAGTGGGGAACTAGGAGAGGGGACAGAGGACAGGAGGGACGACCAGGGGACAGAACACAGACAAGGGCACGGGGGCACAGGAACAGACAGATCAGGATATCACTCACAGGACAAGCAATCACAGGCAAAGCAGTGCTAAGCTTATAGCCGGCACTGGTTCACTGGAAATGCCAGCTTTTAAGGCATCTAGGGTCTGGAAGTGAGGCTCGAGAAAAGGCTCCGCCCCCTAGCCATGTGGACAGGGAGGCGAACCATGACAATAGACCTGGAAAGGCTGTTTTGCTCCTTCTAGCAAGTGATGCGACTCTTCCAAGGCTAATCTCAGGGCGAGCAGTTCCCTATCCCCAATGGTATAGTTTCTCTCTGCCGGTGAAAAGGTTTTAGCAAAGAAGAAACACGGCCTTTTTCTACCTACACTGTTCTTTTGATACAAGACCGCACCAGCACCCACTGAAGAGGCATCAACCTCCAAGAGGAAGGGCTTATTCTCATCGGGTCTTTGAAGAACGGAAGCAGTTGAAAAGTGTCTTTTTACTGCCTCAAAATCCTGGGATGTCTCAGTAGACCAGACTTTTGGATTAGCACCTTTCTTAGTCAAGGCCACCATAGGGGCCACCAAAGTGGAGAAATGGGGTATGAACTGCCGGTAATAATTTATGAATCCTAAGAAGCGTTGCACCGCCTTCAAGGAATGAGGTTCGGACCATTCCAGGACAGCAGAGAGCTTCGCAGGATCCATAGCCAGACCCTCTTGTGAGATAATGTAACCCAAAAAAGGCAAGGATGACTGCTCGAATACACATTTTTCGAGTTTAGCAAACAATGAATGCTCCCTTAAACGGGAAAGGACATGAACGACATCCTGACGATGAGTCTCCAGATCAGGAGAAAAAATCAGGATGTCGTCCAGATACACCACGACAGAGGATAACAGTAAATCCCTGAACACATCGTTTACGAAGTCCTGAAATACTGCGGGTGCATTACACAAACCAAAAGGCATGACGAGGTATTCATAGTGACCGTCTCGGGTGTTAAAAGCGGTCTTCCATTCGTCACCCTCTCGAATTCATACCAAGTTATACGCACCCCGCAGATCCAACTTCGTAAAAACCTGAGCTCCCCTCAGTCTGTCAAAGAGCTCCGAAATTAAAGGTAACGGGTATTTGTTCTTTATTGTGATTGCGTTGAGACCCCTGTAATCTATGCAGGGACGCAAATCACCCTCTTTCTTCCGAACAAAGAAAAACCCAGCTCCCGCGGGAGAGACAGACTTACGAATGAACCCCTTCTCTAAACTCTCTCTTATATAGGTCGACATGGCCTCCGACTCAGGTATTGACAGGGGGTAAACCCTGCCCTTAGGTGGAACTGAACCTGGGATAAGGTCTATGGCGCAGTCATACGGCCTATGGGGTGGAAGAACCTCAGCACACTGTTTGGAGAACACGTTAGCGAAATCCAAATAGGGTGTAGGTATGGGAGAGAGATCAGTTGATGCAACCGCAACGACTTTAGGTGGTAAGGGAAAAAATCGGGACTGACATTTCGAACCCCAACTAATAATGCTGTCGGACTCCCAGTCAATTAAAGGAGCATGAGTCCGAAGCCATGGGAGACCCAGAAGGACGTCGTCTATACCCTCAGGCAAAACAAGAAAAGAAATCTCCTCTATGTGACCCTGAGGCAGGGAAAGGCGCAAGGGAACTGTCCTCAATGTAATGGAGTCAGACAACATAGTCCCATTAACAACACGGACAGGAATAGGCGCCTCTAACATGATAGAGGGAATATTGTGTCTTTTTACAAATCCTGAGGACACAAAAGTCCCGTCAGCTCCGGAATCCACAAAAGCCATAATAGGCCATGTATTCTCAGAGAATGAGAGCTGACCTGGGATACTACACTTAGAGGGTGCAGAAGACGTCTCTAGTAACCCCCCTCTAATGGTTACTAGGCCTGGGAGTTTCCCTGACGGCTAGGACACTTGTTGGCATAGTGCCCAGCCTGACGACATACGTAACATATAGGAGGACCAGACTTGCGTAGTCTGGAGGACGTATGACCTAACTCCATAGGAGTGGGAGATGTTTCAGATGCTGAGGAAGATGGTGGTGGACCCTCAACAACTGGAATAGCCCGATGCTTAGGGCGTGAAGAAGAGACCTCGAGTCTACGTTCCCTATGGCGTACGTCGATCCTCGTTGCTACTGTGATCAAGTCCTCCAGAGAAGCAGTGACCTCACGAGTAGCAAGGGCATCCTTGACATAGCCTGCCAACCCTCTCTAGAAGATAGGAATCAACACCTTCTCTGGCCAGTCTAGTTCTGCCACCAGAGTTCTAAAAGCAATGGCATAAGAACTAGTGGATAACGAACCCTGATATAGATCTACCAGTCTCAGGGCCGCATCATGGGTAACCTGCGGACCCATGAATACCGCTTTAAGAGCATCAAGAAAGTCTTGATGTCTCAGAGTAACCACATCAGAGCACTCCCATAGGGGAGTCGCCCATTCTAAGGCTTTGTCCTGAAGTAAGGAGATGATAAAGCCTACTCTGGACCTCTCCGTAGAGAAGCGAGAAGAGTTGACCTCTAGGTGTATCTGACACTGACTAATGAAACCACGACATGATCTGGCATCGCCAGAATATCTGTTTGGCAGAGCAAGTCGAGGATCATGTGCAGATGTCACCATGGTCTGAGGTTTATCCTCTATACTCTTGAGCCACGACTCAAGTACTTGTATATAACGGTGTAACTGCTGATATTCTGCCATAACTGCCAGACCTTTGGCTCAGTCCTAATGTTACGGGGGCTGTCTGATTATAAAAACCAAAGGGATATCAGACAGTCAGTGTCCACCGTGCAAAGTCTCTGCTGCAGACTATAGCAGAGGATAAGGGGTATCTTGTACTACGGAAGCAATACTGACACTGATACGTCTCAGTGACACTAGAGCCAATCACAGCGTGTACTGTTAAAGTCACAGCGACTACCATATTTAGCATTAACGTAAAAGGGATAGGTTAATGAGGGAGGAAGAGTATATAAGTGTGCCGCTGTAAATAGTAGTAGCACAAGTGCAGAATGCAATACCTCTGTTAAACTTACAGAGGCATATAGTTAGGAAATAAAGCAATTCCTCCCTTACTCGGAGGGTGTGTGGTATGGTCTCTGTTAATGATCACAGAGACAAAAGCAGTGAGTGTGAAATGGCACCTACCTAGGTCCTTTCCTCTAGTGGTGCCAGGAGACGGACAGCAGCGTAAGCCGCACAAAGCTCCTACCTGTGTTCGCTCCACTAGTGTGCGAGGACACGAACCACTAGATATGGCACCTGCCTAGGTCCGCTCCACTAGTGGTGCAAAAGAGACGGACAGCAGCACAAGCCGCACAAAGCTCCTACCTATGTTCGCTTCCCTAGTGTGTGAGGCCCAGCCGGACCATGTGCCTCAGGCACCTGCCTATGTCCGCTCCACTAAGATGTAAGGATACGGACTGCAGCCGAAGCTGCCAGTAGCGCTCACCTAGCATAGACAGAGAGATGCCTAGAGGGACGTGCACAGAGTGTCTACTCTCATGCATGAACCAAGAGGACTGAGCACCGGGTGGCGTGCGTCAGTGTCTTATATAGACTCTGTGCCTCACCCAAGATGGAGGACACCAGAACCAATCCGCTGCCAGAACGACAGCAATGACGTCACGCTGGCCTATCACCGAGCAAAGCGTCACAAGCACATGACCAGCGACCAATCGGCATAGAAGGTGTCAGACACATGTGACCACGTGTCACAAGCACAGGACCAGCGGCCAATCAGCTTAGAAGGTGTCAGAGACATGTGACCTTGTGTCAGCGATGATGTCACCCGCACATGTGCAATGGCTCCAAGATAGGACTTAGTCTCCAGCGCTTGCACATGTGCAGTAGCAAGAAATCCGAACATAGTCTCCAGTGCTCGCACATGTGCAGTAGCAAGAAATCCGAACATAGTCTCCAGTGCTCGCACATGTGCAGTAGCAAGAAATCCGAACATAGTCTCCAGTACCACAGCAACCGTAACATGCTGTCTACGGGTGTTACGGTTGCTGTGGCTCTGGAGACTATGTCCGGATTTCTTGCTACTGCACATGTGCAAGCGCTGGAGACTAAGTCCTATCTTGGAGCCATTGCACATGTGCGGGTGACATCATCGCTGACACGAGGTCACATGTCTCTGACACCTTCTAAGCTGATTGGCCACTGGTCATGTGCTTGTGACACGAGGTCACATGTCTCTGATACCTTATATGCCGATTAGTCGCTGGTCATGTGCTTGTGACGCTTTGCTCGGTGATAGGCCAGCGTGACGTCATTGCTGTCATTCTGGCAGCGGATTGGCTCTGGTGTCCTCCATCTTGGATGAGGCACAGAGTCTATATAAGACCCTGACGCACACCGCCCGGCGCTCAGTCCTCTTGGTTCATGCAAGAGAGTAGACGCCCTGTGCACGTCCCTCTAGGCATCTCTCTGTCTATGTTAAGTGAGCGCTACCGGCAGGGTAGCGTTCTTATACCTTACAGCTTCGGCTGCAGTCCGTATCCTTACGTATTAGTGGAGCGGACATAGGCAGGTGCCTGAGGCACATGGTCCGGCTGGGCCTTGTGATTCTACTCGTAGGTGGAAGTTGCCGCTAGGGTAACGTTCCTTATACTGCGTCTAGCAGTTGTTCGTATCCTCGCACTCTAGGGGAACGAACAGAGGTAGGAGCTTTGTGCGGCTTATGCTGCTGTCCGTCTCTTTTGCACCACTAGAAGAGCGGACCTAGGCAGGTGCCATATCTAGTGGTTCGTTTCCTCGCACACTAGTGGAGCGAACGCAGGTAGGAGCTTTGTGCGGCTTACGCTGCTGTCCATCTCTTTTGCACCACTAGAAGAGCGGACCTAGGCAGGTGCCATATCTAGTGGTTCGTGTCCTCGCACACTAGTGGAGCGAACGCAGGTAGGAGCTTTGTGCGGCTTACGCTGCTGTCCGTCTCCTGGCACCACTAGAGGAACGGACCTAGGTAAGTGCCATTTCTCACTCACTGCTTTTGTCTCTGTGATCTTTAACAGAGACCATTCCACACACCCTCCAAGTAAGGGAGGAATTGCTTTATTTTCTAAATTATATTCCTCTGTGAGTTTAACAGAGGTATTGCACTCTGAACTTGTGCTATTATTTTTTAGAGTGGCACACTTATATACCCCTTATCCTCTGCCATAGTCTGCAGCAGAGTCATTGCACGGTGGACCCTGACTGTCTGACATTCCTTTAGGTTTTATTATCAGACAGCCCCCCGTAACATTAGGACTGAGCCAAAGGTCTGGCAGTTATGGCAGAATATCAGCAGTTACACCGTTACATACAAGTACTTGAGTCGCGGCTCAAGAGTATAGAGGATAAACCTCAGACCATGGTGACATCTGCACATGATCCTCGACTTGCTCTGCCAAACAGATATTCTGGCGATGCCAGATCATGTCGTGGTTTCATTAGTCAGTGTCAGATACACCTAGAGGTCAACTCTTCTCGCTTCTCTACGGAGAGGTCCAGAGTAGGCTTTATCATCTCCTTACTTCAGGACAAAGCCTTAGAATGGGCAACTCCCTTATGGGAGCGCTCTGATGTGGTTACTCTGAGACATCAAGACTTTCTTGATGCTCTTAAAGCGGTATTCATGGGTCCGTAGGTTACCCATGATGCGGCCCTGAGACTGTTAGATCTATATCAGGGTTCGTTATCCACTAGTTCTTATGCCATTGCTTTTAGAACTCTGGTGGCAGAACTAGATTGGCCAGAGAAGGTGTTGATTCCTATCTTCTGGAGAGGGTTGGCAGGCTATGTCAAGGATGCCCTTGCTACTCGTGAGGTCCCTGCTTCTCTGGAGGACTTGATCACAGTAGCAACGAGGATCGACGTACGCCATAGGGAATGTAGACTCGAGGTCTCTTCCTCACGCCCTAAGCGTCGGGCTATTCCAGTTGTTGAGGGTCCACTACCATCTTCCTCAGCATCTGAAACATCTCCCACTCCTATGGAGTTAGGTCATACGTCCTCCAGACTACGCAAGTCTGGTCCTCCTATATGTTACGTATGTCGTCAGGCTGGGCACTATGCCAACAAGTGTTCTAGCCATCAGGGAAACTCCCAGGCCTAGTAACAATTAGAGGGGGGTTACTAGAGACGTCTTCTGCACCCTCTAAGTGTAGTATCCCAGGTCAGCTCTCATTCTCTGAGAATACATGGCCTATTATGGCTTTTGTGGATTATGGAGCTGACGGGACTTTTGTGTCCTCAGGATTTGTAAAGGGACACAATATTCCCTCTATCATGTTAGAGGAGCCTATTCCTGTCCGTGTTGTTAATGGGACTATGTTGTCTGACTCCATTACATTGAGGACAGTTCCCTTGCGCCTTTCCCTGCCTCAGGGTCACATAGAGGAGATTTCTTTTCTTGTTTTGCCTGAGGGTATAGACGACGTCCTTCTGGGTCTCCCATGGCCTTGGACTCATGCTCCTCACATTGACTGGGAGTCCGACAGCATTATTAGTTGGGGTTCGAAATGTCAGTCCCGATGTCTTCCCTTACCACCTAAGGTCGTTGCGGTTGCATCAACTGATCTCTCTCCCATACCTACACCCTATTTGGATTTCACTGACGTGTTCTCCAAACAGGGTGATGAGGTTCTTCCACCCCATAGGCCGTATGACTGTGCCATAGACCTTATCCCAGGTTCGGTTCCACCTAAGGGCAGGGTTTACCCCCTGTCGATACCTGAGTCGGAGGCCATGTCGACCTATATAAGAGAGAGTTTAGAGAAGGGGTTCATTCGTAAGTCTGTCTCTCCCGCGGGAGCTGGGTTTTTCTTTGTTCGGAAGAAAGAGGGTGATTTGCATCCCTGCATAGATTACAGGGGTCTCAACGCAATCACAATAAAGAACAAATACCCGTTACCTTTAATTTCGGAGCTCTTTGACAGACTGAGGGGAGCTCAGGTTTTTACGAAGTTGGATCTGCGGAGTGCGTATAACTTGGTACGAATTTGAGAGGGTGACGAATGGAAGACCGCTTTTAACACCCGAGACGGTCACTATGAATACCTCGTCATGCCTTTTGGTTTATGTAATGCAGCCGCAGTATTTCAGGACTTCGTAAACGATGTGTTCAGGGATTTACTGTTATCCTCCGTCGTGGTGTATCTGGACGACATCCTGATTTTTTCTCCTGATCTGGAGACTCATCGTCAGGATGTCGTTCGTGTCCTTTCCCGTTTAAGGGAGCACTCTTTGTTTGCTAAACTCGAAAAATGTGTATTCGAGCAGTCATCCTTGCCTTTTTTGGGCTACATTATCTCACAAGAGGGTCTGGCTATGGATCCTGCGAAGCTCTCTGCTGTCCTGGAATGGTCCGAACCTCATTCCTTGAAGGCGGTGCAACGCTTCTTAGGATTCATAAATTATTACAGGCAGTTCATACCCCATTTCTCTACTTTGGTGGCCTTGACTAAGAAAGGTGCTAATCCAAAAGTCTGGTCTACTGAGACATCCCAGGCTTTTGAGGCAGTAAAAAGACACTTTTCAACTGCTCCCGTTCTTCAAAGACCCGATGAGAATAAGCCCTTCCTCTTGGAGGTTGATGCCTCTTCAGTGGGTGCTGGTGCGGTCTTGTATCAAAAGAACAGTGCAGGTAGAAAAAGGCCGTGTTTCTTCTTTGCTAAAACCTTTTCACCGGCAGAGAGAAACTATACCATTGGGGATAGGGAACTGCTCGCCCTGAGATTAGCCTTGGAGGAGTGGCGTCACTTGCTGGAAGGAGCGAAACATCCTTTCCAGGTCTATACAGACCATAAGAATCTGACGTAGTTACAAACCGCTCAGCGTCTGAATCCTCGCCAAGCCCGCTGGTCCTTGTTTTTCTCCCGCTTTCACTTCTCCATCAACTATCTGTCTGGGAGTAAGAATAACAAGGCAGACGCTCTGTCTCGCTCTGTGGTTTCTACCCAGGAAGAGATTGATGAACCTCGTCTTATCCTTCCCTCCAGGGTTTTTCATATGCTCTCCCCTGTGACGTTAGACCAAATCCCACCGGGCAAGACCTTTGTGCCGCCTGATCGACAGAATGATATACTGTCGTGGGCCCACACCTCAAAGGTGGGTGGGCATTTTGGTATTAGGCGGACACGAGAGTTACTGGAGAGGTGGTATTGGTGGCCACACTTAGCCAGCCACGTCAAGAGATATGTCGGTTCCTGCTACTCGTGTGCTCGCAACCGTCCATTACGGCAGAGACCGGCTTGGCTCTTGCATCCTTTACCAGTGCCAGATAGACCATGGGAGGTGGTAGGCATGGACTTTGTGGGTGATCTTCCGTGTTCACAGGGACATAGATTTGTGTGGGTCATTACGGACCATTTCTCCCGGATGGTTCATCTCGTACCGTTATCGAGAATCCCATCTTCCAGGGTACTAGCCAAACTATTCCTCAAGCATGTCTTTAGGCTTCACGGGATGCCAGATCGTATCATTTGTGATAGAGGCCCGCAATTTGCTTCCCGTTTCTGGTGAGATCTTTGTAGCCTTCTGCAAATTGAGTTGAATCTCTCTTCGGCATACCATCCGGAGACCAATGGTTTGGTTGAGCATACCAATCAATCCATGATTATATACCTTCGACACTTTGTTGCTGAGAACCACGATAACTGGTCCTCCCTCCTACCCTGGGCAGAATTTGCCCTTAACAATTCAATGGCTGAGACCACTGGGCAGACACCATTCGTACTCAATAATGGGCAACACTCTAGGGTACCGGTACCGTTTCCCGCTGCTGCACCTTCTCCTCTTGTGGCCGACTGGGCAACTAATGCCAGAGAGGTTTGGGATCAGACTCAAGAGTCGATCCAAGCAGCTAAGGACCGTATGAAGACGGTGTCCGATCGGTTTCGTCGCCCGGCTCCTGTCTTTTCTCCAGGGGATTTTGTGTGGCTCTCTGCAAAACACGTGAAACTTAGAGTGAGCTCTGTCAAATTTGCTCCTCGCTTCCTGGGTCCTTATGAGGTTCTTCGACAGGTAAATCCTGTAGTCTACCAATTGAAGTTACCCGTCCATCTTAGGATCCATGACAAATTCCATGTTTCACTGTTAAAGCCGGCTATTTTGCCTCACGCTCGTGAAGTGCACTCTCCTGCCTCTGATTCCTCTCGCTCTAGCTATGAGGTACGAGCCATAGTTGGTTCTAAGATGGTTAGAGGGCGCAGGTTCTTCTTGATAGATTGGGAGGGCTATGGCCCGGAACATCGCTCTTGGGAACCTGAGGAGGCTGTCCATGCTCCCGACTTAGTTGCCGATTACCTGCATCGCCGAGAGGGGGGCCCTTGAGGGGGAGGTACTGTTACGGTTGCTGTGGCTCTGGAGACTATGTCCGGATTTCTTGCTACTGCACATGTGCAAGCGCTGGAGACTAAAGGCCACTTTACACACAGAGATAAATCTGTGGCAGATCTGTGGTTGCAGTGAAATTGTGGACAATCAGTGCCAGGTTTGTGACTGTGTACAAATGGAACAATATGTCCATGATTTCACTGCAACCACAGATCTGCCAAAGATTTATCTCTGTGAGTAAAGTGGCCTTAAGTCCTATCTTAGAGCCATTGCACATGTGCGGGTGACATCATCGCTGACACGAGGTCACGTCTCTGACACCTTCTAAGCTGATTGGCCACTGGTCATGTGCTTGTGACACGAGGTCACATGTCTCTGACACCTTATATGCCGATTGGTCGCTGGTCATGTGCTTGTGACGCTTTGCTCGGTGATAGGCCAGCGTGACGTCATTGCTGTCATTCTGGCAGCGGATTGGCTCTGGTGTCCTCCATCTTGGATGAGGCACAGAGTCTATATAAGACCCTGACGCACGCCGCCCGGCGCTCAGGCCTCTTGGTTCATGCATGAGGGTAGATGCCCTGTGCACGTCCCTCTAGGCATCTCTCTGTCTATGTTAGGTGAGCGCTACCGGCAGGGTAGCGTTCTTATACCTTACAGCTTCGGCTGCAGTCCGTATCCTTACCTCTTAGTGGAGCGGACATAGGCAGGTGCCTGAGGCACATGGTACGGCTGGGCCTTGTGATTCTACTCGTAGGTGGAAGTTGCCGCTAGGGTAACGTTCCTTATACTGCGTCTAGCAGTTGTTCGTATCCTCGCACACTAGGGGAGCGAACAGAGGTAGGAGCTTTGTGCGGCTTATGCTGCTGTCCATCTCTTTTGCACCACTAGAAGAGCGGACCTAGGCAGGTGCCATATCTAGTGGTTCGTTTCCTCGCACACTAGTGGAGCGAACGCAGGTAGGAGCTTTGTGCGGCTTACGCTGCTATCCATCTCTTTTGCACCACTAGAAGAGCGGACCTAGGCAGGTGCCATATCTAGTGGTTCGTGTCCTCGCACACTAGTGGAGCGAACGCAGGTAGGAGCTTTGTGCGGCTTACGCTGCTGTCCGTCTCCTGGCACCACTAGAGGAACGGACCTAGGTAAGTGCCATTTCTCACTCACTGCTTTTGTCTCTGTGATCTTTAACAGAGACCATTCCACACACCCTCCAAGTAAGGGAGGAATTGCTTTATTTTCTAAATTATATTCCTCTGTGAGTTTAACAGAGGTATTGCACTCTGAACTTGTGCTATTATTTTTTAGAGTGGCACACTTATATACCCCTTATCCTCTGCCATAGTCTGCAGCAGAGTAATTGCACGGTGGACCCTGACTGTCTGACATTCCTTTAGGTTTTATTATCAGACAGGCCCCCGTAACAACGGGTCAGTTTCCTGGTTTTAAAATATCTAATATACAGTATAAAGCTGAATGTGTGTTTGTATGTGTGTATGTGTGTATGTCCGGGATTGGCATCTGCATCATCGCAGCTACAGCCACAAAATTCTGCACACTCACTTGTCTGGACCCCGATCGCGTCATAGGCTTTGTTTTGAGGGGAAATTTTAACCCCGCGCTTTACAGTTATTCACCAAAAACCTGCCTCCATTAAAGCGAATAAAGCTGGGAGCCACAGTGCAGCCAGAACTTCAGAAGAATGTGCAGCCACGCCCTTATATGGAATGTTGTCGTGTCACAATGCAGCCAGGGAAAGAGACAGACACAGACAGGGAAAGAGGCAGACACAGATAGGGACAGAAACAGACATAGACAGGGTAAGAGACAGACACAAAGAGACAGACTGACAGGGAAAGAGAAAGACACAGACAAAGAGACAGAGACAGACACAGGGAAACAGACAGACAGGGAAAGAAAGGGAAAGAGACAGACAGGGTAAGAAACAGACAAAGACAGGTAAAGAGACAGACAGAGATACAGACACAGGGAAAGAGACAGAGGGAAAGAGACAGACAGGGAAAGAGGGAAAAAGACAGACAGGGAAAGTGACATAGATAGACAGACAGGGAAAGAGATAGACAGACAGACAGACAGGGAAAGAGATTGAGACAGACGGAGAAAGAGACAGACAGTCAGAGACAGACAGGGAAAGAGACAGATAGACAAAGAGATTGAGAGAGAGACAGAGAAATATATACAGAGGGGGAGACAGACAGAGAATGGGAGAGAAACAGAGACAGTTACTATCCCGGGCGTTAATATATTCTACTAGCTGAACTACCAGGCTTCGCCCGGGTTAATAACTGTTGCTAAGAAAATAGAATATATTAACATTCCCGGGATAGAATGTATAAATCGAATGTATTAACGCCCGGGATAGTAACTGTCTCTCTATTTCTCTCCCATTCTCTGTCTGTCTCTCCCTCTGTATATATCTCTCTGTCTCTCTTTATCTCTTTGTCTGTCTCTTTCCCTGTCTGTCTCAATCTCTTTGTCTGTCTGTCTATCTATCTCTTTCCCTGTCTGTCTATCTATCTCTGTCACTTTCACTGTCTGTCTCTTTCCCTCTCTTTCCCTGTCTGTCTCTTTCCCTCTTTCCCTCTGTCTCTTTCCCTGTGTCTGTCTCTTTGTCTCTTTACCTGTCTTTGTCTGTCTCTTACCCTGTCTGTCTCTTTCCCTTTCTTTCCCTGTCTGTTTCTTTGTGTCTGTCTCTGTCTTTGTCTGTGTTTTTTTCTTTCCCTGTCAGTCTGTCTCGTTGTGTCTGTCTCTTACCCTGTCTATGTCTGCCTCTTTCCCTGTCTGTGTCTGTCTCTTTCCCTGGCTGCATTGTGACACGCCAACATTCCATATAAGGGCGTGGTTGCGCATTCTTCTGAAGTTCTGGCTGCACTGTGGCTCCCAGCTTTATTCGCTTTAATGGAGGCAGGTTTTTTGGTGATTAACTGTAAAGCGCGGGGTTAAAATTTCCCCTCAAAACATAGCCTATGACGCTCTCGGGGTCCAGAAGTGTGAGTGTGCAAAATTTTGTGGCTGTAGCTGCGACGGTGCAGATGCCAATCCCGGACATACACACATACATACATACATACATACACACATTCAGCTTTATATATTAGATTTATACATTCTATCCCGGGAAAGTTAATACATTCTATTTTGTTAACAGCAGTTATTAACCCGGGCGAAGCCGGGTAGTACAGCTAGTATAAAATATTTGGCATAGAGTGCCCTCGTATTATGATACCCAGCACAGCTAAAGCATATGGCTACAGGATGCAAGCCCCAGCCGTGCGCTTATCTTGGTTGTTTTTTTATTTTTTAAAAAATATTTAAATAATTTAAAAAATGGCATGTGGTCCACCCCAATTTTGAGACCCAGCCATGATAAAGCCTGACCAGGGCACTCAGGCGGGTAAACTGCTGGGGTTGTCGCATCTAACGGATGTGACAATCTTGGGTGGCCGCCGGCTATTTTTAGGCTGGGTGGTGGCCCAATAACCATGGGCCTCCCCAGTTTGAGGATACCAGCCCCCAGCTGTCGGGCTTCATCTTGGCTGGGTATCAAAATTGGGATACAATTATTTATTTAAATAATTAATAAAAATGCGTGCAGTTCCTCCTGTTTGCTGCAGCCGGTAGTCGTATGCTTTATCTGTGCTGGTATCATATTATGGAGGGACCCTATGCCAAATATTTTATTTATATGCCACGATAGATGCACATAGCATCTGTGATTTAAAGCGTCAGACACGCTGTTACTCAGGGTGGGGGCGCGTATGACTGCAATCAATCACAGGCGCCGGTGGGCGGAGAAAGAAGTGGAAATGCATGGACGATAATGCGCAGCATTGGAAGGGAATGAGCAGCTGCGGGAGCAGTGTACAGCTGTGCCAGGGCCTTGATAAGTAGAGTGCGCTTGCTCCCATCCTCCTATCCCTTCTACCAACAGTTTTAAATGCCAGATTCTGGTCCCCATAGACTTACATGGGGACTGGTATCCGGCCCGGAACTGTATTTTAAAAACTGGATCAGCAGAATCCGCTGGTCCCGGTTATCTGTGAGTCCGCTCATCACTAGTTGCTGTAGCACATAAAATCCCAATAAAATACATTTAAAGAAGTTGTCCGGGACTTTAACATTGATGACCCATCCTTAGGATATGTCATCCATGTTTGATCAGTGAGGGTGGGACCCCCTGCACCACCACCGATCAGCTATTCCTGGTGTCACCGCTGGCCAAAACTACTCGGTTATGGTGATGCACATCTCCTTCAACTGTATAGTGGCCTCGACTGGGTATTGCATATCCACCCCGTATTCGAATCACATACCTGGCCACAGCCATTATTCTGTCGATGGTGATGTGCAGCTCTGTCACTGTAGTTCTAGCCAGTCACAGCACTGGTAGTAGATGATCGGCAGGTATGTCGGGTGTAGCAACCTCACCAAGCTAACCTTTCCACTAGATGAATTGTTTGATGCCCTGTTACATTTTTTATCATTATTCAAGGGGTCTCAATTTTTTAAATTGTTAATTGTTCCGTTTTAAGAATACTGTCACTTTAAGGCAGATCGTGGGTTAGATTCCTCTACAAAGATATTTTGAAAGATACAGTAGCTCTGCTGAGCCAGTAGCATAAATGCTCACTTGGAAAATAATGCTGGTCGACTTTTGTTTAGACATGACATCTGAAAAACGTGAGCCACACAATGGGGAATTGGGGAAAACTATTATACAACATTACACCAATTGACAGTGTAATTTTATGTTTCAAGAAGCTTTTAGTCATTTAGATCCATCACATCCCAGTGTGTATTTGCCACAAAAGAAAATGATTGTTTTCAAGTCTATTGAGAAAACTTGGAGATATGATTTGTTTTTTTTCAGCAAATGTCCACTGATCACAGTGAGGAGGGGGTGAATCAGGAGATGTCTTGCTTCTGGAAGCTCAATTTGTTATCTCTGTTAGGTGTGTTATCTCATAACAGACCATCATAGGCTTGACAGCTGAAACCGACAATGACCACATGAAATTATCCAGGGGGAACGGGGGAACATGAGGTCCTTTTCATTTTTCGTGGAAAGGGGGCCATATCTCTAAAAAGTAAAAAGTCCATATGGTTTAAAAGAACATGTGGAAAGGGGTGGTCTCTATAAAAAAAACAACTCCTTAATATCACTTTCATGGAAATCAATTGAAATCAGTGCCAGTCTGTTTAATGCATGTGTGGCGCCCCTGAGGCTCAGTCGCCACAGGGTATTGCATCTGACTTAAGGTGCAGTACTCATCCCGGGTAAGGAAGAGGTTAACCACTGGTTTTCACTTACACAACACACACAGCTCAGGTGCTTTCCAGATGGAACTGGGCTAGAGGTGGTCACCATAGTAACGGGATTTCCCCAGCCACTAGTGAGTCATCAGGAAGGTGGGGGCAGCATGAAGGAAGTGAGAGAATGCAGACTTTTACCTCAGAATAGTCTGGGAACTGGAACAAGATGGTCACTTTGGAGAGTGCTTTGGAGCTTCCCCAGAAAGACCAACCAAGGAGAGTGCTTTAGAGCGAAGAACAAGAGTACCATAACATCCAGGGACTCACAGAAACACGGTCGCTAAGGAGAGTGCATCAGAGCTTCCTTAGTTAGGACCGGACAGACTAGAAAAAGCAGGAGTTTACTGGGTGGAGCTGGAGAGACAGAGGATCAACACGGTAGCCGAGGGGTGAGCCTAACAGCCCCTTTGGGACCGGCACAGTCAGGGTGCAGAACCCTAGAGTGGCATACACTCCATGTTGCGCCATCAGAATCTGCATGGAAGGGGGATTTCATGTCCCATTGCCCACCACAAAGGTCCCGGGGCACAGTAGCACATAGAGTCAGGAGTTAAGAAGACCACGGTCGGCTCCACATCTGATTCGCGCTGCCTGCGGATGGGACATGAACTAAACCCAAGGACACTGGGGTCCCTAAATAACTTCATGCCAAGGGGATTCACAATACAGAGTGCAAGGAAGGAATGTCTCATAGCTTCACAACATCTGTGGTGGCCACAAAATCATCCTGGATCGGCTTGGGCCCATTGCGGCGTAAGCCAGCACTCCAAGGGCGACGACCTGACACTGAGTAAAAAGAACTTTGTCTGCAGTCCTGGTGTCGTCCCGTCATTGCCGTCATGCCGCGCTACAGCGTTAATGGCCGCTACCCCCCACCATCGTCCTCCCTGGGGGCCTAGCTCTTCCTTTGGGGAGCTGGCCCATCTGAGCTGCGTCACCATCTGCCCCAGAGGAGAGCAACATCTCGCAGCGGCGTGTGATCGTTGATCGGGTGGCGCTGCAAAGCAAACCCCCATCATCCCCCAATACCGGTCACCTTGCACCCTTTAATTGACACCGACGGGGCCACGGAGCAGGGTCAGGCCCTTCACAGCAACCCCAAATACCACTGGCCCGGTGACGAGTAGCCCTGAGCTACACATGGACATGAGTAATTGTTCAACAAAACCTAAGCTGGTCTTTGCAAAATTATGGATGGTGGTTAGGTAGACTCTGTAGACAGACAATGAGAATACTCCCTCCTATCTGTATTTCTATCATCAATTGTGATTTTATTATTTTTTTTAAAGATGGATCATTTCATAAGCATGAGGGGATGCAAACTATTTAGGGAAGTGGCTTCTGACTGCTGGCTGATTTTTGGGCTTATCCCTCCCTTGGCAAAGCGAGTATGCAAGGGGTTAACGCAGGCCAGTTTAGTGTGAGCCTTCTGGGAGGGGCTGGACTCCAGGCCCCTCTTATAGCTTGTTATTAGGCGTTATAGGTGTTTGGTGTTAGTGTGACGCCCTGGACTAGCCAGGTAGTCTCAAACATAACATCACACACACCCCCTCCCCTGGATAGTCAACATGAGTCAAACAAAATCCTTGTTGCCTCCTCCAGGGTCTGATGTCCACACCAGGTGGGGCGAAGCCAGGCGGTTGGCCCCACCCACCGAGGAGTTCACAGGCCTGGAGGTGGGAAAAAGCAGTTAGTTAAGTTTGGAGTTCAGTTTGGAGTGGAGTGGAGGAGAGTTGAGTTTTGGAGTTGGAAGTGAGGAGAGAAACTGTTAGTGTCTGGGTAGGAGCCCAGGCACTGTCAGCAAGGTCGGCAGACGGTGGTGGCCGTCTGCAGGAGTTGGCGCAGGTCAGCGGAACCGTAGGACCGGGGACGGGTGGAGGCCCGCCGGTACCGAGCCGGGGAGCAGATCTGAACCAAGCACAAAGGCAGGGCCATCAGACCCCGACCAGGCTAGGAGCCGCCGACAATGGTCAAATCAGATAGTGACCGGGACCTCAGGGGTTCCCTTACACCCAAGACCGGACAGAAGGCAACCGTCCACACAGTGAGGATAAAAAGCCACCGCCATAGGCTAGAGATCCAAGGGCCAGCGCCTGCGGGCAAAACGGGCTCCTTCGGTACATAGACGCCGGGGAGCGGACTACCGTTGGGAAACCATCGGAGTCAATACATTCTACAGCGGTGCAGGGAAAGACAGCCACCATCAACCTGTCCGGGGAGTGCAAAGACACTGCAGCCGGCTGCGGGACCCGTCCATCCAGCCGTTTGGTTTACCAGAGACTCTGTGAATCTGTGCCTGAGTGAGTACAACAGTGCCATCCGGCACCGCGCCGCGCTGCCTCCGCAACCCTGCACCCCAGCTACCCTGCCTCCCCGTACCACCACCGGGCCCCAGGATCACCAACCCCTACCCACGGAGGGGGAACCAACATTCTAGCTGCTCCCTGCCATCGCTCCCGGGATCCCCGTCACCAGCAGCGGTGATGCCCATTATCACCACGACCCGTGGGAGGCGTCATGAACTATCTCCCCAAACAAACCACCCCCTTTTCACTCGTGGGCGAGGAGCGCTGCTCGAGTTCCCGGGTCCGGCCCACCGCTCGAGCCACCGAGCAGCAGCAGCAGCCCCGGACCCAAGCGTAGCGAGCGCGGCCCCTCCGCCCGCGACATTAGGGCCCGCAATTCTTTTGTTAGGATGTATTTCTGGCTACCTATATTTCCCCTTTAGGTGTTACTGGACTGCATCATAGGTTTATAGGGCAACCCCTTAGGCAGAGCGGTATCTTTTCCGGCATGACGCTGATGAGGGCAGACCTGAGCGCATAATGTTTTTTTTTCACCAAAGTAATCGTAATATGGTCTGAGATAATTCCTCGGGTAACTTGAAAGGGCGCAAGGGATGTGCTGGCGATTGAAAAGGCGCATCAGACGATAAATTGTTGTCTTTCCTGCTTTGTGCTTTAAAAATCCGGCATGGTGGTATGACACCGACAGCTAAAAGGGGACAATTGGTGTTTGATGAGTCAGGATGGTGTGCATTTGAATGACATTGGCCTCAACATTTTCTTGTCAGATTTGCAGGACGGGGTCGAGCAGGCTCTCCTGTTGCTGAGTGGTGGGCGGGGCGTGGTTTAGGGTTACACCAGCCCCTTCGTGGTGGTTATATTGTGTAAAGATAAAGTGAAAAATATGGGACCAAGGATGCACGTGGCCTCCGAGAGCTGGAGGGGCACACCATTTCGGAGTTTCAATGGTTGAAATTGATGGTTTGATCGTTGTAAAAATTAAAAAATGGAAAAGATAAAGAAAAATTATAAAGCTGTAGCGGACCTCATCCACTAAAGAGAGCAGGTTGTGAGCATCTTATTTTGTGGCAGTGGGAACAAGGGAGGTATTTTGAGGTGCTGAGAGGTATTTGCATGCCTTTAGCCTAAGGCTATGTGCGCACGTGTGCGCTCTGCACCGCACCTAAAAGGTGCGCTTCAGAGCGCAGCTGAAAAGCTCCGTTCTGAAGCGCATGGTGCCGGCAGAGAACGTGCGCTCTGCATGCTGCCTCTCCCTATAGACAGCATGCAAACCGCACGGAAGAAGTGACATGTCACTTCTTAGAACGCAGCGATTCGGGCAGCAGCCAAATCGCTGCGTTCTAATATGCCACGTGCGCACGGCTCCTGCACAATCTCCATAGATTGTGCAGGGGACGCAGGACGCATGCAGTTATGCTGCGCTGCAGATCGCAGCGTAACTGCATGTAATACGCACACGAGCGCACATAGCCTAACACTGTACTTTGGACAATGGAGCTTTAGCTTCTCATTTTCTGTGCTTCAGGAGTACATTGTAAAGATTTATCTACAAAAATACTGCTTAAAACTGTCACATTGCAGTGTTTTCTGTATGCTGATTTGGCACTCTCTGCAAGGAGAAACTTTACCCATTGGACCCCCAGACAGAGGCTTCTGACCCAGCCAAACCAGCCCTTCTGCTTTGTACTTGTAAGATGCAAATACTCAGAATTCCGTGTCTGCAAATGCAGTTCCTGGTTTGGCTTCTTATCCTAAGTCATGTAGCAAGGCCCTTTCAAGAGTCGATATTGACTTTTAGAATTGCTACCCCCAATAGTTGGCAGTAGAGTTCCTGTCCAGGCTATTTTAATTTTTGTATGCCCTCTCTAACACTCTCATAGGTTGACTGTCACCGCTCATCCGTCTCTTGTTAGTAGAACCAGCCAGGGCCCTTTTTGAATGCACGAAACGCAGCGCTGGTTTTTAATCTAAGTGTCACAAAATGAGCTTGCACTTTTCTATAATGAGAGCAATCACTCTGCACACATGACAAAACAATACGACAGGTGTGTCCTTATTCAGACAAACAGACCAATTATCCACAATGGCACCAAACTCTATTAAATTCTACAGAAAGTGGAAGCATCGCTCTGAGTGTTACAGAAATAAAGTATGAAACGCTTCACCCAGCAGGTAGGGAAGAGTGACACAGTAGAACATCACTGCAGGTCGGACTCAAATAAGCAACATTATTGGATATGAAAGTATACAATAGAGCAGAGCATAGCTCCCTGCTATCACAGGGAATGGATGGCAGCTGCTGCATTGATTTCACTTAAATATCAATAATTTTATATTCCATGGACTTGGCAGGATGCCCTCTGTTCTTACACTATGGCAAGGTCATAGTACATCAGTATAGCTGGGAGTTCATGGAAATTTTTGTACATATTCTGCACTGAAAAACTACACTATAAATGTTAGACATTCACGATATTTTTTGTACAAAGGAGCACTATTATAGAAATTATACTCTTGCACAGAAAGGGGCAGTAGTATAGTAATTATGTTATTGTACACAGGAGGCAGAATTGCATACAATAGCAGGGGTTTTTTTTAACTATTTTCACTCTTGTCCATAGTGGAAAGATTTAGAATAGTTTATTTATACATATACTGCTCAAAAATAAAATAAAAAATAAAGGGAACACTTAACCAACACAACAGTATTTCCTTTATTTTTTTCAGTATATATATATATATATATATATATATATATATATGTGTACACCTATATATGTATGTACAGTTAGGTCCAGAAATATTTGGACAGTGACACAAGTTTTGTTATTTTAGCTGTTTACAAAAACATGTTCAGAAATACAATTATATATATAATATGGGCTGAAAGTGCACACTCCCAGCTGCAATATGAGAGTTTTCACATCCAAATCGGAGAAAGGGTTTAGGAATCATAGCTCTGTAATGCATAGCCTCCTCTTTTTCAAGGGACCAAAAGTAATTGGACAAGGGACTCTAAGGGCTGCAATTAACTCTGAAGGCGTCTCCCTCATTAACCTGTAATCAATGAAGTAGTTAAAAGGTCTGGGGTTGATTACAGGTGTGTGGTTTTGCATTTGGAAGCTGTTGCTGTGACCAGACAACATGTGGTCTAAGGAACTCTCAATTGAGGTGAGCAGAACATCCTGAGGCTGAAAAAAAAGAAAAAATCCATCAGAGAGATAGCAGACATGCTTGGAGTAGCAAAATCAACAGTCGGGTACATTCTGAGAAAAAAGGAATTGACTGGTGAGCTTGGGAACTCAAAAAGGCCTGGGCGTCCACGGATGACAACAGTGGTGGATGATCGCCGCATACTTTCTTTGGTGAAGAAGAACCCGTTCACAACATCAACTGAAGTCCAGAACACTCTCAGTGAAGTAGGTGTATCTGTCTCTAAGTCAACAGTAAAGAGAAGACTCCATGAAAGTAAATACAAAGGGTTCACATCTACATGCAAACCATTCATCAATTCCAAAAATAGACAGGCCAGAGTTAAATTTGCTGAAAAACACCTCATGAAGCCAGCTCAGTTCTGGAAAAGTATTCTATGGACAGATGAGACAAAGATCAACCTGTACCAGAATGATGGGAAGAAAAAAGTTTGGAGAAGAAAGGGAACGGCACATGATCCAAGGCACACCACATCCTCTGTAAAACATGGTGGAGGCAACGTGATGGCATGGGCATGCATGGCTTTCAATGGCACTGGGTCACTTGTGTTTATTGATGACATAACAGCAGACAAGAGTAGCCGGATGAATTCTGAAGTGTACAGGGATATACTTTTAGCCCAGATTCAGCCAAATGCCGCAAAGTTGATCGGACGGCGCTTCATAGTACAGATGGACAATGACCCCAAGCATACAGCCAAATCTACCCAGGAGTTCATGAGTGCAAAAAAGTGGAACATTCTGCAATGGCCAAGTCAATCACCAGATCTTAACCCAATTGAGCATGCATTTCACTTGCTCAAATCCAGACTTAAGACGGAAAGACCCACAAACAAGCAAGACCAGAAGGCTGCGGCTGTAAAGGCCTGGCAAAGCATTAAGAAGGAGGAAACCCAGCGTTTGGTGATGTCCATGGGTTCCAGACTTAAGGCAGTGATTGCCTCCAAAGGATTCGCAACAAAATATTGAAAATAAAAATATTTTGTTTGGGTTTGGTTTATTTGTCCAATTACTTTTGACCTCCTAAAATGTGGAGTGTTTGTAAAGAAATGTGTACAATTCCTACAATTTCTATCAGATATTTTTGTTCAAACCTTCAAATTAAACGTTACAATCTGCACTTGAATTCTGTTGTAGAGGTTTCATTTCAAATCCAATGTGGTGGCATGCAGAGCCCAACTCGCGAAAATTGTGCCACTGTCCAAATATTTCTGGACCTAACTGTATATATATATATATATATATATATATATATATATATATATACACACACATATATATATATATATATATATATATATATATATATATATATATATATATAAATGTAAATTGTTCTTTTTATTCTGTAAACTACTAACAACATGTCTCTGAATTTCCAAGCAATACATTTTGTATTTATTTTCTGAAAATGAGAAATGGTCGAAATAACAAAACAATGCATTGCTTTCAGACCTCAAATAATGCAAAAAAAATGAAAACAAGTTCATAATCATTTAGAACCAACAGTACCAAAAATGTTTTATCTCAGTAAGAGTTCAGAAATCAATATTTTGTGGAATAACCAAGAGTTTTAATCACAGCTTTCATGCTTGGCATGCTTTCCACCAGTCTTTCACACTGCTTTTGGGTGACCTTATACCACTCCTCGTGCAAAAATATAAGCAGTTTTTCTTTGTTTGATGGCTTGTGACTATCCATCTTCCTCTTCATTACATTCCAGAGGTTTTAAATGGGCTTCAGGTCTGGCGATTGAGCTGGCCATGACAGGGTTTTGATGTGCTGGTCCTTCATCCACACATTTATTGACCTAGCTGTGTGGCATGGCGCATTGTCCTGCTGGAAAAAATAGTCCTCAGAGTTGGGGAACATTGCCTGAGTAGAAGGAAGTAACTGTTTTTCCAGGATAACCTTGTATGCGGCTTGAGTTATATGTCCTTTGCAATGTTTAATCTGCCCAATTTCAGCCTTGCTGAAGCATCCCTAGATCATCACCGATCTGCCACCAAATTTCACAGTGGGTGCAAGACACTGTGGCTTGTATGTATAGCGCCCCACAGGGCAGGTGCTTTAACCTACTCGTTGCCGGGCCGGGGATTGCAGATCCTCTGCGTCATCACGGGGTGGCCTAGCCCGGTTCCGTTGCTCCGAGGCATACAGAAAGGAGGGTTGGAGGGTGGATGGGGGGGAAGGACAGATTTGGGTGGTAGTGACTGTTAGGAAAGTCTATTAGATGATCGTGATGCCACCTGTGGTACAAGGCCAGGGATGGAGGCCACCGCTGAGAGTGCTGCTCTCTGGGGCTGATGGTGAGGGTCGCAGCCAGGATGGTGTCGCACCCCACAGGCAGAGCGGGATTACCCCGGGGATGAAGATGGAGGAGAACGAGGGTCGTGCTAGTCCCTGTTGGCACCACAGCGCTGGGTGATGGCAAATGAGAGGCAGAGGCAGGGGCTGCGGTTCCAGGTCTTTTACTCACAAGTAGTTCAGGCGCTGTCCCAGATTACCGATCTCTGCCACGATAGGCTCCAGCTTATCCCGGATAGTCGGCGGTCACTGCCGGTGGACGTTATAGTCTTTTAGTGAAGTGTCCCTCGGTTGCTATCCGGAACCTGGGCCGAGCCTCCACCTCCAAGCCATGGACCCATGAAAAGAGAGAAACACTAACTCCAGTTGTCAGTGCTAAAACATTAGTATTGTTGTTTCTAAGTGATTATGAACTTGTTTTCTTTGCATTATTTGAGGTCTGAAAGCAATGGATTGTTTTGTTATTTTGACCATTTCTCATTTTCAGAATATAAATAGAAAATTTATTGCTTGGAAATTCGGAGACATGTTGTCAGTAGTTTATAGAATAAAAAGAACAATTTACATTTTATTCAAAAATATAAAGAGAAAAATCACAAAAACTGACAATTTTGCAGTGGTCTCTTAATTTTTGCCAGAGCTGTATACTGTATATATTTTAACATAGAAGTTGTATCACAGTGGTTATATTTCTGTATATGGGGAATGGGATTACACTAGTTATATTCGTACATATAGAAAGTAAAGAACCGTATTTTTCGGATTATAAAAATTTGGGAGGAAAATGAGGGGTGCATCTTATAATCCAAATGTAGCTTACCAGGTGGTGGGGGACAATGGTGACAGAACGCAGGGGTGATGCTGCGGGCGCGGTGCTGCAGGGGCTGTGCATTGGACGGCGCTGCTCTGTGCAGCAGGCTGTGCTGCTGTGTGTGGCGAGCGGCGCTGCTCTGCATGGCGGGCGGTGCAAGTGGTGAGGCAGGGGCGATCCTGAAGACATCGGCGGTGCAGGCTTCAAATAATGGCACCCGAAGTCGGCGTGTGCGCAAATGGAACTATCGGCTCAAGATCTCATCTGCGCACGTGCCGCCTCTGACCCATTAATGTCCCAGCAGCGGAGTTAAAGAAAATCGGGCCCGGAGGTGGCACGTGCATAGATAAGATCTTGGCTTGTCATTGAGCTGATAACTCTATCTCCTTTCAGCAGAAATGAACAGGCAATCAGACTGTGCAATGATAAAGTCTCCTAGGGGTAGCTAGCAAAAATCAATAAAAAAAGTTAAAAAAGTTTTAAAAAAATATGAAAAAACTAATATTTCAAATCACCCCCCTTTCACCCAATGAAAATAACACATTAGTAATTAAAAAATACGCATATTTGGTATCGCCACATTC
Organism: Anomaloglossus baeobatrachus; assembly: GCF_048569485.1. Classification (NCBI taxonomy): domain Eukaryota; kingdom Metazoa; phylum Chordata; class Amphibia; order Anura; family Aromobatidae; genus Anomaloglossus; species Anomaloglossus baeobatrachus. The sequence continues at coordinate 446,082,467 of NC_134357.1, read as the reverse complement.
AGAAATCCCTGATCTATCCAAATATAAAATCAATTAATCTAATCAGTACACGGCATGGTAAGAAAAAATCCAAACGCCAAAATTAAATTTTTTGGTTTCCTCAACATTGCATTAAAATGTAATAACGGGCAATCAAAACATCGCACCTACGGAAAATTATATAATTAAAAACATCAGCTCAATACGTAAAAAATAAGCCATCGCTAAGAGCAAGATCCCAAAAAATGAGAATGCTATGAGTCTTAAAAATGGCGACAAAAACGACTACTCATTTTTTGAACAAACTTCTGATTTTTTTTTCACCATTTACATGAAAGTAAAACTATACATATTTGGTATCTACAAACTTGTACTGACCTGGGGAATCATAATGCCAGGTCAGTTTTTCAAAACAGTGGACATGGTGAATAAACCTCCCCCCCCCAAAAAAAAGAAAACAATTGTGTAATTGCAGTATTTTTGCAATTTCACCACACTTGGATTATTTTCCCCGTTTTCCACTACGATTTAAGGGCAGAAGGAATAGTATCGTTCAAAAATACAACTCGTCCCGCAAAAAGGAAGCCCTCATATGGCTAAAATGAAGGGAAATTTAGAAAGTTATGGCTCTTAGAAGAATGGGAGAAAAAACAAAAATGAAAAACGGAAAATTGCCTGGGGGTGATGGGGTTCTCATTCATTTGAATAGGTGAAAAATGATGAGATAATGATGGTTTAAAAAAACAAACCCTTTGATGGTTCAAATCTGCAAGGAAAAAAAAGCAGCATGTGCATGAATTTTCAGAAATTCACTTTGCTAATACTGTAAAAAGCTGTGTTTTTTCTGGCAAAATCGTAATGTCTGAACAATCCCTTATAGGAGGTATTTTTAATGTACATAAGAAAGAAATTTATATTAGGAAGAACGTAAAATAAATGGATAGAAGGCAGGCAAAATACAGATTTTTTGCAAAACCTACAGTTGAAGCCAGAGGTTTATATATTATACTATCTAAAAAGACACATCTGCATATTTTTCTCATTATCTGACATGAAATCAGAATAAATCTTTCCTGTTTTAGGAACCAAAATGATTTATATTTGCCAAATGCCAGAATAATAGAGATTGAGAGAGAGAATATTTAAGGCATTTTTGTTACTTTCTACAAAGTCAAAAGTTTACATACACTAAAGGCCACTTTACACACAGAGTTGAATCTGCGGCAGATCTGTGGTTGCAGTGAAATTGTGGACAATCAGTGCCAGGTTTGTGGCTGTGTACAAATGGAACAATATGTCCATGATTTCACTGCAACCACAGATCTGCCACAGATTTATCTCTGCGTGTAAAGCGCCTTTAGAGTACTATTCCTATAAACAATATAGGACAGCCCATATGATGATGTCATGTCTTTGGAAGCTTCCGATAGATTTATTGGCAACATCTGAGTTAATTAGAGACACACTTGTGGATGTATTTTAATGCACACCTGAAACACACTTCTGAAGAAGTATTTCTCTTGTCTCTGAAACGTGTTGAATAATAAAATCATGGATATATTCCTGAGCGATTTCCTCATTCTATACGACAACGCGTGTTAACCCTTTCCTTCTACTCTACTTAAACTGGTTACAAAGTGGCTTGAAGATAACAAAGTCAATGTTTTGGAGTGGCCATCACAAAACCCTGATCTCAATCCTATTGGAAATGTATAGTCAAAGCGGAAAAGACGGGCGAGCAAGGCAACCTACAAACATGGCTCAGTTACACCAGTTCTGTCAGGAAGACAGGGTCCAAATTTCTACCAGCTATTGTGAGAAGCTTGTGGAAGGAGATCTAAAATGACCCACGTCATACAGTGTAAGGGCAATGGAACCAAATACTAATGAAATAGATGGAAACTTTTGACTTTACAGAAAGTAATAAAAATGCCTTAAAACATTATCTCTCTCTCATTATTCTGGCATTTGGCAAATATAAATCATTTTGGTTCCTAATTGACCTAAAACGAAAAAGGTTTATTCTGATTTCATATCAGATAGTGAGAAAAACATGCATATGTGTCTTTATAGAGAGCGGAGGGAAACTTCTGGTTTCAACTGTATATACTGGGACTGCAAGGACATTAAGATGCTGCAGCACGTAAACAACCTGACTGCAAGGGCACATTACAACTACTACTATACTTGCGCATTCCAACTATATTAAGTTTATACTACTCATCTCTCACCATGAACCACAGTAGATCTGGAAACTAAAAGAAACAGACAGAACTTACAGATATATACCTCTGACCTTATTATTAGCAACTGCTACAAAACAAAAAAAACATTGAAATGTTTGCCAGTAAGATACCGTATGATCATACCATTCCAGTGATGTAGTTTTGAGACAACATTTAAGTCATATGTCTGCAATTTTCTAATGTGGTCAGAAGTGCATAAGACCTTCCCTGGGCCCCTCTAATGTACACAAGACTAATTATTCTGAATGGCATAATTAGTGTATATTATAGTAACAAGTATTGTAGGGTGACAATGGTTGTATATGTTCTGAGATGCATGGCGAGGTTTCTCTGTACCTTTATATACATAATTGAGCTCTATGCTTCTCATTTACTTGAAATTATGTATTATATTCATGCCAATGTATGTAAAACGCTGTGGAATTAATAGCGCTATATACGTGAATAAATATTATTATTATTAATATTATTATGTACAGGCTAGCATATGTGAACTGGTGTTATACAGGTACTGGTACAGGCTTATTTAATAAACAGGAATTTATTACAGCATCACTCACACAGGGAGGAAGGACTCACTGAAAGAAACACCGATTCTGACCTCTGAACTATCCAGGATCGGATGGAGCCCATGACAGCGGAGTCCGGCAGTCCAAAGGCGGTGACATCTCAGTGAGTAAAGAACTTAAAGGGAACCTGTCATCAGAAATTTTGTACTAAACCTAAAATATTCCCCTCTGCAGCTCCTGGGCTGCATTCTAGAAAGGTTCCTGTTTCTATTGTGCCCCCTTTCTGACCAAAATAAAGACTTTATAAAGTGGTACCTTTTTGTATTCAGATCTTGATAATGGTACACGGGGTGGGCTCTCTCATGCCCGTAAAGGCCCCGTCACACACAGAGATAAATGTTTGGCAGATCTGTGGTTGCAGTGAAATCATGGACATATTGTTCCATTTGTACACAGCCACAAACCTGGCACTGATTGTCCACAATTTCACTGCAACCACAGATCTGCCAAAAATTTATCTCTGTGTGTGACAGGGCCTTTAGTCTGCCTCCCTGTCACTTTATATAGACAAAAAAGACTCCTGCACTCAGCCTCATCAACCTGACGTGTGAACAGGCGCATAACTGAACATGACATAAAATACAAAAAAAGACAGTTTGCGCTCTGATAATGCTAAAGTATGGAAACCATGAATGTGTGAACATGGACCTGCATTACTGCTAAGGAAAATCTAAGAAAAATGAGATATTTCGCATATAGAAATGGCCCTGTCACTCTAGGCCGCCCCCCATTGCGCAATTTCAAAGAGGTGACGTGAGGTAAGCTGGCCAGCGCTTGCGCAGAACGGTGGAGGCGGCGGTGAAAGCGCGAGCAGGAGATTATGGGCGGGTACTTGTTGATGAAAATCACAGCGCCGTCCATAATCTCGCGCATGCGTAACACGTCACCAGCGGTCACACTGTGCACATTGCACAGTCCCGCGAGAGTGGCACGGCGCATGCGCGAGATTATGGCCTGCGCAGTGATTTTTATCAGCAAGTACCCACCCATAATCTCGTCCTCGCGCTTTCACCGCCGCCTCCACCGCCACCTCCACCGTTCTGCGCAAGCGCTGGCCAGCTTACCTCACATCACCGATTTGAAATTGCACGATGGGGGGCGGCCTAAAGCGACAGGGAGGCAGACTAACGGACACCAGAGAGTCCGGTCCCGTGTACCATTATCAAGATCTGAATACAAAAAGGTACCACTTTATAAAGTCTTTATTTTGGTCAGAAAGGGGGCACAATAGAAACAGGAACCTTGCTAGAATGCAGCCCAGGAGCTGCAGAGGGGGAATCTTTTAGGTTTAGTACAAAATTTCTGATGACAGGTTCCCTTTATCTGCAACCGCTGTGTCGTCTAATCCTTCCTGTGCCCTGCGCTCCTTCATTGGAGTGGACTGCTGCCCCCCACATCCTCTCTGGGGTCTAGCTCTGCTTGTGGAGAGCTGTAGCAGTCAAGCTGCCTTACAAACTTCCCCAGAAGACAGACTCCCCGCAGTGGCGGCTAATAACTGGCCGCACACCACAGGTGGCGTTACGACTAACTACTCCCATCATCCCCATCTCCCCAGCTTTATTGACACCGAGGGGGAAACGGAACCTGACCAGGCCGCTGTGACATCCACAAACCGGCCCGGTGATGGGTAAATCTCCCCCAAGACCCCGTGGGTGCGTCACATGTCTTTTCTGATGAAACAAAAATTATGTAGGATAATAAAAATTGAGCTTCAAATTATAATATTACAAAATGAACTAAATAAAATGTCTGCTTGGGCAAACACATGGCAGATGAAGTGTCATGTTGTGGCGCCCCTGAGGTACTGCACCTCAGCCAGAGGTGTGTTAGCCCATTCACGGGTAAGGAAGAAGTCACAAATCGCTGTATACACAAACACAGCTGCACTCTTATTTAGCAACACTCCATCAGGCCAAGGTTAGAGCCTAGTGCAACTACGCTATTTCCTTCGGTAGAAGCCCCACCCCCTAAGCCAGTTTGAGGTGGAGTCTAGTTAGTGGGAGCACACTAAGGAAGATTAGTCAGTCAGGAAGTAGGAGCGGAGGAGTGAAGACCTATGGTCTGGAGCTGCAGCAGCTCGGCCCAGGCACACGACAGAAAGAGTCCTAGAGCCCACAGGAAGTGCACTATACACCCGTACTCTCATTCCGTAATCGGCATACCGGAGTGGAGGGACTTGGCTGCAGTAGGGGACTGGCCCCTCAACTAGTGGAGAACTTGAAGGCTTAGCTAGCAAACCAGTGGCTAAGGTTACTGCAAGTACCGAAGCCACATCCACACACATCCAGTGAAAAGGTGACCACATACAGTACAGACCAAATGTTTGGACACACCTTCTTATTCAAAGAGTTTTCCTTATTTTCATGACTCTGAAAATTGTAGGTTCACATTGAAAACATCGCAACTATGAATTAACACATGTGGAATGAAATACTTAACAAAAAAGTGTGAAACAACTGAAAATATGTCTTATATTGTAGGTTTTTCAAAGTAGCCACCTTTTGCTTTGATTACTGCTTTGCACACTCTTAACATTCTCTTGATGAGCTTCAAGAGGTAGTCACCGGAAATGTTTTTCACTGCACAGGTGTGCCCTGTCAGGTTTAATAAGTGGGATTTCTTGCCTTATAAATGGGGTTGGGACCATCAGTTGTGTTGTGCAGAAGTCTGGTGGATACACAGCTGATAGTCCTACTGAATAGAACATTTGAATTGGCATTATGGCAAGAAAAAAGCAGCTAAGTAAAAAAAAACGAGTGGCCATCATTACGTTAAGAAATGAAGGTCAGTCAGTCCGAAAAATTGGGAAAACTTTGAAAGTGTCCCCAAGTGTAGTGGCAAAAACCATCAAACTCTACAAAGAAACTGGATCACATGAGGACCGCCCCAGGAAAGGAACACCAAGAGTCACCTCTGCTGTGGAGGATAAGTTTATCCGAGTCACCAGCCTCAGAAATCACAGGTTAACAGCAGCTCAGATTAGAGACCAGGTCAATGCCACACAGAGTTCTAGCAGCAGACACATCTCTAGAACAACTGTTAAGAGGAGACTTTGTGCAGCAGGCCTTCATGGTCAAATAGCTGCTAGGAAACCACTGCTAAGGACAGGCAACAAGCAGGAGAGACTTGTTTGGGCTAAAGAACACAAGGAATGGACATTAGACCAGTGGAAATCTGTGCTTTGTTCTCATGAGTCCAAATTTGAGATCTTTGGATCCAACCACCGTGTCTTTGTGCGACGCAGAAAAGGTGAACGGATGGACTCTACATGCCTGGTTCCCACCGTGAAGCATTGAGGAGGAGGTGTGATGGTGTGGGGGTGCTTTGCTGGTGACACTGTTGGGGATTTATTCAAAATTGAAGGCATACTGAACCAGCATGGCTACCACAGCATCTTGCAGCGGCATGCTATTCCATCCGGTTTGTGTTTAGTTGGACCATCATTTATTTTTCAACAGGAAAATGACCCCAAACACACCTCCAGGCTGTGTAAGGGCTATTTGACTAAGAAGGAGAGTGATGGGGTGCTACGCCAGATGACCTGGCCTCCACAGTCACCAGACCTGAACCCAATGGAGATGGTTTGGGGTGAGCTGGACCGCAGAGTGAAGGCAAAAGGGCCAACAAGTGCTAAGCATCTCTGGGAACTCCTTCAAGACCGTTGGAAGACCATTTCCGGTGACTACCTCTTGAAGCTCAACAAGAGAATGCTAAGAGTGTGCAAAGCAGTAATCGAAGCAAAAGGTGGCTACTTTGAAGAACCTAGAATATAAGACATATTTTTAGTCGTTTCACACTTTTTTGTTAAGTATTTCATTCCACATGTGTTAATTCATAGTTTTGATGCCTTCAATGTGAATCTACAATTTTCAGAGTCATGAAAATAAAAGAAAATTCTTTGAATGAGATGTGTCCAAACTTTTGGTCTGTACTGTAGGTCCAAGGGATAGAGCTTCAAGTCACCCGACAGGGTCCGTGGACACCAGCTCGGGGCTCTATGTGTGCAGGCGCGACAGGCGGGAGAGGTCAGAGCAGGTGCATCGGGTTGTGCCTCCGAACTATCCAGGATCGGCTGGGGCCCATCACAGCAGGACTCAGCACTCAGAGGGCAGCCTCTGACTAGTCTTGGTAACCAGGAACTTTCCACAGTGAGTAAAATCTTGAGATTGCATCCCTATGTTGCCCAGTTATTTGCCTGCGCCTCCGGCTCTGCACCACGCCTTTACATCTCCGCCATTACAGACTACAACTCCCAACAGCCCTGGGGCCCAGCTCTACCTGTGGAGAGCTATACCAACTCAGCTGCATCACCACCGACCTCTAGGGAACTGATTAGCAGCGGCGGCACCTCTTTTGCCGCATACCACAGGTGGCATCACAAACTCAAATCCCCTGTAAATATTTCCCCCACATCATTAATTTATTTAAACGACACTGTCGGGGTCACGATACCGGGCCCTGTCGCCGTGACATCCTCCGAGAAGAAATAGAACCGTGGCCTGGTAACGAGTACCCTCAGGCCCCGGTGGGGCGTGTCAATGTTAATACTGCAAATGTACAGTAATGCACCACAGTCTTAGTATTGCTGCATATTCATTACATGGAAATATACTCGGGACTACAGAACAGGAGAACGACTTGGGTATTTTGGTTACAAGTAAGATACGCAGCAGTGCTCAATGGGGTTTTACTTCTGACTTCATTTATTAGAACTCACAGAATTATATTTAATGTCCAGTTAGGTGCAGACAATGACTGAATCTTTGTGATTTGGGCTCTGCAGGCCACTATTTTTTTTATTAAAAATGAAACAACTCAGATGCAATGGAAGTGTACACTTGGTTTAATTAAAGGGAATTAGATGGCTGTTGCACAGATCTTGAATGGGAGATATGTGTCACAGAGGTGGTTATCCTCAGTGATGAAAGTTGACACACAAGCTCCAGCACGTATAATACTGAGATTGTTAATAGGCCACGGCAGGGCCGAGTTTACGAGACGTCAGAGAGATGGGTGGGACTGGCTGCTCACTTATCCCCACCCTGGGGTCGTGGTATGGTATGGTGAATATAAAGAAGTCCAAGTGTATCATTAGGTGTCTGTGTGTGGAGGTAAGAAGGTCTCCTGTGTGAAGTCTGCATGCTAAGACTTGTATCCTGAACTATCACTGAAGTGCCACTGTTTGGACTGTGTATCCTGTTTTGATGCATTGAAAGGCCGTTTATTTCCTGTGCTGGCGGCATGCTTTATGGAGTTTTATTAATGAATAATTTCCTCCCGTGCCTACCTCAAATGCAGCAGAGCAAGTCGAGATCCCTACAAGAGGTTGAAAAAAATATTCTGTGAAATGTTTAGGAATTGCAACCATTTTTCTACAAAGCTTCTTCATTTCAAAGGCTCAAAAGTAATAGCACAAATTTACGTTACCATACTTAAAATGTTCATTTTTAATACTTTGTACATAATCCTTTACAGGAAATGACTTCCTGAAGTCTGGAAGCCATGGACGTCACCAAACGCTGGGTTTCCTCCTTGTAATGCTTTGCTGGCCTTTACTGCCGTGACTTCAGTAGTTGCTTGTTTGTGGGTCAATGATGAGCTGAGATCTCCATCTGCACATGCACCGCCAACAGCGTCATTTTTCTGAATATTGCTCTGCTCATGTGCAACCTCCAGTGCCATTTTGGTGGAGAACTCCAGGAGATGAATGTGCGTCGCGGCTAGGGTGGATGCTAGCATGAAATTTGAAAAAGGAAGATCATAAATATAACAGGTCCATAATGGACAAATCTTTAATAGGTTAAATCCCGATGACAGGTTCTCTTTGAGTGTCGTGCGGTGTTCTGGGTTGCACTCACTGGGTGTCAGGTGTCATGGCGGCATCAGATTCTGTTCATACTGCAGAGTCCGACAAGCTGCTTGGGATTCTTTAGTTGCACAGCCTGTCACGGGCGTTGGCTGGTTTTGGCTTCACTGCTTTCCAGTTCAGTGACAGTTAATTTCAGCTGCTGGGAGCTCAGGTTGCTGATCACCATCTCCAGCTTTTATAAGGTTCTGGATTCTGGTGCTGTTTGCCGGATATAGCGCTTTGCTTCCTGGTTCCTGTTGCTATCCAGTTGCATTGTAATCTTCAGTTTGTGGTTCAGCGTGGTGTATGAGTCCTCTAGTTGTCAATTTATTTTCCTCCTCTTTTACGTTACTTCCCAGTTCACATATTGCCCTTCCTTTATGTTTGAGTGCAGTTTGCATGAGTTTTCGTTTACCCTTGTCTATTATTTGTGGGGTGTTGGTTACTGGGTTTCTGGCCCGCACCCTGGGTGGGGGGAAGTAGACAGGACCACTTTAGAGGCTCTACCCTGACTACCACCAAGTCTACTGTCCAGATAAGGGACAGCACAGGGGTCCCAGTCTTAGGTTCAGCTAGGAGCCCCTGTTCCATCTATTCACCCCCGTGACATTAAGCATGTGAAATGCAGCTTGATGGGGTTAAGACCTGGTGAGTGACTTGGCCATTGCAGAATATTCCACTTCTTTGCCTTAAAAAACTCCTGGGTTGCTTTTGCAGTATGTTTTGGGTCATTGTCCAGCTGTACTGTGAAAATGTAAAGAATTGTAATTCTTAAGCCATTACTCCAATCAGGATGTGAATACTCCTAAATTAAAGCTGAGAGTCTGCACTTTAAGCCCACATTGATTATATAACTGTATCTTGAATATGTTTTGATTAAGATAGCTAAACTGCAAAAACTTGAGTCACTGTCCAAGTATTTCTGGACATAACTGTAAGTACGTAGCATACAACTTATAAAGCTAATAGTATACAGCAAAGCAGTATATACAGATTGCACAGCACCTTCCATTGTCCATATTATTGCTATATTTTACCCCCCCCAACTCTGAAACATACTGATACTATCTATCTCCCAGGCAAACGCTTCCGGCAAGATACTGCATGCAATGCATGCAGCTGGAAAGTTGTCTCATAGTCACGATCCCCTTTACCGAGACGTTTAGGTGATCTAAGAGGTCTACTTTTTGATTCTGGGAGTGTACATGATGTTCTTATAGAATGTTAAAAATCATGTGTAAATATAATAAATAAAGCATATAGCAGCACTCCAGCAATATGTTTTACTATATAATGCAGCATAGGCTATGAGTGAAGAACAGTGAAGAAGCTCTTGAGCAAGCCTTGGGTATACCTGTATTAGTTGAAGTGCCATTGATAAGTTTTTTGCCATATTGAGTCCATTCTTTTGGGTCTCCTTTTCCTTCAAATGGGAATGTGATGTGTTTTTTCTCCCCTATTCAGACTACATTTCCATTTATGTCTCTGGCTTCCTAGAGGTGAAGGAGTCTCATGATATTGCCCTTGTTCTGCTTTAAGTGTCATCTTAGGTCAACATCTACACTGATGAGCAAAAGTGTAACAATGTTTTGAACTTTTGACTTTCAGGCTCCACATCTCACCATCCTCTACAGCTTTGAGCGTGAGACTACTTTAATTTTATAGACAATCATCTTGGCTATCTCATACATAAATTTTACTTGCAAATATTTAGCATATGATTAGTTATGCAGATTCTTGTCATGTCACTGCATTTTTGCTCCTGGTGGTGGAAATATCTTTTTCTGCCTGTGTACTACAAATTAAAACCTGTTCTCACATTCCCTAATAGCTCAGTGTGTTAAGTTGATTCCCAAGGAAAAATCACTGGTTTGAATCATAGATCAGTTATGAAGAAGATTTCCCAAAAAAAGAGAAACAGCATCATCCAGTTCATAAATAGCCTTCTCGCGGCTAAGAAAATTGCCAAACTGCATGAAGTAAGTGCTGGAAGAATAGGAAATGATGACCATCCATTCAAAAGCCAAGAAGTGGTCATTCAGGCAAAATAATGGAATTAACATGTTGGCTCATCACAAGGTCTATCACTTGTGAGGCGATAAACATGGCAGTGTACAGTATTTTTCGGACTATAAGACGCACTTTTTTCCCCCAAATGTTGGGGGAAAGTGGGGGGTGTGTCTTATAGTCTGAATGTAGGGCTGCGGGAAATGAGGGTGCTGCGGTGGAGCGGGTCATCGGCGGCACGAGCAGGCTGTAGCAGCCTGCCGTGATCACGTGGACCCACTCATTTAATATGCACGCCCATCATCTCTCCCATCATCTCTCAGTGCTGAAGCCAGTGCTGACAGGTGGGCGGGGTGATGGGCGGGGAATGCGCGCATATTAAACAGCCTGCCCGCATGATGACCCCTGGCAACTACAGCCTGGAGTGATCATGTGCGGCTGTATTCATTGCCCCCCGTGGATCATCTTCAGCGCGGCGTGCAGTGAATCAGTATAACTCACCGGCCACGATCCCTGCAGCACCGCAATGTCCTCCTGTCTATGCCGGCGGCGGCTGTGTGGAGACTAGCGGTGCGCACAGCGATGACGTCATCGCTGTGTGCACGTGTCCGCACGCAGCCACCGCCGGCACAGACAGGAGGATGAGCAATGCTGCAGGAAGCGTGGTCGGCTCCACACTCCAGCACTGCTGCTGACACAGACGGGAGGAGGAGCGATGCTGCAAGGAGTGAGGTAAGGTGAGTATGAATGTTTATTTTTTTTATGTGCCACAAGATGCGGGCCGTATACCAGGATGGGGGTGTGTAGCAGGATGAGGGCATATAGCAGAATGGGGGTATATTATGAGCAGGATGCAGGTATATGAACAGGATGAGGGTATATGAGCAGGATGGGGGTATATGAGCAGGATGGGGGTATATGAGCAGGATGGGGGTATATTATGAGCAGGATGGGAGTATATTATGAGCAGGATGGGGGTATATGAGCAGGATGGGGGTATATTAAGAGCAGGATGGGGGTATATGAGCAGGATGGGGGTATATAGCAGGATGGGAGTATATAGCAGGATGGAAGTATATGAGCAAGATGGGGGTATATGAGCAGGATGAAGGTATATGAGCAGGATGGGGGTATATTAGCAGGATGGGGGTATATACCAGGATGGGAGTATATGAGCAGGATGGGGGTATATGAGCAGGATGGGGGTATATAGCAGGATGGAGGTATATAGCAGGATGGGACCATATGCCAGGATGTGGTATATAGTAGGATGCGGCCATATGCCAGTATATAGCAGGATGCGGCCATATGCCAGGATGACGGTATATAGCAGGATGGGGGCTATACCAGGATGAGGGACATATACTGTATATACAAGGCAGGAGGATGATTACCAGGCTGGGGTACCTTAGTAGATAATTTGGGGACATTTCCCCCATAACAGTGTCAGCAGCAGATCCTCGCCCCATAACAGTGTGTCATGACCACATTTTTTGCTTAAAATTTTATTTTCCTATTTTCCTCCTATAAAACCAGGGTGAGTCTTATGGTCCGGTGCGTCTTATAGTCCGAAAAATACGGTAAGTGGCTCATATAGTCCGCAATAGCGAGATAACAGATCTCTATGGAAGCACACAAGTCTGGAATAGTGGCACAAAAAAAAAAGGTGAAGAAGCCTTAACTTCAATATTGTCATAAGAAGTGTTAGCTCGAGTTTGTAAAAAAAGTACTAAAAGTGTACAGTAAAGACTGGAAAAGGGGGTTAAGGAGCGATGAGATAAAAGTCAATAGACTAGGCTATGATGGGTGTAAATGGATCTATAAGAACCAAGGTGAAAAGGAGCTAACAGGTCGAGAAATTGAAGGGTGTCAAGTTCGTTAAGAGGAAGCCTGATGATATGGACTTGTTTCACAGCTAAAGGCGTTGGATACTAGACCAGGATCGATGGTGGTCTAAATGCTGAACTATATGTTAGTATCCTATAAGACGAATTACTTCATACACTTAAGTATTATGGGTATGAAAAGGACGACATAGTGTTCCAGCAGGACAACAAACCTAAGCATATGACAACAGTGGTGAAGAAATGGTTTAGAGATAATAAAGTAGAGTTGCTGGATTGACTTCACAGTCCCCAGACCTCAACCCAATTGAACACTTGGGAGGAAAGTTGAAAAAAAGCTGTATACATACCCAAGTGATTCGACCAATATGCACCAACACTGAGAACGTGTAGAAGAGACCTGGGATCAGATCTTGGTTGAGACATGCTTAAATCTGATGGAGAGCATGTCCAGAAAGAGCAAGGTTGAAAGATAAAGGAAGACTTACAAAATACTAATAAAATACAAATTAAATTTTAGATTTTCAGGAGCAAAACAGTAACAATACAGTGACATACCAAAACTCTGTATAACTAATCATATGTTATGCAATCAAATTTATGTATTTATGTATAAGATGGCCAAGATAACTGTTTATAAAATGAACATAGTCTCATAGTCAAAGCTGTAGTGGATGGTGAGATAAGGAGCCTTTTGTAGTCCAATATTTCATCATAATGGTCAATTCCACTTCCTTTGGGAGTGGAAATGGGCCCAACTACCTCTTCGGTACCTGTGCAGCTGCACAGGTTGCTTTAATGATATGTCCGCGCCTGGAAGGAGGACAAGGCTAGGAGAGGAGAGATATGATAGTTGCTATGGGAGATTTAGTAAGGGATTATGTCCCCCTGCAGTTTACAGGAATTCAGAAACTGACTTTCTATCTATAGTTTCAAGAAAAGGAGAAACTGGAAAACTGCCAGTGGTTTTGTGCTGCCCCTGCAGCGGTCGAACCGCTCGGATCCAGGGGTGATTGCTCGTTGCTCGAGGGTCTCTGGATCCGGGGGCTAGGGGCCACACTCAAATGAAAAAGGGGCTATTTACAGGGGAGATATATATAATTGTATACATAATTATACACATACATAATTATATACATAATTTCCCACGGGATCAATAAAGTGTATCGTATCGTATCGTATATAGTTCGTGATGCCACCCGTGGTGTATGGTAATTGGAGTACCGTCGCTGCCGTTGGGAGTACCCGGGGTGATGGAGTGGGGCAGCAAGATGACGTGACCTTCCATGGGTAGGGAAAGGTCCCGGGACTCTGGATGATGGCAGGCTCGCTGGTTGCAGGGGTTAATCTGGTACTCACTCAGCAATAAGCAGACGCTGACAACAGGGTAAACCAAGTCTCTGGATGCCGCTGCCCTCTTGGGGGAGCTCGTCCGGGTCCCGTCCCCTGCAGCACTGCCTGGTGGTCTGTGACCTGCTTCCTGGCACCGTATTTTTAAAGTGTCCTTTGTGGCCCATTAGCTTGGAGCTTTCCAGGCCCCGCTACCCACTGTGACTAAGTAGAAGAGCTTGTTCTCAGGGGCTCACACTTGACATTTCAGTGGGCCGCTTGCTTGGAAAGCCCTATCCCCCTCGATGCGCTAGTGCCCCCGATCTCTGAGCTTCGTGGGAACAGTCCATAGAGGCCCTGTCCTCTGCAGGTTAATTGCTGGGTTGCTTGAAGCGTCTCCCCGACCTAGGGTCCGTGTACCCCATCGTGCCTTCGGTCCCAGACCGGTGATTAGGCCCAGGGTGCTGACCGTCCTCCAAGACAGGTCCCAGGCACCTAACCTCAATCCCCTGCGACCGGGGGTCTGCTACTGTAGGTCCAGACCACCGTCTGCGACCTAGTCTGCTTCTCCCCTGGGAGCTACAACTCCCAGCTTCCTCAGAGCTCCTCACAGCTCGAGGGCTACCACTCAACTAATTTGACACCTCCCACCTCCCTGCCTGACCCCTAGGTGGGCGGCCCTATTCCAGCTTAAGGAGCCCACTGGTGTGCCTGACAGGGTGTGGTGCAAGGTGTATCTAGAAGTTGTGAATGCTGGTGGAGGCAGTACTGCAGGTTGGGTTCCCAGAACCATGGGGGGGTTGAGCCCTGCATGGGGAGAGAAAGATTGTGCAGAACCCTGTGACGACCTGATAAGTCCAGGGCTTCACATTCCCCCTTGGTTAAACGTAGCTCGTCCCCGAGCTACAGGACAGCCAGAGGTTTATTTTTGGTTAACTAGAAAAAGAGAGAAAAATAACATTTTTATTAACAATTCCTCATCCCTCACAGTGGAGGCACATCACTTAAACATTGCATCTAAAACTCTTAGGGGTACTTTGCACGTTGCGACATCGCTAGCATCGGCTAGCAATGCCGAGCGCGATAGTACCCGCCCCCGTCGCACATGCAATATGTGGTGATTGCTGCCGTAGCGAACATTATCGCTACAGCAGCTTCATCAACAATCCCTCCTTCAAGGGGGAGGTGCATTCGGCGTCACAGCGACGTCACTGCGACGTCACTAAGCGGCCGGCCAATAGAAGCGGAGGGGCGGAGATGAGCGGGACATAACATCCCGGCCACCTCCTTTCTTCTGCATTGCCCGTGGACGCAGGTAAGGAGATGTTTGTTGTTCCTGCGGTTTCACACACAGCGAAAAACAACATCGTACCTGCGGTCGACCCGACATTATGGAAATGAACGACACTACACAGATCAACGATTTTCAAATTTTCAACGCTTTTGCGATCGTTTATCGTCGCACCTAGGATTTACACGTTGCGATGTCGCTACCGGATGTGCGTCACTAATGACGTGACCCCGACGATATTTTAGAAGTGATGTCGAAACATGTAAAGCCCCCCTTAGAGTTCATTTTTATTGATAGAACCCTGGGAACGCTACCGGTTACAGCGGTAGTCGGTGCTCAGCCTATTCCACTGCAGCACCTTCCTTCGACAGTCCATTCCCAATGTCCCTCTCCCTTTAACCCGCCACCCAAACAACCTGAAGCCCGCCGCTTCCTACTTGGTTCCGTGACAGCGTTGAAGTCCTGGAGGCATAAAAGACGACTCTTTAACAGTCCTGAGTAACCTGGTAGCCGTTACCCTGTTGTGCCAAACCCCACCAAGGCCCCTTGGTGCCGTCTACCAGCACCGCACCGTCCAAGGCCCTGATGGTCTTTTCCCTGTAACAAAGCATTGAAAAAGGTTCAACAAGGATGACACAGTCTATTTGCAGCATAAACTCTGTCACCCCCCACCTGGGGGTCCAGATGGTCTTCTCCAATTAACACAGGAAGGTTCAACAAGAGTGACAGTCCTGAAACAGTCATTTTTCAAACTTTCAACAAAACTGGTGGGTAGCCATCCTGGTTCAGTTACTGCTACTGCATACGGATTCCTGCGGCCCCGGCAGCTACCGGGCGGCCTGTGCGGCGGTGGAACTGGCATGTCCACAGGCTCCGCCTCCGCTATGATAGATAAAGAAACCGACTGTTCCGCAGCCGGGGGTGCAGAGTCCGGATGCTCTGTATCGGGGTACGGGCCCGGTGATGCGGCCGGGTCTAGTCGGAGCGGTGCTGGGATCACCGCTGTCGTGGCCTGGTCGGGTGGTAGGGTCTGGGGCTCTGCAGCTCGTTGTTTGCAAATGGGGGCTGGAGGTTCCACTGCCGGTATTGGGGTTGGCAGCTTGGCATCCGCCGAGGGCGAGGGTGACGGTGGCTGCGTGCTTGCGGCGGGCGGAGGCAGACCGGATCCCGCAGCCTCATAGGCCGGGTCAACCATGACTGGGTAGCTGCTTACCCACTCCTCGCGTGGGACTTCGGTCTCACAGGCTCGCACCGCCATGGCCAGGCTCCTCATCTCTTCCATCCAGTGATTCAAAATAAAGAGGAACTGCGTCCGCATCCTCCTGCAGAGTTGTTCCGTCTCCTGCTCGATCCAGGCTGCAGTTCCAAGAGCAGCGCGCTCCGGCGACCAGTCTCGTGCTGTTGCCATCTTGCCTCTGCGGTACCCAGGAACGTTATGGCAGAGTTCTGGCGTCCCTGCTCCACTTACGCTGCTATATGTCGTCACGCCCCCTTGGTTTTCGCCCCCTTTCACTTTCGTGCTGGGGCACTCTGGGAACTTCGGGTTCCGGCCGCACTCTCAGGATGAAGGCTGGGGCTTTGCGCGCTTTTGGCCTGGAAGATGGCATTTTGGCGCCAAAGATGGCGAAAAATGGAGGGAACAGGATTTTGACACCGCAGCTTGGATTCTAAGGCGCACGTCACCCAGGTTAGTGGGTCCTCTCAGAATCCTGTTCGTGACGCCAGGAATTTGAGGTGTGCCGCCCCTGCAGCGGTTGAACCGCTCAGATCCGGGGGTGATTGCTTGTGGCTCGATGGTCTCCGGACCCGGGGGCTAGGGGCCACACTCAAATGAAGAAGGGGCTATTTACAGGGGCGATATATATATAGTTCGTGACACCACCCGTCGTGTACAGTAATTGGGAGTACCGCCGCTGCCATTGGGAGTACCCGGGGTGATGGAGTGGGGCAACAAGATGACGTGACCCTCCACGGATAGGGAAGGTCCCGGGACTCTGGATGGTGGTATGGGGTACACGAGGAGCACTGGTTCGCTGGTTGCAGGGGTTAATCTGTTACTCACTCAGCAATAAGCAGATGCTGACAACAGGGTAAACCAAGTCTCTGGATGCCGTTTCCCTCTTGGGGGAGCTCGTCCGGGTCCCGTCCCCTGCAGTATTGCCTAGTGGTCTGTGACCTGCCTCCTGGCACCATATTTGAGTGTCTTTTGTGGCCTGTTAGCTTGGAGCTTTCCAGGCCCCACTCCCCACTGTGGCTAAGTAGAAAAGCTTGCTCTCAGGGGCTCACGCTTGGGATTTCAGTGGGCCGCTTGCTTGAAAAGCCCTATCCTCCTAGTTGCGCTAGTGCCACCGATCTCTGAGCTTCGTGGGAACAGTCCATAGAGGCCCTGTCCTCCGCAGGTTAATTGCCGGGTTGCTTGAAGCTTCTCCCCGACCTAGGGCCCATGTACCCCGTTGTGCCTTCGATCCCAGACCAGTGATTGGGCCCAGGCTGCTGACCGTCCTCCAAGACAGGTCCCAGGCACCTAACCTCAATCCCCTGCGACCGGGGGTCCAACTCCTCTAGGTCCAGTCTAGGTCCAGACCACTGTCTGCGACCTAGTCTGCTTCTCCCCTGGGAGCTTCAACTCCCAGCTTCCTCAGAGCTCCTCACAGCTCGAGGGCTACCACTCAAATAATTTTGACACCTCCCACCTCCCTGCCTGACCCCTAGGTGGGCGGCCCTATTCCAGCTTAAGCAGCCCACTGGTGTGCCTGACAGAGTGTGGTGCAAGGTGTATCTAGGATTTGTGAATGCTGGTGGAGGCAGTACTGCAGGATGGGTTCCCAGAACCATGGGGGGTTGAGCCCTGCACGGGGAGAGAAAAATTGTGCAGAACCCTGTGACGACCTCACTAGTCTTGGGCGTCACAGTTAAACGGGCTTTACACACTGCGATATCGGTCCCGATATCGCTAGTGTGGGTACCCGCCCCCATCTGTTGCGCGACATGGGCAAATCGCTGCCCGTGCTGCACAACATCGCCCAGACCCGTCACACATACTTACCTGCCCGGCGACGTCGTTGTGACCGGCGAACCGCCTCCTTTCTAAGGGGGCGGTCCGTGCGGCGTCACAGCGACGTCACTGAGCGGCCGCCTAATAGCAGCGGAGGGGCGGAGCTGAGCGGGACGTAACATCCCGCCCACCTCCTTCCTTCCGCATGCAGGTAAGGAGAGCTTCCTCGTTCCAGCGGTGTCACACGGAGCGATGTGTGCTGCCGCAGGAACGAGGAACAACCTCGTTACTGCGGCAGTAACGATTTTTGAGAATGGACCCCCATGTCACCGATGAGCGATTTTGCACGTTTTTGCAACGATGCAAAATCGCTCATCGGTGTCACACGCAACGGCATCGCTACAGCGACCGGATGTGCGTCACCAATTCCGTGACCCCAACGAGTTCGCATTAGCGATGTCGTAGCGTGTAAAGCCCCATTTACAGGTGTATTGTCGTGACAAAGGGATCAATTTGGGTTTGAAAGATATGTTGGCAAACCACAGATAAAGGATACTTTTCAAAAATCCAAGTTTTATTTTTATAAGGGAACAAACAACATATCTGATCCAGTCGATCTGCACAGGTGATAGCACCAACTATATACACAGTAAAAGTGCCAAATATTGTGTTAACACAACCTAGAGGCCAGGCAGTCAGACAGGGGCGGAAATAGATCGCAAAACCTGACCCTCAAATTAGCTATTCAGCAGCTGCTGCCAATCAAATAACAGTGCATTTCTGTAACTTTACTTGCCTGTGTTTCAAAAACTATACATCCGATTTCACAATTAAAGGTATGTGTCGCCAGGGAAGGGGGTACTCGGTCCCAGGCAGTTGCAAATGGAAATGTCACTCTGGTGGCCGTTGCCTGGTCCCGTGCCCTGGGGCTTCTCTTGTAAAAGGGGAATTATTTAAAGTAGGGGTGAAAGTTAGTCTACGTGACTCCACCTGCTGTGATGCGGCAAAAGGGCATGGATGCCGCCGCTGCTGTTTGTGAGGGGCTGGGGTTGGTGGTATCGGCAGATAGTATGTTAACCCCTCCACAGGCAGGGAGAACCCCAGTGTCCCTTTTGTTGCTGGATGAGGTTGAATCGCGCTGGAAGAAGGGAACAACACAGTACTTGTAAACCAATTCTCTTCTTCTCACTAATGCATCCGGGGGACGGCTGGTTCCGGTCCCCTCTTTTCCAATGCTGGTTCAGTATCCAGGGCTCTCTCTCACTTTGCGTCGCCCAGGGACAAGGGGTACTCAGATCCGGGCAACGGGGTCACTTCTGTGGGTATCACGGTGGCGTGACCCGGTCTGTGATCCCAGGCTCCACAGTAAGAAGGGGATTAGGTAAGGGAGATTGTCCGTGACGCCACCCGTGGTGTGCGGCGAGGTAACGGAGCACTGCCGCTGCCGGTTAATGGATCCCGGGGATGGTGGTGGGCAGCAAGTTGGTGATTTCCCTCCACGGGTAGGGTGTTGGTGTCCCGGGACCCCGGTGAGGTGGTACGGGGAGGAGATGGAGACGGTCTGAGAGCTGTGCGTCCGGTTGGACCGGGGGATGTTGTTACTCACAGTTCGCTTTGCAAGAAAATTCACACAGAGTCAGGAATTAACCAGAAACTGCCGGAGTCCGCAGCCTTCGGTACGGAGGGTGTTAGTGTCCCACACACGGTGCAGCAGCTCCTGTTCTTTCCCTGCAGCCAGGTGCCTCTCTCTCCACTCTCTTCCTCTTTCTCCTCAGCCGGGAACGGGGAGTCCACTCCCCTGCAGTGATCCGGGTCACCCTAGGTACCGGCGGGCCGCTACCCTGCCCCGGCTACCTCTGGCCCCTTCCTCACTAACAGCCTGTCCCGGCCCTTTCGGAGCACGCTTCTGTAGCAGCCTGGGAGCTACAACTCCGGACTCCTCTCCTGTCTCTCTCTCTCCACACACTCTGCTCCAGCCCCTCCCCTCCTGCTCTGTTTTGTTCTTACACTGGGGGATGTGGTTTGTCCTGCTGCACTGGTGTGGGATCAGGTTACCAAGGAGGATTAACTCTTTCTGTGACAACCTGGCTTTGCCAGGGCGTCACACACACCCTTGGTAAAACACAGCCCATCCTCGGGCTGTCTGGGCACCAACATTTATTGAAACTGGAAAAAGGAAAAATCAACACTTTACAATCATACATCTTCCCACATCGGGAGGTACGTTTTCTTAAACTCTAAACTGTTCTGCCGCCCCCACCTGCTGTGCAAATGGCCTCCTCCGGGAACTTGAGGACGCTCAACAGGGGTGACAGTCCATAAAACAGTCAACTTGAAACTGGCGGGTAGCCGTCCATGCTCCACTACCACTGCCGCTGCCGCCACTCCCAGTACGGGGCACGGGTTCCGTGCTCTGCCTCCTGCTCAGAAGACAGGCCCACTTGGATGCCCTCGGCGCTGGCTACAACCGGCCTCGCTAACTGCCGAGGGCTTCATCTCTCACTGGTCTGCTCCTCCTCTCTGCAGGTGCACTCTGGCTGCTCCACTGCTGTGACGGGGTACCTGGGAGCGGCTGGCGCCACATCTGGGGCAGACTTCCAATCGGGTGCCACCTCCATTGCGGCCGGGCGGACTGCCGGAGCCGGGTAAGATGTCATCGGGGTTTGCAGCTCGCTTGTCCAGGAACGGAATTAGGCAAAGTCCTGGCGTCCCTGCCTTTACAGTTCTGATCACATGAACTGCAGTTCCTTCCTACTGCTCCCCCTTAGTACTCGGGAGCAGTCCTTCTAGCAACTTTTTAAAGTTTTCCTTTCGCTTCCGGTCCTCCAGAGCTTCACTTACGCCTGCGTTCTCAGGGGGCGGAGCCTCTTTTTCGCGCCCACTGCTTGGGGAAGAAGGCGCTGGGCGGGAGATTTTCGTGCCCAAAATGGCGGCAAAGATGGCGACTGTCAAAAATTTTGCAGCGGAGCACTGCTGACAGTCCAGAACATGGCGCACTTCCTCCAGGTAACTGGATGGGTAAGGATCCTGTTCGTGACGCCAAAATGTGTCGTCCAGGAACAAGGGGTACTCAGATCCGGGCCACGGGGTCACTTCTGTGGGTATCACGGTGGCGTGACCCGGTCTGTGATCCCAGGCTCCACAGTAAGAAGGGGATTAGGGTAAGGGAGATTGTCCGTGACGCCACCCGTGGTGTGCGGTGAGGTAACAGAGCACCGCCGCTGCCGGTTAATGGATCCCGGGGATGGTGGTGGGCAGCAAGTTGGTGATTTCCCTCCACGGGTAGGGTGTTGGTGTCCCGGGACCCCGGTGAGGTGGTACGGGGAGGAGATGGAGACGGTCTGAGAGCTGTGCGTCCGGTTGGACTGGGGGGTGTTGTTACTCACAGTTCGCTTTGCAAGAAAATTCACACAGAGTCAGGAATTAACCAGAAACTGCCGGAGTCCGCAGCCTTCGGTACGGAGGGTGTTAGTGTCCCACACACGGTGCAGCAGCTCCTGTTCTTTCCCTGCAGCCAGGTGCCTCTCTCTCCACTCTCTTCCTCTTTCTCCTCAGCCGGGAACGGGGAGTCCACTCCCCTGCAGTGATCCGGGTCACCCTAGGTACCGGCGGGCTGCTACCCTGCCCCGGCTACCTCTGGCCCCTTTCTCACTAACAGCCTGTCCCGGCCCTTTCAGAGCACGCTTCTGTAGCAGCCTGGGAGCTACAACTCCGGACTCCTCTCCTGTCTCTCTCTCCACACACTCTGCTCCAGCCCCTCCCCTCCTGCTCTGTTTTGTTCTTACACTGGGGGATGTGGTTTGTCCTGCTGCACTGGTGTGGGATCAGGTTACCAAGGAGGATTAACTCTTTCTGTGACAACCTGGCTTTGCCAGGGCGTCACACTTCGTGGCACCGTGGTTAAAGGTTGGGACCCCCGTGGCCTGGAGCGTCCGTGGGTCCCTCAACTGACCTTGGCAGCTTCTGGTCCGACCAGCGGCAGCGTGAACCCTGTCGGAATGCGTAGAGCTACTTTCCCTGGCTCAGTCGTGCTGCTCATACCTCGGAGTTTTGTGGGTGAGTCCGGTCCTTGAAGGTTTCCTACTCTGCAGGTTTTTAGCAGGTTGCTTGCAGCTGTCACCTACTCTAGGGCCCTGTGCCCAGTCTCTGCCTCCCTCTCCAAGCCCCAGATCACTAAGTACCTGACCCAGCTAGAGGCACACCCGACCCTTTACATTTCCTGGGTCTGTCTACACTGTCTGAGCCCTTGCGTACCTCCGTGTCTTGTACGTCAGACACTCCCCATCCCCTCCCACTGGGCATGACCGGGATTGCCCCGGCCTTCCCGGGGCCACCTCCTAAGTCCCCCTCCCGGGGAAACGTACCCAATGGGACATAGGAAAACTGGGATTTAAAGGTGTTGGTGTTGCCAGCATTGGTACTCAGGGGACCCAGGGGGTAGGCACTGCATCCTAGAAAAGGGTGCAGCTACTTGTAGTGCACTGATGCCTTCAGAGGCGCTACAGGTATGTTTGAAATCATCATTATAGCACCAGTATAGCACTGGCTTTAGTTTATATAGGAATATCCTGGTGATTGGTTCTCTTTAAGAAATAACGGAATACAATACTGATGTGAATATGAACGAGTATGGTCAAAAATATTTCTATGCCATGTCTGTATTTACTGTATTTTTCGTTTTATAAGATGCATCGGATTATAAGACGCACCCCGAATTTGGAGAAAAAAATGGTGTCCGTTTTATAATTTGGTGGTGTTTTATCAGGGAGAGGGGGCAGCAGCGGAGCGGGGGTCACAGGTGGCAGGGGCAGTACTGGAGTACTGCTATTGACTCGCCCACCCCAGGGCTATGGGTCACCCGGTGCCGGGCCGGACTAGTCCGGGGGTCGTCAGTGGTGGCGGGGCCCGACTCCGTGGCCCTGGTGGGTGTCAGTTTAAATATGGCTGGTGACTTGGGGTTTGAATAAAGTTTGTGTTCGTGACGCCACCTGTGGTTTGTGGCTATTAAGCCGCCGCTGCAGTGTAAGGCCTCCGGGGTGATGAAGTGGCAGCAATGGTGGTACTGCTCCCCACAGGTGGAGCGGTGCCCCGGGGCACAGTTGGTGCTCGTGAGAGTCTATGTTGTAGTGGAAGTCTAAGCAGACGGAATAACAGAGACCACTCCAAGAGTGCAGTTTCAAGTTCTTTACTCACACGTCCTGGTATGCGCACACTGGTGCCCTCAGACGACTGGAACCCACTGTCAGGGACCTCCGACGTTTCTGGGTGATTCTTGGAGTAAAAACCGGTACCCTTCTCTCTAAGGTGTCTCTGTCTTCAGCTGTCTTCCTAAGCCTAGCTCTTTTAGGATGAACCTGCTCGGCCTCCACTACAGCCTCCAGGCTGGGGAGTCACCTGTCGGATGATTCTCCCTTTTCTAGAGGTTCTGCTGTGGGCTGTGGCCCGGGGAGTTTACAACTTTACCTGGGCCTCGGTTTTTACTGTTTGGAGATGATTGTTGCAGCTTGATCCCTCCACCGATGTTCCTGTGGAACAGGCCACCACAGCTCTACAGCTATCCGTGGCCCTGGACTCCCTTCTTTTCTCTGCTTGGTGTCACCTGGACCCTCTGAGTCCCAGAATCTTCACCAGGATGCGTCACTTTCTTCTTCTCAGCTCCTGACTGACTAGAGCTGTCTTTCCTTCTCTCCTTCTCATCTGCCTCCTGCAGACCTCCTCCTCCTTCCCCACTCTCTCAGACTTCTGTTGCTTTCTCTGTGCGGACACTCTGAGTTCACAGAGCTCCTTTCTCTTTCACAGCTACATGCTGTCTCCTTACTCTCTCACTCTCTGAGGTAAACTGAAACTAACTTGACCTTCCTTTCTCTATCTGCTCTCTCGTGGCTCCTCCTACCTCCCCAGTTGCTAAGCTGTACCCTATAGGAGCAGGGATGGGTCTTACGGCCCCTCCCAGCATGCAGCATGGGAGGGTTACTGCCACTGTCCCTGGTCCCAGTATGTACCTAACAATGGGTGTTGTGTAGATTTACCAGGGGACCGGTGTTCACTCCTTTCCTCACCCAGAATGGGGCATCACACCGCTGGATGAGGTGCAATGTCCTGTGGCGACGGAAGCCTCAGGGGCGCCACACTCCCCCACAGCGAATCCCAGCACGTCCTCGGGCTGAAAAACAACAGAAAATGTGGAAAGAAACTGCAAAACAGTTTTGGTATGCATACATAAAACAGTAAACTTTTCTTCCCTTTATGGGAGGCACAGATATTTAAACATTGCAAAAACTTTCTTATAAAGAAACTCTACATGTGCACTTCCAGTCCATTGCACGGTTTGGGCACATCCCCCATAATTCTGGTAGGGGGCACAACAGGTGCAACTATATACATCTTGGCTACAACAAGTCCAGTAGCCTGGCAGTTCGTTCAGCTCTCTTAAGCTACAAAAGCAACATACCAGCCACTAAGTCCAGTGGCCTGGTTACACAGGACACATTACATTCACAATCACCGGGGACCACATTCCAGTTCCGTGGCCCGGTAACATATAAACAAGGGGGTGACTTCTTCAAAAAGCACAAGGGGCAGTAAGGCTGGAAAGGTGTCATCTTCAAAAAGCACATTAGGGCAGAACAAAAGGGACATCTTCACAAAGGATGAGGGGCTGACAGGGGCTATATACAGTTCAGCATCTTCTTACTTCTTTACATGTAGGGATTCTTCTCCGGCTCCCCACCTGGCAGCAGGTAGACAGCGGTCAGCACAGTCTGCGTCTGCTGGTCTTGGCGGGCCGCGCCTGGCATGGTGGCGGCCTGTATTGGAGTCGCTGCTGTGACCGATTCTTGACGGGCCGCACCTGGCGTGGCTGCGGCCTGGGCTTGGCGGGCCGCATCTGCGGCGTGGATTAACGTCGCCGCTGCGGCGGGATCTTGCTTGTCCGAGCGGGGTATCACTGCTGGGGCCTGAGCTGGACGGGCTGGGCTTGGCGTCGCTACTGCGGTGTGGATGGGCGTCGCTCCGGCGGCGAAATCTTGGCGGGCCGCACCTGGCGTGGCTGCGGCCTGGATCGGCGTCGCCGTGCCGGGCGTCTCTCCAGGGACCGCGGGCATGGCAGCGGGGGTTGGGGCACTTGCGCCGGCAGGGGCAGCATGGGACTCACCCAGATCTAGGCCGGAGATGCTCTGCAGCAGGATCGGCATCGCTGGTGTGGACTCTGGATGGACGTGGGCATCACCCCCACGCAGGCCTCGCTGCACAGACTTCTGCAGACTCCTCATGGCCAGCACCATCTCCTTCCCCCACACGGCTGTCTCCCGTCCGCTCTGCTTCTTCATCCCGTCAGCCATCCTTCCGACCTCAGCCTCCAGCTGAGCGGCGGTCACAGGCCTGATCCAGGTGAGCTCCCCCTGGCCTCCGCTTACAGGAGCCATTTTCTCTCTCCTCCGCTCTGCATAGCGGGCACTGCTTCGCGCTCTTTTCTTAGACAAGGGGGTGGGGCTTCTCTTCACGCCCTTTCTGCTGGCACGCCCCCCTTCTTCCCGCTCTCAGCAGCGCTAATGGCGGCAGTTTTCACAGTGAAACACACAGTCCCTTAAGCACAATTCTTCAGGCGCACAGTACCCGGTGGGACCGGGCACGAAATCCTGTTCGTGACGCCAAAGTTGACTCGCCCACCCCAGGGCTATAGGTCACCCGGTGCCGGGCCGGACTAGTCCGGGGGTCGTCAGTGGTGGCGGGGCCCAACTCCGTGGCTCTGGTGGGTGTCAGTTTAAATATGGCTGGTGACTTGGGGTTTGAATAAAGTTTGTGTTCGTGACGCCACCTGTGGTTTGCGGCTATTAAGCCGCCGCTGCGGTGTAAGGCCTCCGGGGTGATGAAGTGGCAGCAATAGTGGTACTGCTCCCCATAGGTGGAGCGGTGCCCCGGGGCACAGTTGGTGTTGAGAGTCTATGTTGTAGTGGAAGTCTTGCAGACCTCCTCCTCCTTCCCCACTCTCTCTCAGACTTCTGTTGCTTTCTCTGTGCGGACACTCTGAGCTCACAGAGCTCCTTTCTCTTTCACAGCTACATGCTGTCTCCTCACTCTCTCACTCTCTGAGGTAAACTGAAACTAACTTGACCTTCCTTTCTCTATCTGCTCTCTCGTGGCTCCTCCTACCTCCCCAGTTGCTAAGCTGTACCCTATAGGAGCAGGGATGGGTCTTACGGCCCCTCTCAGCATGCAGCATGGGAGGGTTACTGCCACTGTCCCTGGTCCCAGTATGTACCTAACAATGGGTGTTGTGTAGATTTACCAGGGGACCGGCGTTCACTCCTTTCCTCACCCAGAATGGGGCATCACACCGCTGGATGGGGTGCAATGTCCTGTGGCGACGGAAGCCTCAGGGGCGCCACACTATGCTGCCAGTGGTGCAGAGGGGGGCCCAGATACTCACTGTGGGTGCTGCTCTGTGCGGGGCTAGTGACGCGGCTATGCTCTGTGCAAGGCTGGTGACACGGCTCTGCTCTGTGCAGGGCTGCTGAGGCGGCTCTACTCTGTGCGGGGCTGGTGACGCAGCTCTGCTCTGTGCGGGGCTGGTGACACGGCTCTGCTCTGTGCGGGGCTGGTGACATGGCTCTGCACGGCGTGGCTCGGCTCTGCACTGCTCTGAACAGCAGGCAGCGAGTCACCGGCCATTCTGAAGATGTAGGTGGTCGACAGTGAGGGCTTCAAATAATGCAGCCGAAGTCGGCACGTGTGCAGATGAGAGCTTGAGTTGAGAGCTCCATCTGCGCACACGATGACTAAAGGCACCATTATTTGAATCCCTGACCGCCGACATCTTCAGAATGACCGCCCGCCGCACAGAGCAGATCCACGCAGAGCACAACAGAGCAGAGCAGCCCTGCACAGAGCATAGCAGCCCTGCACAGAGCAGAGCCATGTCACCAGCCCTGCACAGAGCAGAGCCCCGCTGCACAGAGAACCATTCCGCCCGATGCACAGAACAGCGCCGCACAGACTAGCGTGGGCAGCACACTACATAGTATTAACCCGCCTCCTATGACCCCTCTTCACCACCCCCCCAGTAAACTACATTTGGATTTTAAGACACACCCCTCATTTTTCTCCCTAATTTTTGGTAGGAAAAGTGTGTTTTATAATCTCAAAACTAGGGTCCATGATATTTTGGAGTGTAACATCTGTTTACTGAGATTTCCAACCAAACAAGTCAATAAAAAAAAATTACAAATATACTTATTTTTCTGCTGCAGGGAAAACAAGATATTAATCGTAATTTGTAAACCATCTTATTACTAACTGGGGACTGGGAAACGTCACACAAAGTGGCTTTTAAGGTGCCATAAAAAATATGAAAAATGATCCCCTTCTCCTTCTTTGCTCTGTACTTAGACATTCAGCTGATAATTGCAAGACGGAGGACAGTATCTCCCTCACTAGACATTAACGTGTAACCGTTGTTTTAATTTTTATCACACATGAAAATAAGCAACTTTGTAATATATCTTATCAAAGAAATTTGGGTCTTTCTCTACCAGAATTGATCAGTCATTATGAAAATTCTCAATTCTGAGGGTTAATCTGTATTTGTGACGCCCTGGCCTATCAGCTCGTCACAGGGTATTGTGCAATCTGGCCTTCTGCATGATATCCACCTCCTCCTTGGTTACGGGTCCCTGACCTTTGGTGTTGCTAAGAACAAGCTAATCAAAACCCTAGGAACACTCTGCACCACACCCACCAGACACACCAGTGGACAGCCTGAAGGGAATAGGGTTGGCCACTTGGGGGGTTGGTTAAGGGGAGGTCAGGAGTGTCAGGAGACAGTCAGTTGAGTGGTGACTCTCAAGAGGAGAGGTCACAAGTGAGTTGTGGAGTGACTCTCGTGAAGAGAGGTCAGGAGCTGGGCTCCTTGAGTCTACTAGGTGGCAGACGTTGGTCTGGGCCTGGTAGGAGCTAGAACCCGGTCGCAGGGTATTGTGTCAAGGGGCAAGGACTGTCGAGGAGGACAGCCAGCGGCCTTGTGCCATCACCGGGCAGAAGCCAGAGCACGACGGGGTACGTGGACCCGAGGCCAGGAAGTAGCTTTAGGTGTCCTGGTAATTTACCCGACGAGGACAGAGCCTTCAAGATCCGTTCTCCACCCGCTCCAAAATCGGGGTACTAGCGCAACGAGGGGGATAGGACTTTCCTACTACATAGTCCAGAAAATCCCAAGCATGAACCCCGAGAGCAAGCTCACCCAGTTAGCCACACTGGTGAGCGGGACCCGTTTAGTTCTATGCTAAAAGGGACCAACTACAGAAAAGAGGTGCCAAGGTTAAGGTCACAGGCTAACAAGCAACACCAACGGGCACGGGATCCAGGCGTGCTCCCTCCCTGCTGCAGTGGCATCAAGAACTTTGGTTTACCACGGTTGTCAGTGTCGCGGGCGGAGGAGGGGACGCTGCGCTCACCCACTGTTCGGGTCCGGCTGCTGCTGCTGCTCGGTGGTGGCTCGAGCGGTGGGCCGGATCCTGGGGACTCGAGTGGCGTTCCTCGCCCGTGAGTGAAAGGGGGGGGTTGGTGTGTGGTTTGGGAATATTGTCCGTGACGCCACCCACGGTTGTGGTGAAGTTGTGACCCCACCGCTGCTCTGGACAGGGATCCCGGGAGCGATGACAGGGAGCAGCTTTGATGTTGGTTCTCCCCTCCGTAGGTAGGGGGGTTGGTTGTCCCGGGGCCCCGGGGAAGGGGTTTTGGGGATGACAGGTGGGTTACGGGGCCTGGTGAGGTGCAGGGTCGCGGGGGCAGCGCTGTGCCGCACGGAGGTACTCACTCAGCCAGTAATTTACACAGAGTCTCTGGTCAAACAAACCGCTGGATGGATGGGTCCCACAGACGGCTGCGGTTGTTCTCCTCCCGGTAGGTTGATGGTGACTGCCTTTCCCTGCACCTGTGTTGTGTTTACGGTTCCAATGGCTTCCCACCGGTAACCCGCTCCCCAGCTTGGATGGATGCTGAGGGAGCCCCTTTTGCCCGCAGGCTCTGGCCCTGGGAACTGTAGCCTTGGCGGTGACTGTGTTTCCCTTTACGGTGTGAGCTGTTGCCTTCAATCAGGTCTTGACTGCTGGGAAACCCCGGAGGTTCCCTTCACTAATGGATTTGACCAGTTTTACGGCGACTCCTAGCCTGGTCGGGGTCCGTAGGCCCTGCCGAATGGTGCTGGCTTCTCTTCACTCCCCGATCCGGTACCGGCGGGCCACCGCCCATCCCCAGTCCTTACGGTTCACTCCAATCAGCCTCTCCTGCAGACGGTCACCACCGTCTGCCAACCTTGCTGTATGTGCCCGGGCCACACCCGGACACAGTCAGGCTGCTCCTCTACCACTTCTCTTCCAAAACTCATCTGCCAACTCTTCCCGCCTCCAGGACTGTGAACTCCTCGGTGGGCGGGACCAACCGCCTGGCCCACCCCCTGGTGTGGACATCAGCCCCTGGAGGAAGGCAACAAGGATTTGTGTTTGACCTAGGTGTGCCTAGCCGGGGTGTGGGGTGTGTTGGTGTAGTACCTGTGACGACCTGGCTTGTCCAGGGCACCACATTCCCCCTTAGTAAAATGCAGACCGTCCGCGGGCTGCCCGTCCATCACCGGTTTTATTTTTGTCAACTGCAAAAGAGTAGAAAATGGTAAAAACATGTAAAAACATCACAAACATTTTTCAACGGTACGGCTTCCGCTCTTCTCCCACCCAAACAACCTGGCCCTGATGCTGCCCCTAAAAAGCGGGCAGCACCCCTTGACCCTAGTCCAGCACCAAGTTGCCCGAGCGGGTTCTGTCTCTTTCAGGGGACCCGCGTCCATGGGGACCCCTGAACCCCCGGAGGATCGCCACCGGTTACGGTAGTGGCGGGCCTGGGCCATCCCTTTCCTCCAGGCCCATTCTCCCAAATCAGCTTCTCCGGAGGCGGTAACGGTATCAAGCCAAAACATTTTTATTTACATTCCACTAAGTTTGTGGTTGCCCTGCAAGTTCTCGGGCTTGTCCGTAAGCAGTTCCTTACGCAACGGTTTGCAGACAGTCCCCACGGGGACAACAGTTGCCGGCAACGGCCGGTTCAATCACAGTGTAATCAGATGAACTTCTTCGGTTGATTATTCTTATCATTCAAACTTTCAAACTGGTACAGGTGGTTCCAACGGGTACAACTTTTTGGCAGAGGACCGCCGGCTTCACTTTAGGTCCACCTCACCGACCGGGGTAGAGAGCTGAGCGGGCGCCTGAAGCCCCTGGCCTACTCTCAGCCGGACACCCAGGGCGTACCATCCCCTCTCCCCACAATGTCGGGTGTAGTTGACGAGGTCACCGGGGAGCAGATTGCGGCTGGGATGGTCTTCCGGTAAGTGGTCATTTACATCTCTTCGAGCCACGACAACTTCGGCCTCCAGGCCCGGTTCGTAAATGAAGCCATACCCCCTTCGGGTATCAAATCTCCGCACCTGTCCTTCATATCTCGGACCCCGCACCTGGAAGGTAGCTCTTCGGAGGCGCTCCTTCTCTTCAATAGTGCGGGCTACCAGCTCCGCCTTCCTCCTCTCCCTCTCGGCAATCTCCAGGCCCAGCAGTGTCGGCTCCCTGTCCCAATACGGGGCTGCTGCGAGCCCCTGCGCACGGGTCGGGCCCCGCGAGACCTCCGTGACACTGCCCACCACTGGCAATCTGGGTGGAAGGTCCCACGGTGACTTGGCCTGGGGTGCTGCCTTACAGCGGCGACCCGGCGCAACCTCAGCCGAGGTGTGGGGAACAGGCACAGGGATCCTCTCCCGCTGAGCCTCCGTCTCCTCCTGCACGAGACGGGCTGCCGGGGCCGGTACGGGGTCAGGCATGGTCACCGGCGCTTCCGGTACAGCTTCACCGACGGGCTCGGCCTTTGGTGTCTTCCAAGGGAGCGGTGCTGCACGGTCACGGGCCTCGGCTGCAGGTCGGTCCGCTGGGGCGGACAGGCGGGGTACCGCTACCGGTTGGGCGGGTAGCGGGCCTAGTGGTGGGGCGGTAGCGACTAGTGCGGGTAGCAGGGGAGGGAGAAGGGTGAGCGGGCGCGGGCCGGGCCCCTCAGCCGCAGTGGCCGATCCTTCCGGAATACAGGGGCGTGGGTCTCTTACCCGCTCCTCCAAATCTTCCTCCACCTCGCGTCTCCTTATAGCCGCCACCACCTCCGCCATGTCAGCCTTCCACTCCTCTATGAGGAGCTGCATCCTGATCTGCCGGACCTCCACCCACGCTGCGGTTCCAGGCGCGGGGGCTACGGTGCTGCAGGACGGCTGGTACATCGCTGCGGCGGCCTATTCCAGGAACAAAAAGATGGCCGCAGGGTCCTGGCGTCCCTGCTTTTATAGCCTCGGGCTATATGCGGCCAGACGCCATCCGTCCCCCTTAGTCTTTTCCCGGCTCTTCCTCTTTAGGGGTGGGGCTTCAGCTTTCGCGCCTCCACTACTCGGGAAGACGCTCGAGCGGGGACTCTTCGTGCCCAAAATGGCGGCTTCTCCAAATTTTCAGCCGGACACCTCCGGCGGTCACAAGGCGCACCTCTACCAGACGGCAGAGCGGTAAGATCCTGTTCGTGACGCCAAGTTGTCGCGGGTGGAGGAGGGGACGCTGCGCTCACCCACTGCTCGGGTCCGGCTGCTGCTGCTGCTGCTCCGTGGTGGTTCGAGCGGTGGGCCGGATCCCGGGGACTCGAGCGGCGTTCCTCGCCCGTGAGTGAAAGGGGGGGGGGGTTGGTGTGTGGTTTGGGGATATTGTCCGTGACGCCACCTACGGTTGTGGTGAAGTTGTGACACCACCGCTGCTCTGGACGGGGATCCTGGGAGCAATGACAGGGAGCAGCTTGGATGTTGGTTCTCCCCTCTGTGGGTAGGGGGGTTGGTTGTCCCGGGGCCCCGGTGAGGGGTTTTGGGGATGACAGGCGGGTTACGGTGCCTAGTGAGGTGCAGGGTCGCGGGGGCAGCGCTGTGCCGCACGGCACGGTGTTACTCACTCAGCCAGTAATTTACACGGAGTCTCTGGTCAAACAAATGGCTGGATGGACGGGTCCCACAGATGGCTGCGGTTGTTCTCCTCCCGGTAGGTTGATGGTGACTGTCTTTCCCTGCACCTGTATTGTGTTTACGGTTCCAATGGCTTCCCACCGGTAACCCGCTCACCAGCTTGGATGGATGTTGAGGGAGCCCCTTTTGCCCGCAAGCTCTGGCCCTGGGAACTGTAGCCTTGGCGGTGACTGTGTTTCCCTTTACGGTGTGAGCTGTTGCCTTCAATCGGGTCTTGACTGCTGGGAAACCCCGGAGGTTCCCTTCGCTAACGGATTTGACCAGTTTTACGGCGACTCCTAGCCTGGTCGGGGTCCGTAGGCCCTGCCGAATGGTGCTGGCTTCTTTTCACTCCCCGATCCGGTACTGGCGGGCCACTGCCTATCCCCGGTCCTTACGGTTCACTCCAATCAGCCTCTCCTGCAGACGGTCACCACCGTCTGCCAACCTTGCTGTATGTGCCCGGGCCACACACCCGGACACAGTCAGGCTGCTCCTCTACCACATCTCTTCCAAAACTCATTTGCCAACTCTTCCCGCCTCCAGGACTGTGAACTCCTCGGTGCGTGGGACCAACCGCCTGGCCCACCCCCTGGTGTGGACATCAGCCCCTGGAGGAAGGCAACAAGGATTTGTGTTTGACCTAGGTGTGCCTAGCCGGGGTGTGGGGTGTGTTGGTGTAGTACCTGTGACGACCTGGCTTGTCCAGGGCTTCACATCAGCGTCAGTGTTATTGGACTGAGTGAGTACGCAATTAACCTTTACCGGCCCGATGGCACCTCCCCGACACCATCGCCGAGTCCCGGGGCATTCCCCCCTTCCCGTGGTGGAGGGGTTAAACACCTGGCTGCCCACACCATCGCCACCGGGTACTCCCAATCGCAGCGGTGGTACTCCATCTTACCGCGCACCACGGGTGGCGTCACAAACCTTCCCCTTTAAATACTTCCCTCCTTTATTCCGGGTGGCCGCGTGACCCCGACCCTCTGGGTCCGGAGACCCCTCGAGCCACTGCGGATCCGGATCCGAGCGGCAGAGGCAGGCTGCTGACGCGGGGGCGACACATATTCAGTGAAGACTTTCCCATTACTGAGATAGGAGATGGCAGTTGGTGCTGATGAGATTCTATGTAGATAGAAGAGAAAGGAGCTAGAGGCAGAGGGAGGAGCTAGATGCAGAGGTAGTGGCTAGATGCAGAGCTCCGCCCCTCCTCATCTTTTATCTAAATAGAATACTCATCAGTAACAGCTAGTATCTCTTATCTCAGCTTTAAGGTTTTTTAGCTGTAGAGACATCAAACAGTAACTCAGAAAAAAAAAGAGCTAGCAAAAGTAATTTTTATTTAACTGTTTTAAAGTTTGGAATTCTGTCAACCCTGGTATTCTCATATTTCTGGAGACTAGCTCCCAGGATACTGTATCTATGCATCTAAGCTCTCTACTACACAACTATATGTCCCTAACTTACTGCAAGCATGCAGGTTCAATGAGTATGCATGTACATTTCACTGATAAAAAATAAGCCAATGCCAAGACTCATATTTCTTAGGTTTATGCCCCTCAAGACAAAGGATCAGGCATGTTGATATCCAGCATGACTGTTCCTTCTTTCCGAGACATGTGTACTGAGAGGAGAGTTGGAAGATGCCCATACACATTACATCACTGATTAACCCTCAGGTTATTTCTGTCAGACTTTTATCTTATGTCTTTGGCCTGCTTAAAGCACCACTCCAGCATGTTAAATTTAAGCCCCATGTATTATACTCACTTGCCAACATCTTCATCTCTTTTCGTTGCCACTTCGGTCCGGTGGTGCTATTTTGTGCCCGTAACTTCTGACTTGCCAGAAGTCAGAAGATGCATTTGTGGCACCCCTGAGGCTGAGGTACTGCACCTCATCCAGAGGTGTGGTATTCCATCTCGGGTAAGGAGGAGGTCAACACAGTTTCACACAGAAGCACGACACCCAAGCTCAGAAACATCTCATCAGACATATAAACTGAAAAATAAGGAGCGCTGATAGTGTAATACCAAAAGATCTGTTAGGTAGATCAGGAAAAATACACTCACCTGAAAAGGTTGTGATAGTCACAACTACTGATAGAGCATAGGATGATGGTGTCTGCTGCAGCCCCACGTGGATGTGCATACAAATCAGAGTGAAGAGGGGGTTAATGCCGCGCATCAGCCAAAATGAAGATGTAGCACGTTGATGTTATAAACACATATACTATGTTGATGCACTGGTCCTGAAAAAGAGGTATATCCTCGAAACGCGTAGACCGATGGAATAAAAGAATACATTTATAACATCAACGTGCTACATCTTCATTTTGGCTGATGCGCGGCATTAACCCCCTCTTCACTCTGATTTGTATGCACATCTCATCATACATGGCAGAGGGCGTGATTATACCCGAAGCCAGGCTTGGGGGGTGGAGTCGTAGGAGTGGGAACACAATAGTACAAGTGAGAACACAGTGTAGAGTGTGGAGAGAGAAAGAGGAGCAGTGGAGGAGCTAAGAGCACCTACAGACTACGGGAGCTAACCTCTCGTGGCCTTTTTCCATACATAATCTACAGGTGGAAGGACTAAGTCGCACCACGGGGATTGGTCTCTAGGCTAGAGGAGTATAACGTATGGACTGTCGTAGCAAAACCAACGGCTGAGGTGACTCTGTAAGTCGTGTACAGGGTGGGCTCCCCAGTATACAGCAAAACTACGCACCAGGAAAAGGACTCTAGGCAGTTGGATTGATAAATGATTGTTTTACTTTACCAAAACAAAAAAAACATGCATAAAACAGAAAGAATAGAACAATATATTTACAAGGCCAAAAGCCTACACCCCTGTGCTGCGCCACCCGTAATGGCGATTTATGCCGCCTTCTCACCAACCTTTGCCTAACCAAGGGACTATGTAAACAGTCGCCTAAGTTGGCACTGGTATGGGCCATGAAGGAAAAGTTTGCTGAGTATCTGACGGGTGCCGAAGTGACTGTAATGACTGATAATAATCCATTAGCACACTTAGGGAACGCCAAACTAGGAGCTCTTGAACAGAGGTGGATGGCTCACCTTTCCAAGTACCAATGTCGCGGGCGGGGAGGACGCCGCCGCTGCTGCGCTCTCGCTAACGCTCTGGTCCGGCGCTGCTGCTGCTCGGTGGCTCGAGCGGTGGGCCGGATCCGGGGACTCGAGCGGCGCTCCTCGCCCGTGAGTGAAAGGGGTGGTTGATTTGGGGGATTTAGTCCGTGACGCCACCCACGGGCCGTGGTGAAGATGGGCACCACCGCTGCTGGTGACGGGGATCCCGGGAGCGATGGTAGAGAGCAGCTGGGATGTTGTTTTCCCCCTCCGTGGGTAGGGGTCGGTGGTCCCGGGGCCCGGTGATGTGACAGGGAGGCTGGGTTAGTGAGGTGCAGGGTTGCAGGGACAGCGCGGCGTGGTGCCAGATGGCACGGGTGTACTCACTCAGTAAGAAACGTACAAAGTCCTCGGTAAACCAAACGGCTGGATGGATGGGTCCCGCAGCCGGCTGCTGTGTCTCCCCCCGGACAGGTGATGGCGGCTGTCTTTCCCTGCACCTTGATGTTCTCAGTTGACTACTATGGATCCCCAACGGTAGTCCGCTCCCCGGGGTATGGGTACCGGAGGAGCCCGCTTGCCCGCAGGCGCTGGCCCTTGGGTCTCTAGCCTTAGGCGGTAGCTGTATACCCTCACTGTGTGGGCGGTTGCCTTCAATCGGGACTTTTGCTGTTAGGAAACCCCTGGGGTTCCGGTCACATTCGGATTTGACTATTGTCGGCGGCTCCAAGCCTGATCGGGGTCTGATGGCCCTGCCTGTGTGTGCTGGCTTCACTTCGCTCCCCGGTCGGTACCGGCGGGCCAACGCCCGACCCCGGTCCTACGGTTCCGCGTTGCTTCACCACTCCTGCAGACGGCCACCACCGTCTGCCAACCTTACTGTCAGTGCCTGGGCCACAAACCCAGACACCTAAGTGCTCACTCCTCTCACTTCAAACTTCAAACTCTCTCTCTCCCTTTTCCCGCCTCCAGGCCTGTGAACTCCTCGGTGGGTGGGGCCAACCGCTTGGCTCCGCCCCACCTGGTGTGGACATCAGACACTGGAGGGAGGCAACAAGGGTTTTGTGTTTGGCTGGTGTCCCTGTCTAATGGGGGTGGGGGTGTTTGTGTGTGATCTGTGACGACCTGGCTAGTCCAGGGCACCACACCAATACCACATCAAGTTTTGGTAAGGAAGGAAGAACAGCAATGCTGATGCACTCTCCCGAGTTCCTGTAGGATTGCCCACCCAGAATGTTGATGAGGAGCTAGAGGACACTGAAGGCCAAAAGCCTACACCCCTGTGCTGCGCCACCTGTAATGGCGGTTTAAGCCGCCCTCACACCAACCTTTGCCTAACCAAGGGACTGTCTAAACAGTTGCCTAATACCTGGTAATCCCTCTGGGTAGCAGGAGTAATTGTGTGTGTGTGTGTGTGCACGCGAACACGCCCTACCAGTGGTACAGCACAAGAGTTTACAACTTAAGGCCACGTCACACTAAGCAACATCGCTAGCAACATCGCTGCTAAGGAACAACTTTTGTGACGTAGCAGAGATGTTGCTAGCAATGTTGCTGTGTGTGACATCCAGCAACAACCTGACCCCTGCTGTGAGGTCGTTGGTCGTTGCTGAATGTCCTGGGCCATTTTTTAGTTGTTGCTCTCCCGCTGTGAAGCGCACATCGCTGTGTGTGACAGCGAGAGAGTAACAACTAAATGTGCAGTGAGCAGGGAGCCGGCTTCTGCGGACGCTGGTAACCACGGTAAACATCGGGTAACCAAGAAGCCCTTACCTTACCTCAGTGCCGGCTCCCTGCTCTCTGCACACGTAGCTGGAGTACACATCGGGTAATTAACCAGATGTGTACTGTGGCTAGGAGTGCAGGGAGAAGGGAGCCGGCACTGGCAGCGTGAGAGCGGCGGACACTGGTAACGAAGGTAAATATCGGGTAACCAAGGTAAGGGTTTCTTGGTTACCCGATGTTTACCGTGCTTACCAGCGTCCGCAGAAGCCGGCTCCTGCTGCCTGCACACGTAGCAGAGTACACATCGGATAATTAACCCGATGTGTACTGTGGCTAGGTGTGCAGGGAGCCAGCGCTAAGCGGTGTGCGCTGGTAACCAAGGTAAATATCGGGTTGGTTACCCGATATTTACCTTTGTTACTGTCGCGGGCGGAGGAGGGGACGCTGCGCTCTCCCACTGCTCAGGTCCGGCTGCCGCTGCTGCTGCGGCCTGCTGCTGCTCAGTGGCTCGAGCGATGGGCCGTATCCCGGGGACTCGAGTGGCGCTCCTCGCCCGTGAGTGAAAGGGGATTGGTTTTTGGGATTGTTTATTGTCCGTGACGCCACCCACGGTTGTGGTGATTGTATGGACACCACCGCTGCTCTGTATGGGGATCCCGTGAGCGGTGACAGGGAGCAGCAAAGTTGTTGGTTCTCCCCTCCGTGGGTAGGGGGTGGTCGTCCCGGGGCCCAGTGATGAGTTGGGGGATGAGGGATGGCGGGGCCGGTGCAGGGCTTGGTGGGATGCAGGGACGCGGGGGCAGCGCTGTGCCTCACGGCACTGTGGTACTCACTCAGCCTGAGACGGGGACACAGTTCTCGGTAAAACACACGGCTGGAAAGACGGTTCCCACGGACGGCTGCTGTTGCTTTTCCCCAGTAGTTGACGGTGACGGTCCCTTTTCCTGCACCTAAGTCTATGTTGGTAGCGATGGGTTCCCACCGGTAACCCGCTCCCCGGCTTGGATATGTGCCGAAGGAGCCCCTCTTTGCCCGCAGGCGCTGGCCCTGAGAAACTGGTGCCTTGGCGGTGGCGGTGTCTCTCTCTAACTGTTAGACTGTTGCCTTCAATCGGGACTTGGTTGCTGGGAGACCCAGAGGTCCCCTTCACTGATGGATTTGGCAAATTCACGGCGACTCCTAGCCTTGCCGGGATCCGAAAGGCCCCTGCCAATGGTGCTGGCTTCTCTTCGTATACCGCTCCGGTACCGTCGGGCCACCACCCGTGCACGGTCCTTTCGGCAACCTCCAAGCAGGCTCTCCTGCAGACGGTCACCGCCGTCTGCCGACCTTGCTGTCTCAGTCCGGGGCACACACCCGAACCAACTTCAGGCCTCCTCAACTGTCACTTTCTCTTCCACCTTTACTCCTCTCTCTTGCTCCTCTACCACTTCACTCTTAACTCTCCCTCTCCCTAAACTGATCTGCCTGGTTTTCCCACCTCCAGGGCTGTGAACTCGTCAGTGGGCGGAGCCAACCACCTGGCCCACCCCCTGGTGTGGACATCAGCCCCTGGAGGAAGGCAACAAGGATTTTTGTGTAGCTTTGGTGTACCTATCCGGGGTGTAGGGTGTGGTGGTGTCATGACCTGTGACCCCTGGATTGCCCAGGGCATCACATTCCCCCTTAGCAAAATGCAGACCGTCCGCGGGCTGCCCGTCCAACACCGGTTTTATTTTTCTGAAAAAAAGATAAAAACATAACAAGTATAATAACTTCATCCCACAGCGGGAGGCACTTTTCTTAAACGTTACAGTAACATTTTAACGGTTGCTGCTGCCGCTCTCTCCCACCCAAGTAACCTGGCCCTGATGCTGCCCCTAAGAAACAGGCAGCACCCCTTGACCCCAGTCCTGAACCAGTTACCCGAGCGGGATCTCTCCTTCCCCTCCAGAGGGTAGCCACTGGTTCTGGTGGTGGCTGGGCCCCAGCCTGCTCCACTGCGGGCCCTCCCTCCAACCTGCCTCTCCAGAGGCGGTAACGGTTGCTGCAACAAAACATTTTTATTTACATGCCACTAACGTTTGTGGTTGCCCTGCAAGTTCTCGGGCCTGTTCATAGAGAGTTCCCTATGCAACTTTTTGAAGGGTCCCAACGGGGACAACAATGCCGGAAACGGCCGGTTCCAAATCACGGTAATCAGGTAAATCCTCGGTTTAATCACTTATCATCTTTTGCAAAACTTTCAACTTTTAAACACACACAGTTCCTCTCCCCCCGCCCTTTTAAAGAACGGTTTCCCTGTACCTAAGTGGGGGCCTACCTAGGTTGGGACGGGTGGACCTCCGGGGTCCGGTGTACGTGGGGCTAGGCAGTGGGGCAGAGGGAACAATCAGTTCCTCCTCCCTGCTATCAGGTGGGGCAGGCGGAGGCATAGGGGAGCTGGGTACAGGTTCATCCCTGGGCACTGGCACTGACTCACGATTGACCGCCTCCGTCACTTCTTCATCCACGGGTTGTGGGAACAGTATCACTGGAAGAATCACCGCGCCGTTCTGTGTAGGCCAGTCTACTGGGAAGTCACCCATCACAGTGTGGATCACCTCTTTTGCCTTCTCTGCTGGTGGGGGAACCGGTACTTCAGCCGTCGCCCTTAAGGCTGGTGGGCACCTTTTCAGATGGTCCCGGGAAACCGTGGCCAAAGTGCCCCCTTGGTCACGACTGATTTGGTAGGCCTTCCCATCTTCCCATCCTGTGGGCTGTATGACGTACGGGGTTTGTTCCCATTGATCATCCAGCTTGTGGGTTCTCCTCTTCCGCTTCAGTACGACATCTCCGGGCTGAAAAGGGCCAGCAGACGCCTTTTGATTGAAGCGCTGCTCTTGCAGTTCCCGACTCCGACTCAAGTTCTTCTCAACATATTACTGAATCTGCCGGTATTGTACCCTCCGCCGAGTTTCCCATTCATCTGTCGAAGGGAGTGCTTCTGGGGCCTCCAATCCCATTTCCAGGTCCACTGGCAGTCGGCCGGGGCGAGCCCTCATCAGATATGCTGGGGTGCACTTCGTTGAGCTGGACGGGATGTTGTTGTACATATCGACCAAGTCGGGTAGCTTCTCTGGCCACAGGTTCCGCTCTTCCAGCGGTAACGTCTTGAGGAGTCCCAGGACCAAGTGGTTCATCTTCTCACACATGCCGTTGGTCTGGGCATGGTAAGGGGTGGTCCGGATCTTCTTGCAGCCGTACAACTGGCAGAACTCATGGAACACCTCTGCTTCAAAAGCCGGGCCTTGGTCAGTAAGCACTTTCTCTGGGTATCCATGTGGTCAGCAGAAATAAGCCTGGAACGCTCTAGCGGCAGTACGACCAGTTAGGTCCTTGACTGGGACAACCACCATGAACCTCGAATAGTGGTCTACTATGGTCAACGCGTAGGCGTACCCACTTCGGCTGGGGGTGAGCTTGACATGGTCCAGGGCGACCAGCTCCAGCGGCTGATGTGTAATGATCGGGTGTAGGGGCGCCCTCTGGCTGGCCTCGTCCTTCCTCCTCAGCGTGCAAGGACCGCACTCTCGGCACCAGGCCTCTACAGACTCCCGCATCCCACTCCAATAGAACCGCTCTCTCAACAGCATCTCCAGCTTCTTCCATCCGAAGTGTCCGGCACCATCATGGTATGCCTGCAAAACAGTGGGCACATCAGCTTGGGGAATAACCAACTGGCGGATTTTCTCATGAGTCTTCGGGTTGATCAGCTCATGGTACAGCTTCCCTTGATGTAGATACAGCCGGTTCCGTTCCTTCCACAAGCGGTAGGCTTCAACTGGGGCGGCAGGGTCCATCCCAACAGCGCCTTGTTCCACCAGGGTCTTGACTAGGTGGACAGCGGGCGCCTGGTTTTGAGCTTCCTGCCACTCCTGACTGGGCAGTGGATCCAGGTTCACCCATTGTTGGTGGACATGTACCTTCTCAGTTGGTGGCTGGTGAAATGCAGGCAACTCGATCTCTTCGAGGTCGTCATCCTCGCACCCTTCTTCTGACAAGTGGGGCATCCAAGAGAGTGCATCAGCATTAATGTTGACACGACCAGCCCTGTATTTGATTGTGAAGTCATAGTTGGCTAGCCTGGCCACCCACCGCTGCTCCAATGCGCCCAACTTGGCCATGTCCAGGTGAGTCAACGGATTGTTATCCGTGAAAGCGGTGAATTTTGCTGCGGCCAAGTAGTGGCGGAACCACTCAGTGATAGCCCATACCAGTGCCAGGAGCTCGAGCTTGAAGGAGCTGTAGTTCTCAGGGTTCCTTTCAGTTGGCCGGAGCTTTCAGCTAGCATAAGCAATCACTTTTTCCGTCCCGTCCTGGACCTGGGACAGGACTGCCCCCAATCCCACATTGCTGGCGTCTGTGTAGAGGATGAATGGGCAGCCATAGTCAGGGTACGCTAGGACCTCTTCTCCGGTCAAGGCCGCTTTCAGCTGGCGGAAGGATTCCTCATGCCTTTCTTCCCACACCAGTGGGGTTCAGATGGGTCTACCACCTTTGGTCTGCCCCACGAGGAGATCTTGCATGGGGGCAGCTATCTTCGTGTACCCCTTGATAAAGCGTCGGTAGTACCCCACCAGACCCAGAAACTGCCTTACTTCCCTCACTGTGGTTGGTCTTGGCCAGCCTTGGATGGCAGTGATCTTCTCAGGGTCGGGGGTGACACCTTCTGCACTCACTACATGCCCCAGGTACTGCACTCTGGGTTTCAGCAGGTGACACTTAGAGGGCTTCAACTTCATCCCGTATTTGGCAAGGGACGCGAACACCTCGGCCAGGTGCTCCAGATGGGCTTCATACGTCTGGGAGTACACAATCACATCATCCAAGTATAACAGGACGGTCTCGAAGTTTAGATGTCCCAGACAGCACTCCATCAGCCGTTGGAAGGTTCCAGGGGCGTTGCACAGCCCGAACGGCATACTATTGAATTCACAGAGCCCCATTGGGGTGGTGAAGGTGGTTTTCTCCCGGTCATCCGGTGTCACTGCCACTTGCCAGTACCCACTGGTGAGGTCAAGGGTAGAGAAGTAATTTGCAGTTCTCAGTGCAGCCAAAGACTCTTCGATACGGGGCAGTGGATAAGCATCTTTATGCGTTATCTGGTTAATCTTCCGGTAGTCCACACACATCCGCATGATGCCATCCTTCTTCTTGACCAGCACCAACGGGGCGGCCCAGGGAATACAGCTGTCCTGAATTAACCCCTGCCTCTTTCATGTTCCTCAACATATCTTTGGCGCATTGGTAATGCGCAGGGGGAATAGGCCTGTACCTCTCTTTGATAGGGGGGTGCTCACCGGTGGGGATGTGGTGTTGGACCCCTTTGATCTGCCCAAAGTCTAATGGATGTTTGCTGAAAACTTGCTCATACTCCCGCACCACCCTGTATACCCCTTCTTTGTGATGTGT
Source organism: Anomaloglossus baeobatrachus (assembly GCF_048569485.1). Lineage (NCBI taxonomy): Eukaryota > Metazoa > Chordata > Amphibia > Anura > Aromobatidae > Anomaloglossus > Anomaloglossus baeobatrachus. The sequence continues at coordinate 446,040,050 of NC_134357.1, read as the reverse complement.
AGGGGTATCATCAGTGCCCACGTGTAGCTGTTGGTGCCACTCATTTAACTCCCCTTGGGGCGGGTGAGTGCTGGTAGTAGGTGGGGAGACTGGGGGAGCTGCCTCGTGGATGGTGTGAGGATCCAGGGTGAGCAACTTGGCAAGGGTGGCATACCGGGGAAGCCTGACTTCTTCCTCCCCACAGTTCAGCACCCTCACGGGCACTCTCCCCTTCTTTACATCTACCACCCCTCGGGCGGCCATTACGGTGGGCCAGTGTTCGGAGGGCATGGGCTCTATCATGGCAGGGTAGTCACGCCCCTGAGGCCCTACTGCAGCTCTACACCAAATCATCATCTCACTCCTAGGGGGTACAATCAACGGAGCAGCATCCATCACTCTCACTCCACCAATCTCTCCTCCTGTTGAGTTTACATGCTGGCGGTACATTAAGGCTCAGATCTCACGCTGCACAGCTCTCTGTCGGCTCCCTGCCGCCGTGGCGGCCAGCTGCTGCAGTAGGGCCAACACATCACCCATACAGTGCTCCATCACATTGGTTCCTAGCACTATCTTCGGGTTATGGTCACTGGGTTCATTCATGATCACAATCATACCCTGGTGTTGCAGTTCAGCTCGCCCCACTGTCATAGCCACTTGTTTATACCCCACTTGGGTCAATGGGAGTCCATCAGCAGCAATCAGTGTTATACTAGTATCTGGGGGTGCCAGCTCGTCTGTCCCCCAATACCGCTGGTATAATGTGTATGGTATGGTGGTTACCTGTGATCCAGTGTCCAAGAGAGCCATCACCGGTATGCCGTCCACAGCCACGGGGATGATGGGCCGGGCCCCGATATACCGGTCCCGCCAGTCTGGGGGGCCACGGGGTTCTACTCCTGAGGATTGGCCCGTGGCCCCAGGGGTTACTCGTTTAACGGGCACTGTCGGAAGTAATGGCCAGGCTTGCTGCACTTGTAGCAGGTTGGAGGTCTGTTCTGTGAGTTGTTAGCACTTCTCCGCTGCATCCAGGGAACATCCTCAGGGCTGTCAGCGAGCTGTATCCTGGTTGGAGGCTGGGATCTGGTCAAAGGTTGGAGTGCAGCGAGAATCTTGGCGAGGTCTCCGTCCATGCGGCGGACCTGGGCTGCCAGTTCTTCCATTGTGCTGCTGGGAGCTGTAGGCATTGGAGAGGCTGGTGGGGCAGAGGCCACCACGACGGGGGCCGTCTCAATTGGCCACGGGGCTGGCTCCGAGATTTCTGAAGCTGGGGGTTGCAGTGCTTTAATGGCCCGTTCCTTTAACACAGCAAAGTCCACATCAGGGTGTTCCAGGGCCCACAGCCGGAGCTGTTTGCGATCCTCAGAGGACCTCATCCCCTGCACAAATTGCTCTACTAACATCTTGTTGCTGTCCGCCTCATTGATAGTGTCTACCCGCTTTAGGGTGCGAAGGGCGGTTTGGAGACGTAAAGCGTAGTCCCGAATGCTATCCACAGACCGTTGCCGGCACTGGTAAAACTGCATCCTCAGCTCAGCTTCGGTACGGGTCTCAAAGGCAGTCTGTAGCTTCTCAAAGATGGTGGCTACAGAGAACCGGTCCCCCTCGGCCCAGGTCTCCGCTTCCTGCTCAGCCGCGCCGGTTAGCTGGCCCAGCACTACTGCTGCACGTTGCTTATCGGTCAGGGGGTACAATTCCAGAAGCGGGTTAAGCTTTTTTCCGGAAGACCTGTAAAGCATCAGGTTTCCCGTCATACTGCGGTAGCAAGATAGCTCCGGGCACATAGGGCAAGGAGAACGGCATCACCTGAGCGAGAGCGGGGGCTGCGGTGTGACGCCCTGGGCAAGCCAGGGGTCACAGGTCATCACACCACCACACCCTACATCCCAGTCAGGCACATCAAAGCTAACCAAAAATCCTTGTTGCCTTCCTCCAGAGGCTGATGTTCACACCAGGGGGTGGGCCAAGCGGTTGGCTCCGCCCACCAAGGAGGACACAGCTCTGGAGGCGGGAGAAACCAGGCAGTTGAGCCCAGGCAGGGCTTGTGTGAGGAGCCCAGCTAGGGACAGAAAGGAGTAAACAGCTAAGTGAAAGTGAAGTGGTAAAGGAGGAGTGAAGTAAGGTGAAAGGTGACAGAAAGAAAAGCCTAAAGTAGTCCAGCTGTGTGCAGGACAGGGTCAGCAAGGTCAGCAACGGCGGTGACTGTCTGGAGGGGGACCGTTTGGAAGTTCCTGGAAGGACCGCGGACGGGTAGTGGCCCGGCGGTCTGGAGCAGTGGACCAAAGGACAGTCAGCACCAGGGCAGGGGCCTCTCGGACCCCGGCAAGGCTAGGAGTCGCCATAATTTGCCGAATCCGTCAGTGAAGGGGACGTAGATCCCCCAACAACCAAGTCCCGATAGAAGGCAACAGTCCAACCATTGTAGGAGAAACACCGCCACCGCCAAGGCACCAGTTTCTCAGGGCCAGCGCCTGCGGGCAAAGAGTAGAGCTCCTCCGGTCCAGCTTGAAGCCGGGGAGCGGGTTACCGGTGGGGACCCATCGCGACCAACATAGAAACAAAGGTGCAAGGAAAAGGGACACCACCGTCACCTACTGGGAGAGCAAGTGCAGCCGTCCGTGGGAACCGTCTTTCCAGCCGTGTGGTTTACCGTAAAACTGTGTCAACGTCTCAGGCTGAGTGAGTACCACAGTGCCGCAAGGCACAGCGCTGCCCCCGCGTCCCTGCGCCCACCAGGCCCTGCATCTCCCATCTCATCACCGGGCCCCGGGATCACCAACCCCTACCCACGGAGGGGCAACACAACACCTGGCTGCTCTGCATCACCATCCCCGGGATCCCCATATTGAGCAGCGGTGGTGAAATCACCACAACCGTGGGTGGCGTCACGGACAATAAACAATCCCCACACCCAACAACCCCCTTTCACTCACGGGCGAGGAGTGCCGCTCGAGAAACCCCCGGGATCCGGCCCACAGCTCGAGCCACCACTGAGCAGCAACCGCCGGACCCGAGCAGAAGGGGTGAGCGTAGTGTGATGACACCCTCCTCCCCGTCCGCGACAGCGGCACCTCCTGCCAGCACGGCCGGGACCTGGGCAGGCCCATTCCCATCCACGGGTGCCACTGCGGCTGTGTTAAAAAATATACTCTTAAATATATTTTTCTTCAAATACGTAAAGCCGCATGAAAGAAAAGACCTCAAAAATGTAAAAAATAAATGTATTTTATCTATTTAAAAATGGTTGCCAAGGTTCAGTTACAGAAAGGAAAAAAATAATATACTTTGATAGCTTATGTAAAAAGAGTTCATTTAGTCCATATTGAACAATGGGAAGTCTTTACCCATCTCTCTTTGGCTCCTGAACGGCAATGCTGGGGATGTCATCTCTTAGCCTGGACAACGTGTCATATCTTGCAGCACTGGAGTCTTCTCACCGCAGGCAGTGTGGAGAGCGCCCAGTAGCCCCCTCCATCGTGTATTATATACCAGCTGTTCAAACCATATAGGGCATTCTAGTGTAACACAGTTGAATATAGTTCCATATTACGTAAGCTTCTAGAAGCTTCGAGAAGCTTCGGGAAGGATTCAAATATATCCCTCCATGCTCAGCACAAGTATATTCAATATGGGCATATTTATCCCTTATAAACTTTATTAATAACCTATGCCCTCCAACATAAACAGAACTATGAACGTATATGTCTTACTATGAAATATTTGATAACTAGATGTATTAATTTTAATCATTTTACAATTCCCCCTTGAAGTGGGTGGAGCAACCCCGAAAATTAATTAATACATCATTAAAACAACAAATCTTCTTTCCTTATTTGGCGATAATGGATTAATATCAATAATAATGATGAAGAATAATTAATTTGTAAATTCAATAATATAATAATGTGGATTTATGTTATGACAGGCTGTGACTGATCAATCATATAAAAATGTATATAACTATACTTCGCTAGACCTAAAAAGAAATGCAAAAACCAAATCCGGTCACCATATGATGTCCTCTGAGTTGATGTCTTCTTATCTCCGATGTAATCCGGCATAAACACAGTCTCTTAGAAATAAATCCTTTGATAAAAATGAATGGTTACCGATTTAGTACAGTCCCGTATTGCGTTTATCATTGTTAGATCAAAGTCCATAAACTTTATTCTTTATTACAAAGTCCATAGCCAATGTTGATAAACCACAGTTCATGAGTGTAGAAGAAGAATAGCAAAAGTCTTTGATGTCTGTGCAGTGCAATTTACATTAGTCACCTTTTATCCTCCATGCTGCCTGTTGTCGAATAACAGATGTTAAGACGTTCTTGGTCAGCACGACAGGGGTTAACTTTAACACGTCATTGCTCTTCTTAGTAACTTTAGGGAGGTCTTAATGCACAGACCATGTGTCATTGTCCATCCTGAAATCATAGGACTATTGTGTTTCTGAGATGCAAGCACAGTAAGTGTATTTTGTATGTTACACAGTCTTATTTGAGACGTTACCTTTTGGACCTTTTTGCAAAATCCCTTTTAACTTTAGGAAAAATATAAAGTCTTTTTATCTTCTCTAATCTTGATTGAAGACTTCATTCCCTACCTAAATACCAAATATGGCAATAACTATCACTAATAAATGTCACAGCGTACCATAACTCTAATACTATAATACCATGTCATTATTATTATCGTAGAAGTATTAATGTAATTGATACTCAGAATGATAAAATACTGCATAATGGTATAGACAATAGTATTTTCTTGTAATAACCTTTTTTGTCTTTGGTGCATTACCCTTCCAAACCCATAGGTGGCAATGTGTTGAATGTAACCAAAATATAATATAAAATATGAAACAATATAATGTGTACCTATAACATGTATCATATTATAAATATGAAAGGCAACAATGTGGCTTTTAGTTAGATCATTTGTAAATTATAAATCAAAGCAAATAACCTTTTAGAAAAGACTGGATGATACCATCAAAACACAATAATACCCATTATAAATTATTATTGATTAAAAATATAATATATTATTTGTAAATATATGAAGGTAAACCTAGATGTATCTTAATCTTCCATTTTTATTACTCTAATTTAATTTATTTGATTTGTCTATTATTTATAAAATAACCTACTATAAGAAAATGTGTAACTATAAGTAATATTTCACCCTTAATGTGTTAACATACTAATATAAAAATAATGTATTACCAGAAAGTAAACAATTGTATGTATTGATGAAGGAAGTATCTTTTCTTCCAAAAAATGGAACTTTTCCCTTTTAATATGATTCATATTTAATAAAGTAATATTCTTATATTAGATATTACTGAACTAAATATTGAAGTGTCTTCTCAATTGAGATATTTAAAATCTGAAGAAAAAATAAAATTGTAGAATTAAGATTTTAATTTAAAAATGTGAATATTAAAATAATTAATATAAAAAATAGGAATAAAAGAAAAATGAAAATCGGAATAAATAAAACTTGAAATAAAAATAAGGCCTTCTATGTATATAACACCTATGTCTTTAATAATACATAACCTTAATGTTACCAGATAACCTTAATATTACCAGTATCTTATAAATTACCAAACCTATCAATAACCAATAAAAATAATTAAGTCATGTAACCTTGCAAATAATACACTTCTCTTAGTATATAAATGCATTATGATATACTTTAAATATATATTTTTTTTTATTCCCAATTCTTCCTTTGTACTTAAAATATTAATTATTAAAGTATCCTGTAAACACATATATTTATCAAATATAAATGTGTGTGATTGAGACCAAACCTCTCCCTTTCAATATCATGAAATATGATATTATAAAAATTAATATGTTTAGATTAAATTAAATTAAAATTTGTGTGGTATATCTTCAAGACCATATTATCAATATCACTTCCATATTTGAAAAGAAAAAATGATTACCAATCTGTGTATCAGTAAAAGAAGTGACTAACACAAAAGATATAAAAAAATCAAAACGTTATAACCTTATTCTAGAATGTAACTATTCAGAATAAACCCTTAATAAAAAATCCTAATATCTCTATACTAAAGAACTATGTCTAAGAATTAAAATATATATCTTGTATAAATTCCTTATGTACTATAACTTATTTATTCTATATAGTATACATACATATCTTATAACTTCTAAGTTAAAACAAAAATTCTCTTTTTTTTTTTTTTCTCTCTGGATCCAAATACTTTGACTTTAGCAGCTGCTCAAACAATCAATCATTCATTGACACATCTATGCACACAAGACTGTAACATACTTTCACATAAAAACATTGACGGACTCAAATCCCTGTATTCCCAATTATTCTATGCGCATTTCAAAGATTATGTTACTAATTTGAAGTACTTCTCGAAAAAAACAAATTCCAATGTATTACACACTGTACATATGACCATGGAACAAACATTTATTTTTAGCTTTTAGTATCAAGTCATGCTCTGGTCACGTGCAAGGAACACCATTCCAAGACAGCAAGCAGTTTTATAACACTCCAAAGCTCAGATTACATTTCTAATAACTCTAAAGGAGATATATATATTCATAAAAAAAAACGTTCAAGTATACTTCTCTGACCATTGGTACCTGAGAAAATAATAATTATTATTCAATCATGCTTTCGCGAATTAACCTTACACAAGAAAATATATGTTACCTGATTGAAGACAAGAACATATGTAAAAATAAAAAGTTAATACTTCATCAATCTGTTTTACTGATAAATTCTGAGGGAAATAAAAGAATAAAATTATTATCATATTTATGATAAAAATGAAACACTTAAAATCCGTTACTTTCTCTTATTATTTTATTTTAAATATTATTATTCATATACAGAGATCAAATTATTAAATTTATAACATTAAACTATCATTTGACTAAATGAAAATATGACCTTGATTTACTATCACTACTTCTAATATATAAATATATTCACTGTATATGAAAAATTATGATTATCAAATAGCAAAATTAATTTATCCAGAAATCCACTTTATTTAACTGAAGACCATACCTAATTTTTTCTTCAAAGATTCGATTTATTAGATTCCCTTTGAACTTATAGGAATCTCTGAACTTATGTAATTCAAGGTTTTCTCTTATTTGAGAGAGAATGTCTCTCTCTGAAAAACCACCCACCTGTCGCGGGCTATCAAACCCTAATCCAGGGAAAGAGTCTGCACAAGACACCTGTTTCTGTCTTTCAAAGCTATTACTCATCATTTGTCTGGGATTTTCAATCCCAGTGACCAATCCTTTCACTGGTGACAGGGGTTTTTCCTGTGAAAAAAGACTTTTAGATGATAAAAATTGGGGTGAATTGTATGGTTTATAACACGTATGCATCTTCCTCCGAATTGCATATTCCCTGTCACAGAAATATCTGGATCTGGGAGACACTGTTGGTTTTTCACGGAAACTCTCCCTTTTCCGTGTTGGTTTTTCAGAATTAATTAATTTCTGTCTTGATTGACTTTGGCGACTTCTAACAAAATTGATAAATGTCGTACATTCGAATAGGGACTTTTTATTTAATGCCACTGCACAGGCTGCATTATCAAGGAAATTAAATTTCTTGATGAATAAACGTATCATTCCATCCAATCTGACATTTGGAATGACCGCCCTATACAAACGTTCAAAAACGGACATAAATGAGAACGTACTCTCATTCTGTTCAATTTGTAATTCCTTCAACATCTCATAGTTTGGATCAGATTCATTCCTTGTACAGAATATGAGATTTTTCAGCCTTATGATGTCGTTATCATTTGAACAATCAAATGTCTCATTGTCAGAAGACTTTTTTAATGCCAATTGTCTAAAAAAATGCTGAGGTAACCACATACAGAATAACTGATTCGTCTCACTATTGGTTAAATTTAACTTCTCGATGGAACCTTCAAAAACCTCTGAATTTCTGCAAACATGTATTTTAGGATTATATGCGGGAATTAATTTGCATATGTCCAATAAATTTTTTCTAAGTGTAATCCCTAACTTAGCCTGTTCTATTTTTAGAAACTGATCGTCGCCATTTTCTCTCTCCACGTGTCTTTTCTGCACGTGTCCCATTCTGGCTCCTCCCCCTTCTGGCTTCACTACGTCATTTCCTGCTTCTTTCTCAGTATCTTGAAAGGCACCTTGATTACGTAGCACATGTCTGCCGCCATTATCAAAATTCTGATTTACAAAATTACAGCCAACATTACAGTCAGAATTCACAATATCACTGACTGACATTCCAGGTTCTAAGCAGTCTTTGGATCTCTCTGTCACTGACTCTCCTGACAATTCAGGTTGTCTATTTCCACCATTTTTACACTTTTCTACGATTAACCTGTGAAAATCATAGACTAAATGACAGACATTTCTGATTTTCTGTTTCTCTCTATTAAAAGACCTTGCACATTCTATACGTGAATTCTCAAGTTCACACTCCTCATAAAAGCGTAACCAAAGCTCCTCTACATTAGAAATATCTGAATAAGTGAACTGAAGTTTACTTTGCTTGGCATATGAAGAGATAAAATCCATTTTCTTACCTGAAATGATCAGATGATCTGATGGATGATCCTCTAAGACTTGATTCACCTTACTCAGCAGGTCCAATACTTCTTATGGACTGACTTTATCTTCTTACTCAAAAATACGTCAAAAGTTAACTTCTGTGGCTTTGTAAAAACTTTAAAGTTCATTAAAAAAAACATTCATGCAACTTGACTCATACGTATTTCCTAGGTTCTGTGTGATTTTTTATAAATTGTCGATTCCTGATCCTTTGCAGGAGATATTTAAAATACTTATGACTTTGATAACTTCGACCCCCCTTATGCAAAGTGAAGGAACAACAAAAACGTAAAAAATTACGAATGGGTGGCTCACCAAATGTTAAAAAATATACTCTTAAATATATTTTTCTTCAAATACGTAAAGCCGCATGAAAGAAAAGACCTCAAAAATGTAAAAAATAAATGTATTTTATCTATTTAAAAATGGTTGCCAAGGTTCAGTTACAGAAAGGAAAAAAATAATATACTTTGATAGCTTATGTAAAAAGAGTTCATTTAGTCCATATTGAACAATGGGAAGTCTTTACCCATCTCTCTTTGGCTCCTGAACGGCAATGCTGGGGATGTCATCTCTTAGCCTGGACAACGTGTCATATCTTGCAGCACTGGAGTCTTCTCACCGCAGGCAGTGTGGAGAGCGCCCAGTAGCCCCCTCCATCGTGTATTATATACCAGCTGTTCAAACCATATAGGGCATTCTAGTGTAACACAGTTGAATATAGTTCCATATTACGTAAGCTTCTAGAAGCTTCGAGAAGCTTCGGGAAGGATTCAAATATATCCCTCCATGCTCAGCACAAGTATATTCAATATGGGCATATTTATCCCTTATAAACTTTATTAATAACCTATGCCCTCCAACATAAACAGAACTATGAACGTATATGTCTTACTATGAAATATTTGATAACTAGATGTATTAATTTTAATCATTTTACAGGCTGCGACCACCGCTCCTCCAGCGGCTCCGTCGGGCGCAGACATCTTGTTTCCATCCCCCTTAGCCTCTTTCCGGCCCCTCCTCTATCGGGGTGGGGTTTTGGCCTTCGCGCCTCCGCTACTCGAGAAGACGCTCGAGTGGGAACTCTTCGCGCCAAAGATGGCGACTTCTGAAATTTTCCGGCCGGACACCTCCGGCGGTCACAAGGCGCACCTCTACCCAACGGCAGAGCGGTAGGATCCTGTTCGTGACGCCAAGTTGTCGCGGGCGGAGGAGGGGACGCTGCGCTCTCCCACTGCTCAGGTCCGGCTGCCGCTGCTGCTGCGGCCTGCTGCTGCTCGGTGGCTCGAGCGATGGGCCGGATCCCGGGGACTCGAGTGGCGCTCCTCGCCCGTGAGTGAAAGGGGATTGGTTTTTGGGATTGTTTATTGTCCGTGACGCCACCCACGGTTGTGGTGATTGTATGGACACCACCGCTGCTCTGTATGGGGATCCCGGGAGCGGTGACAGGGAGCAGCAAAGTTGTTGGTTCTCCGCTCCGTGGGTAGGGGGTGGTCGTCCCGGGGCCTAGTGATGAGTTGGGGGATGAGGGATGGCGGGGCCGGTGCAGGGCTTGGTGGGGTGCAGGGACGCGGGGGCAGCGCTGTGCCTCACGGCACTGTGGTACTCACTCAGCCTGAGACGGGGACACAGTTCTCAGTAAAACACACGGCTGGAAAGACGGTTCCCACGGACGGCTGCCGTTGCTTTTCCCCAGTAGTTGACGGTGACGGTCCCTTTTCCTGCACCTAAGTCTATGTTGGTAGCGATGGGTTCCCACCGGTAACCCGCTCCCCGGCTTGGATATATGCCGGAGGAGCCCCTCTTTGCCCGCAGGTGCTGGCCCTAAGAAACTGGTGCCTTGGCGGTGGCGGTGTCTCTCTCTAATGGTTGGACTGTTGCCTTCAATCGGGACTTGGTTGCTGGGAGACCCAGAGGTCCCCTTCACTGACGGATTTGGCAAATTCACAGTGACTCCTAGCCATGCCGGGATCCGAAAGGCCCCTGCCAATGGTGCTGGCTTCTCTTCGTATACCGCTCCGGTACCGTCGGGCCACCACCCGTGCACGGTCCTTTCGCCAACCTCCAAGCAGCCTCTCCTGCAGACGGTCACCGCCGTCTGCCGACCTTGCTGTCTCAGTCCGGGGCACACACCCGGACCAACTTCAGGCCTCCTCAACTGTCACTTTCTCTTCCACCTTTACTCCTCTCTCTTGCTCCTCTACCACTTCACTCTTAACTCTCCGTCTCCCTAAACTGATCTGCCTAGTTTTCCCGCCTCCAGGGCTGTGAACTCCTCGGTGGGTGGAGCCAACTGCCTGGCCCACTCCCTGGTGTGGACATCAGCCAATGGAGGAAGGCAACAAGGATTTTTGTGTAGCTTTGGTGTACCTATCCGGGGTGTAGGGTGTGGTGGTGTCATGACCTGTGACCCACTGGTTGCTGGTGAGATCTGCCTGTGTGACAGCTCACCAGCAACCCGTGTAGCTGGTGGGATCGCTGGAGCGTCGCTTAGTGTGACATCTCACCAGCGACCTCCTAGCAACTTACCAGCGATCCCTATCAGGTTGTATCATTGTTGGGATCGCTGGTAAGTTGTTTAGTGTGACTGGGCCTTTATCCACCTAAACATAAACAAAACCCATTAACCCCCTGAATACCCTTAATTGCTGAAGCCTCACAGATAAGGCAGATGATAAAAGTGGTAAGGCAAACCACACAGCTTAGCAATACAGTCCTGGATACTTTCTAAAGCAACAGACAATGCAAACACGTGGCGCTGTCCCTTTAAGGTTTTAAATGTAACTGACAAACTGACAGACCAGAGCCAGCAAGTCTTACTGTGTATATAGTCGGCCTAAGCAGAACAGATAAGAGTTTTGGTACCAAAACAAAGTGTTGCGTGCATGCAGTCCTGGGCCCAGCCTACCGTACCCGGGTACTATGGTGTCCAGCTGTCATAAACAGAGACTTGAAGATCCTCTCACGGTGACCAGTATAGCCAGCAACTGAAGAATGGTGATCTCCGGCACAGGATGCTGCTCACACGCGCCACGGTCCTCCTCACTAAACTCTAACATGAGTCTTCTCACAATTTACTGAAAGGGAACCTGTCACCACTTTTTTGGCCTATAAGCTGCGGCCACCAGTGTGCTCTTATATACAGAATTCTAACATGCTGTATATGTGGAGCCCCGCAAACGCTGTGTCGGTGCATTACCTTCAGGGACTCCACGCAGCTGGATCCTGTCACAGGTAGGAGATCTTCTTCTTTTCGTGACGCCACTCTCAGTATTGCGGTCAGTGGGGGGGACCGCCACTGCAGGTTGAGGGACGCCTGGGGCTGATGGTGAGTGCAGTTAGTTGGAATAGCCCCCTGAGAGTGAGGCAAGCCCCAGGGCCCTGTGTAGATGTGTAGAACTACAAGGCGCAGAATGACTCAACACAGGCAGGATGTCTTTCAGGGTTTTTACTCACAGTTGATGGCAGGGTGAGTGACCCGGGCGTAGCTGGGATGAACCAAGTGGGAACCAGGTGTCCTTCAGGCTGACTTGTGAGGGTGACTACTAACTCGCCTTCCTTAGCCCTTGGTGGTTTGGGGTAACCCCGACTTTGAGTCCCTATGGGGGTCACCCAGGGAAGATGCTGCAGCCTCTCTCCCCTTCGGTTGCCGTTTGCTTGTCGCCTGGACCAGGCCACTCCAGCTGCTTGCCTCCTGTGACCTATGGGCCCTAACTGTGGCTACGTGGCTGCGGCTTTTGTGGTGTTGTGGCGTGGGCTTTGAGAGCCCCACACCGGCAGGTTTAGCAAAAGAAAGCTGGATCTATCTCCGCTTCGGGATCTGCCGCCCGTTTGGGCCTGGTACTCTCTAGCAGTCTCCTTACTTCCCACTCCGTTGCTCTCTCTCTAGCTGAAGATGGATTTCGGGTAGCACTCCTAGTTGACCGTTCTCCCCCGTCGGTAGCCACTGCGCGGACGCTGTCAGACTACAGCAGCCCACGGGATCTGCTCCTCACTCGAGCTCCCCGGACTCTGCACTCCCTGGCTCACTGCCCCTCCTCTCCTGTTCTTGCCTACGCCACCTAGCAACCAGACTCTCTTACCACACCCCTTGAGAGGAGATGGAGGCTTTTGGCCCCCTCCACTATTCCAGTGAAGGTGAAGGCTTTTCCCCCTCCTGGGATCCCCAGGGGTCCTCTCATAGGTACATGTGTGAGACCTGATCACTATGCGCCTGTGTACCACACCCCGGTCAGCCTTCTGGACTACCTGTATTGTACTGTTCCCAGCATGGGTGCAGTACTCAGTGGTGCCTGACCAGGTCAGGGGCGCCACATTCCCCCTTAGTTATCACCAGCACGTCCTCGGGCTGCAAGACAACATTTTAAAATGCATAAAACATTAAAACATGTAAAACATTTTTAAAAGCACCAGGTACCATACATCACCACCCTCCACCCACAAGTCCGTTAACCCACCCAAAACCCTTTCACGTTGGCCGCGACTTCAGCCACTTCTGGCAGGATGTAGAGGCGGCTTTCATGGGCTGGTGGTCTTCAGGGTATACCTGGCCTGGTGGATCCGCGCCTTCAGCCGCTTCTGGCAGGATGTAGAGGCGGCCTCCACAGTTGGTGCTGACCAGGTACCCTCTTTGTGGTGGAGAGCCAGGCCCCATAAACAGGCATGCTCTCTGGTCGCAGGCGAGCCAAGGCCCTATATACGGACGGGCTCCTCCTGGTTGCAGACGAGCCAAGCCCCTAAACAGGCTGACTCTGGTGGTGGTGGTGCCCTTTTGGTGTAACTATTTACACTGCGAGAGTTTGTGGCTATAGCCAGTTCATAGCCTTAAGGTTTATTTCTCACAATAGTTTATGTGGGCACATTCTTGAACTTTAAAACGTTGCAAAACAAACTTTCCAAACTGGTCAAAACTTGCTGTACTTTACTTAAACTTATGCAGACTCCTCTTCACCAGGGCTTGGGCCTGTAGGGCTGCGGCACCTGTTGCTTTCTTGACCTTTTTCCTCATCTGTAGTTGTCTCGTCAGTAGGTCCTTTGTCTTTTCTTTCTTCTTCTTTGGGACATGGCACTACATCTAGCGCATACCACCCTCTTTCTCCTTGGTGCATGGTGAACTGTACGGAGTCTCCCATCTTTAAGTTTCTGCCAGGGTGTCCTCTGGGCAGATTAGCTCTGACGTCTCTCCTATTGACAAAAATGCCTTCTTTGATACCAGGTGCTACGATGAACCCGTATCCTGACTTGAGGCTGAAGTCCTCCACTACTCCTCTGCAAAGGGGTCCTCGGACCTGTGCTTTGGCTCTTCTCAGGAACCTTTTTTCTTGTAGGTCTCTGGCCGTGATGTCATCTCTCTGCTCTGGGGATGGCGGTGCAGGGGAAAACTGAGTTCTGCTGCGGCGCTGTGTCTTGCGGGCTGGATTCTGCGAAGTGCAGCTTACAAGCTCCCAGGTAGGGCGGTTGGGCAGGTCTTCTTCGTCAGCAGGAGGTGTCAGGTCTTCCTCGTCCCAGCGGGAATATGGCAGCATCTCCGGCTCTGGGACTAGCACTGCTGCGGGCTCCGGGGGCAACTCCTCAGCTTCTTGCCCTCCTCTCCCCCTTAGTTCTTCGCTGCACTCTGGTCGTGGCAGCGCCGGGGATGAGTGTTCCTCAGCTGGCCCAGGCGGTGGACTCTTCAGCGTGGTTGCTGCAGGGGTTGCCTTAGGGGTGTGCGGAGGGAGCATGTATCGGTCCACCATCTCCTGTGGGAACTTGGCCTCCAGGTCAGCCTTCAGCTGCCAGTATGCGGAGTCTTCACCTATCAGGGATTTCCTAGTAGGGACTTCCTTAGGCTGGGGAGCGGTGTCTGCTCTGGCCTTGCAGGCCGGGGTAAATGGTGATGCAATCTCTTGGCGGGCCGCGCCCTGTATGGCGGCGGCCTGGTCTTGGCGGGCCGCGCCCGGCATGGCGGCGGCCTGGTCTTGGCGGGCCGAGCCTGGCGTGGCGGCGGCCTGGATCTGCGTCGCTGTTGCAGCCAGTTCTTGGCGGGCCGGACTGGGCATTGCAGCCGCGGTCTGAATTGGCGTCGCATCCTCGATGGGGTCCGTGCAGGTGGAGCTGGACATCGCTGCAGTGATCGGGGCTTGACGGGCCGCACCTGGCGGGGCTGCGGCCTGGTTCAGCATCTCACTTGCGGCTCGGACGAGCGTCGCTGCTGCGGTGGGGTCTTGGCGGACTGGGCTCAGCAGGGTGGCAGCCTGGGTCAGCGTCACACCTGCGGCACGGATGAGTATCGCCGTGGCAGTCGGACCTTTGCGGGCCAGGCGGGGTGTCGCTGCGGCGGCCTGGATTTGGCGGGCCGCACCTAGCGTGGCTGCGGCCTCGCTCAGCGTCGCCGCGCCAGGCGCCTCTTCTGGGACCGCGGTCGTAGCAGCAGGGGTCAGAGCACTTGCGCTGGCCGGGGCAACTCTGGACTCACCCATCGGTGGCACCATCGGGATCTGAGTCGTCGCCGCTCGATCTGGCAGGCGTCGCGCGGCTCCCTCCTCGTAGGTCCGAACCGCCGCAGCCATCTCCAGAAGCTCCATGCGTTCCTCTCTGAGCTGTCGCATAATCCTGGCCTCCAGCTGATCGCAGAAGATAGCAAGCTCCCGGCACCACCAGGCAGCAGAGCCTGGTTCTGGGTATCCACGTCCGGACTCCATTTCTTCTCTCTGCAGCAGCAGGCTTGTGGCTCTCTTTCCTTCCCGCCGTCTCCGGACGCTTCCGCTTTCTTCACAAGCGAGGTCAGAACTCTGCAGGGGATCTCTGGGTAGCCACACCTCTTCGTGGGCGGTAACTTCTCCCAGCGCGGGCTGCTGTTGTTTTTCAGCGCGCTTTTCATGGTGGCAATATGGCGGCGCTTCCAATTTTTCAAGCGGACCGCCCAGGCACATGGTCACCTGTCTGAACAGGTCTAGTCCTTATCCTGTTCGTGACGCCAGATGTGGAGCCCCGCAAACGCTGTGTCGGTGCATTACCTTCAGGGACTCCACGCAGCTGGATCCTGTCACAGGTAGGAGATCTTCTTCTTTTCGTGACGCCACTCTCAGTATTGCGGTCAGTGGGGGGGACCGCCACTGCAGGTTGAGGGACGCCTGGGGCTGATGGTGAGTGCAGTTAGTTGGAATAGCCCCCTGAGAGTGAGGCAAGCCCCAGGGCCCTGTGTAGATGTGTAGAACTACAAGGCGCAGAATGACTCAACACAGGCAGGATGTCTTTCAGGGTTTTTACTCACAGTTGATGGCAGGGTGAGTGACCCGGGCGTAGCTGGGATGAACCAAGTGGGAACCAGGTGTCCTTCAGGCTGACTTGTGAGGGTGACTACTAACTCGCCTTCCTTAGCCCTTGGTGGTTTGGGGTAACCCCGACTTTGAGTCCCTATGGGGGTCACCCAGGGAAGATGCTGCAGCCTCTCTCCCCTTCGGTTGCCGTTTGCTTGTCGCCTGGACCAGGCCACTCCAGCTGCTTGCCTCCTGTGACCTATGGGCCCTAACTGTGGCTACGTGGCTGCGGCTTTTGTGGTGTTGTGGCGTGGGCTTTGAGAGCCCCACACCGGCAGGTTTAGCAAAAGAAAGCTGGATCTATCTCCGCTTCGGGATCTGCCGCCCGTTTGGGCCTGGTACTCTCTAGCAGTCTCCTTACTTCCCACTCCGTTGCTCTCTCTCTAGCTGAAGATGGATTTCGGGTAGCACTCCTAGTTGACCGTTCTCCCCCGTCGGTAGCCACTGCGCGGACGCTGTCAGACTACAGCAGCCCACGGGATCTGCTCCTCACTCGAGCTCCCCGGACTCTGCACTCCCTGGCTCACTGCCCCTCCTCTCCTGTTCTTGCCTACGCCACCTAGCAACCAGACTCTCTTACCACACCCCTTGAGAGGAGATGGAGGCTTTTGGCCCCCTCCACTATTCCAGTGAAGGTGAAGGCTTTTCCCCCTCCTGGGATCCCCAGGGGTCCTCTCATAGGTACATGTGTGAGACCTGATCACTATGCGCCTGTGTACCACACCCCGGTCAGCCTTCTGGACTACCTGTATTGTACTGTTCCCAGCATGGGTGCAGTACTCAGTGGTGCCTGACCAGGTCAGGGGCGCCACATATATAAGAGCACAGGCTGCTGTGAGAACATAAAAATGACTTTATAATACTTACCTAAACCGGTCGCTGCGGTGCTGGTTGGCCCCGTGGGCGGTGCTGTTCTTCGGGACCGGCGCCTCCTCTCTCGGCCATCTTGCTCCTCCGTCTTCTGAAGCCTGTGTGCATGACGCGTCCACGTCATACACACTCGCCGGCACTGAGGTCCTGCGCTTTCCCTTCAGCTCATAGACAGCACCTCCTCAGGTCTCCAAGTCCACAGCTGAAGTCAGTTGAGCTGTTGCTATAGTAACCAAACAGTCAAAGGCAGATGCAAAACAGCGGCCTCCTGTGGGTCATCAGTAACAATGCATACAATGAACAGTAAATAAGCATTTTGCATTCACATTGGATAAAGGTCATCAATACACTCTCACCCTATCACAACTCCAAGCACCGCAGCCACACACCGCACACGAATTCACTGGAAGGTGACCCAAACGGACCAAGGGATAGAGCTTCACGCCACCCCACAGGTTTCACAGGCACTGATATAAGGTTCAGTGAGTGAGGGTGCAAGACAGGAAGGAGAAGCAAGCACAGAGACGACCAGGAAAGAGACACTTAAGAAAGGTACACCGGACTCGATCGCCGTAATACCCGGGATCGGCTGGAGCCCATCAAGGTGAATCCCGGCACTCCAAAGGTGGTCACTGGCGTATGTGTAAATGACTACAGTGAGTAAAAACCTTGAGACTGCACCCCTGTGTCGCTCTGTTATTCTCCTGCGCCCGCCAACACAGACTACTACTACCACCCCCATCCACTCTGGGGCTCAGCTCTACCTGTGGAGAGCTACACCATCTAAGCTGTGTCACCATCTGCCCCGGGGAGCCCCATCTCGCAGCGGCAGCACCTAACTTGACGCATACTACAGGTGGTGTCACGAATAAACTGTGATGATCCCCTTCCTTTTTATTAAACGACACTGCCGGGGTCACGGAGCCGGGCCACACCACTGCGGCGCCCCAGAGCCAGAACCACCACCCGGTAACGAGTCACCCCAGGCCCCAGTGGGCGTGTCACATTACAAGCACTCAATATAACCCTATGAGAGCCAGAATGAGGCCAGAACAAGGCTCTTATAGACTTTTATTGAGTTGTGATCGCCAGCACACTCCATAAAATACTGGAACTGCTAGCAGGTCAGAAATGACAAGAGACTACTTGGCAATTTTTTGTTTATATTTCATACTTTTTTATGTTATGTTATACACTTATTGTTAAACACTTTTTAATTGAACGTATTTCTTTATCTTGAACCAGTTAACTGATGAAGGTCATTGTGTGATGACTGAAACGTTTTCACCCCTAAGCTGGACTAAATTTTTGTTTGATCACCTTGATCAAGTAGGAAATTATCACTAGAGGATTGGTAAACTTGCTGTCATGTAGTCCTTCATATTTATGATCTCTTTATAACCACACCACTACCAATAATTTGGTGCTTTCTGCCTATGCAGAGTGCACACAGAAAGCTGTCAATCAATGATGTGGGCGGGGTTATACAGAGCTCAGCATTCAGGGAACTGGGAGATCTGTAGCAGGTAAAACTGTAATTTTATCAAAACTGCAGCAAGCAGCCCTGTGTAAGGAGCCGGGTCGCTGTGTGAAGAACTCCTCCCCTGAAGACCCCTACCAAAATGTTGCATGATATTTTTGAATCGGAGTTATTGTAAGTTTGGCAGATGGCATCTAGTGGCCAAAAGGGTCAAGTGTCATATTGAATGTTAAGTTAATGCAATGTACAGTATGTCTATATGCCTTTAAGAGTATAATGTACATTGTGTTTTATATAAAACCGTTAATATTGTGCAAAGTGTAAGAATGTTTTAGATAAGGGATTAGTACAATGTAAGGACAAGTGAGCAGGAGTAGGAAAGGTGGTGGAATGCCATCGCCGGGTAGCTCAGTGGCATTTTCACAGCAGGTACACCAGAGGTATAGTGCATGTGGGCACAGAAAAGGAAAGGAAGAGATGAAGGAAGAGATAATGAGGAAATATGTGAAGTAGCTGCATCTTGTATGAGAAATTCTGCCAAAAGAACAGTAAAGTTGTGTTAGTAAAGGAGAATCTGTTTGCGTCGTCTCCTTGATTGAAGGAGACTCCAGCCAAACAGAAGGAAACAAAGGAACCTCACCAGCAAGTAAGTGGACGAACCCCAAACGTTCACGGGTCCTACGATCTGCCTGTAGCAGCGCCAGGTTTGCATGACACACAGACTACGACTACGGCGCCCCTTGAATACTCAAACGAGTGCAACATAGCACACATGTCCCATATGGAGGCCAACTCGTTGGTCGTGAAGTAGTATTGTTTCGCAGAGCAACTCACCGGTTTATGCTGCTGCTGAATCTCCACTATCGGCTGCTGTTGCTTACACAGTCTCCAGCATATGTAAGGTAGAGTTCACCTTGTAGGCACATCACATATAAGGTGGTGAGCAGGAAGGCAGACGTTTAGCTGTTGCCCAGACAGGCGAGCAACAGCAGGGTGACAATGCCAAAAGCACGCACAGATAGCCCACACTTCCTGCAGCAGTTCTGACATTGCATGGTACTTTTTCAGGAAGCTTTCCACCACCAAATTGCCCATGCCCTGTGGATGTAAACTCTGTGCTTTCAGCAGGAGATCGGATGGAAAATAAAGGCAAGGAACTCGGAACTGGAGCACTTTCAGCCATCCAGTCTAACACCACCTTTACTTGTCCTGGCCTTACCATTCCTACAGCGGGACTCGGGCCTAGAATATTACACAGAACAACCTATCGCCTGCATGCACCAGAGCAAGGTGTTTCATTTGAGCATGTAGCCAGCAAAGATCGAACATGTTGTCTCCCTGCACCAGCTTCACCAGCAGCAGCAGCAGCACCACCATGGCCACGTCCCATATTTGATGCTCTCCTCATTCTTTGCACCCCATAAAAATGCAGAATATTACACAACCTGCATACAGAGAGTGTCCAGCAGATGATTACACTGCCTGTATGCAGTCTACCCCCACCCAAATAATTCTTGTTTATAGAGTACCCCACAGAGCCTTTTTTCAGAGTATCCCTACAAGCCTTTTTCAGAGTGTCTCCACAAAGTCTTTTTTTCAGAGTGCCCCTGTGAAGCCCAACAGGTGTTGTCTTGGTGCATTACCTTCAGGGACTCCACGTGGATGGAACTGTCTGGTCACAGGTAAGATGTCTTCTTAGTATTGTCGTGACGCCACTCTCGGTATTGCGGTCAGGGTGACCGCCACTGCAGATTAAGGGATGCCTGGGGCTGATGGTGGGTGCAGTTAGTTGTAGTGGCCTCCCGAGAGTGAGGCAAGCCCCAGGGCCCTGTGTGAGTCTGTGGAACCACAAGGCGCAGAATGACTCAGGCACAGTCCAAACAGTCTTTCAGGGATTTTACTCACTGGTGGTGGCAGGGTGAGTAACCCGGGTGTAGCTGGGATGAACCAGGCTGGAACCAGGCATCCTTCAGGCTGACTTGTGAGGGTGGCTACTGACTCGCCT
Organism: Anomaloglossus baeobatrachus; assembly: GCF_048569485.1. Classification (NCBI taxonomy): domain Eukaryota; kingdom Metazoa; phylum Chordata; class Amphibia; order Anura; family Aromobatidae; genus Anomaloglossus; species Anomaloglossus baeobatrachus. Next base: position 446,019,798 of record NC_134357.1, on the reverse strand, counting down.
TCTCTAGCCCTTCTGTTGTTTCTGATGACCCCGACTTGCAGTCCCTACGGGGGTCACCCAGGGAAGTTGCTGCTCCCCTCGTTTCAGCCCGTTTGCTTGTAGCCTGGACCAGGTCACTCCGGCTGCTTGCCTCCTGTGAACTATGGGCCCTCTCTTTGCTACGTGGCTGCGGACTCTGTGGTGTTGTCTTGAGGGTCTGAAATGCCCCCTCAGGTAGGTTTGACAGAAGAAAGATGAATCTATCTCTGCACCGGGACCTGTTACCCTTTGCGGGCCTGGTACCTCCCCAGCAGTCCCCTTACTCTGCCACCCGTTTGCTCTCTCTTTAGCCTTGGGTGGATTTCGGGTGGCACTACTAGGTGACCGATCTCCCCCGTCAGTAGTCACTGTGCGGATGCTGTTAGATTGCAACAGCTCCAGGGTCTGCTCCTCACGTCTGCTCTCCCTGAGCTGCACACTAAACTGGCTCACTCGTGGGTTCTGCACCTCTGGACTGTCTGAGCTCCACTTCCCAACTCCTCACTCCTCAACACTCTGCTTCAGACTGCTTGTCCCTCCTTCTCTTCCTCTTTCCCCACTGTGCCTGCCTACGCCACCTAGCAACCAGGCTCTCCACCACACCCCTTGAGTGGACATGGAGGCCACGCCCCCTCCTGGAAGCTCTCAGGAGTCCTCCCAAAGGTACATGTGTGAGACCTGATTACTATGCGCCTGTGTAGTCACACCTCGGTCAGCCTTCTGGATTACCTGTATTGCACTGCCCCCAGTATGGGTGCAGCACTCAGTGGTGCCTGACCAGGTCAGGGGCGCCACATTCCCCCTTAGTTATCACCAGCACGTCCTCGGGCTGCAAGACAACATGTTAAAATGCATAAAACAGTAAAACATTGTAAAAACATTATAAAACCACCAGGTACCATACATCACCACTTTCCACCTACAAGTCCATTAACCCACCCAAAACCCTCTCAGGAGGTAGGTCACCGGTCCTTTTGGCAACCAGGTCTTGGCCATCCGCTTCCCCAGACCTTTCCTCCAATCTTCTTTTCCCGTTGGCCGCGCCTTCAGCCACTTCTGGTAGGATGTAGAGGCGGCTTTCTTGGTCTGGTGGTTTCAAGGTATACCTGGCCTGGTAGAGCCGCACCTTCAGCCTCTTCTGGCAGGATGTAGAGGCGGCCTCCACAGTTGGTGCTGACCAGGTACCCTCTTTGTGGTGGAGAGCCAGGCCCCATAAACAGGCGTGCTCCCTTGTCGCAGGCGAGCCAGGCCCCTAAACAGGCTGGCTCTGGTAGTGATTGTACCTCTGGGGTAACTATTTACACTGCGAGAGTTTGTGGCTATAGCCAGTTCATAGCCTATGGTCCATTTTTAAAGTGCAAAAAGAGGTTTCTCACATTAGTCTATGTGGGCGCATTTCTTGAACATTTCAACATTGCAAACTGTAACTTGTAACTTGCTGTACTTTACTTTATTTCTTCATCAGCAGAGGGTGTTGGGCTCTCTTCATCCCAGCGGGGGTACGGCAGCATCTCTGGCTCTGGGCCTCTCCTCCCCCTTAGTGCTCTTGAGCACTCCTCTCGTTGTAGCGCTGGGGATGGGTCCTCATCAGCAGGCCAGGGCGGTGGACTTTTTATTGTAGATGTTACTGGAGTCTTCCTGCGGGCATGTGGAGGGAGCAGATACCGGTCCACCATCTCCTTTGGGAAATGAGCCTCCAGATCAGCCTTCAGCTTCCAGTATTCGGGGTCCTTGCCCAGCGTGAGCGGGAGGTCCAGTTCCTTGGGCTGGGGAGCGGCGTCTGCTCTGGCCTTACAGGCCGGGTTAGATGACCTTGCGGTCTTGTCTTGGTGGGCCGCGCCTTGCGTGGCGTCGGCCTGGTCGTGGCGGGCCGCGCCTGGCATGACGGCGGCCTGGAATGGAGTCGCTGCTGTAACCGGTTCTTGGCGGGCCGGGCCTAGCATGGTGGCGGCCTGGGTCAGCGTCACTCCTGCCGCATGGATTAACGTCGCAGCTGCGTCGGGATCTTGCTTGGCCGAGTGGGGCATCACTGCTGCGGCCTGAGCTGGACGGGCCGGGCGTCGCTGCTGCGCTGTGGATGGGCGTCGCGGCTGCGAAGGGATCTTGGCGTGTCGGACAGGGCATTGCTGCGGCGGCCTGGATTGGAGTCACTGCTGTGACCGGTTCTTGGCGGGCCGGGCTGGGCATCGCTGCGGCGGCCTGAGCTTGGCGGTCTGCGCCTGGCGTGACTGCGGCCTGGTTCAGCGTCGCCGCACCGGGCGTCTCTCCGGGGACCACGGGCATGGCAGCGGGGGTCGGGGCACTCGCGCTGGCAGGGGCATTAGATGACTCACTCAGCAGCATCTCCGGTGTTCGGGCGGTCGCTGCTCCGCACGTCGCTTGCCTCGCCGTTCACTTCTCATGGGCTCGAGCGATTCCAGCCATCTCGCTGAGTTCTGCGCGTGCTTCCCGGATCTGCTGCAGCACCTTCACCTCCAGCCTCTCACACCACTGGTCCAGCTCCCAGTTCCACCAGGCAGCGGAGCCCATCTCTGGATTGCTGCGTGTGAACGCCATTTTCTCTGCGTCGTCGCTGCTCTCCAGATCTTCTCTATGTAGCAGGCTTGTCACTTCCTGTAACTCTTCTCCCAGCAGCAGGCTTGTGGCTTCCTTTCTTTCCCGCCGTCTCTGCACACCTCCGCTCTCATCACTTGCGAGGTCAGGACTCTGCAGGGGTTCTCTGGGTAGCCACACCTCTTTGTGGGCGGTAACTTCTTCCAGCGCGGGCTTCTGTTGTTTTTCAGCGCGCTTTTCATGGTGGCAATATGGCGGCGCTTCAAAACTTTTTAAGCGGACCGCCCAGGCACATGGTCACCTGTCTGTACAGATCTAGTTCTTATCCTGTTCATGACGCCAGATGTGAAGCCCCACAGGTGTTATCTTGGTGCATTACTTTCAGGGACTCCACGTGGATGGAACAGTCTGGTCACAGGTAAAATGTCTTCTTAGGATTGTCGTGACGCCACTCTCGGTATTGCAGTCAGGGTGACCGCCACTGCAGATTAAGGGATGCCTGGGGCTGATGGTGGGTGCAGTTAGTTGTAGTGGCCTCCCGAGAGTGAGGCAAACCCCAGGGCCCTGTGTGAGTGTGTGGAACCACAAGGCGCAGAATGACCCAGGCACAGTCCAAACAGTCTTTCAGAGATTTTACTCACTGGTGGTGGCAGGGTGAGTAACCCGGGCGTAGCTGGGATGAACCAGGCTGGAACCAGGCGTCCTTCAGGCTGACTTGTGAGGGTGGCTACTGACTCGCCTTCTCTAGCCCTTCTGTTGTTTGTGATGACCCTGACTTGCAGTCCCTACGGGGGTCACCCAGGGAAGTTGCTGCTCCCCTCGTTTCGGCCCGTTTGCTTGTAGCCTGGACCAGGTCACTCCGGCTGCTTGCCTCCTGTGAACTATGGGCCCTCTCTTTGCTACGTGGCTGCGGACTCTGTGGTGTTGTCTTGAGGGTCTGAAATACCCCCTCAGGCAGGTTTGACAGAAGAAAGATGAATCTATCTCTGCACCAGGACCTGTTACCCTTTGCGGGCCTGGTACCTCCCCAGCAGTCCCCTTACTCTGCCACCCGTTTGCTCTCTCTTTAGCCTTGGGTGGATTTCGGGTGGCACTACTAGGTGACCGATCTCCCCCGTCAGTACTCACTGTGCGGACGCGGTTAGATTGCAACAGCTCCAGGGTCTGCTCCTCACGTCTGCTCTCCCTGAGCTGCACACTAAACTGGCTCACTCATGGGTTCTGCACCTCTGCTCTGTCTGAGCTCCACTTCCCAACTCCTCACTCCTCAACACTCTGCTACAGACTGATTGTCCCTCCTTCTCTTCCTCTTTCCCCACTGTGCCTGCCTACTCCACCTAGCAACCAGGCTCTCCACCACACCCCTTGAGTGGACATGGAGGCCACGCCCCCTCCTGGAAGTTTCAGGAGTCCTCCCAAAGGTACATGTGTGAGACCTGATTACTATGCGCCTGTGTAGTCACACCTCGGCCAGCCTTCTGGATTACCTGTATTGCACTGCCCCCAGCATGGGTGCAGCACTCAGTGGTGCCTGACCAGGCCAGGGGCGCCACACCCCCAGAAAGCTGTTTTTCAGAGTGCCCCCACAGATCCTGTTTTCAGTGTACCCCCACGGAGCCTTTTTCCAGAGTACCTCCACATAGGCTTTTTTCAGAGTAACCCCACTGAGCCTTTTTTCTGAGTATGTAGAGAGAGGAGTAGCCTAAAGACCCCGTCACACACAGAGATAAATCTTTGGCAGATCTGGGGTTGCAGTGAAATCATGGACATATTGTTCCATTTGTACACAGCCACAAACCTGGCACTGATTATCCACAATTTCACTGCAACCACAGATCTGCTGCAGATTTATCTGTGTGTTTGACAGGGCCTTAACACTGTCCCTCACTTGAGCCATGTCCTGTCCCTATGCTAGTCACAGCACAATGGCGGCGCCACCCGAGATCCGGCAGTTATAAGGGTCAGGTCATAGGGTGCGCCGGCCAGTCACAGTCATGCCACTATTCGGCATGGTGTTGATGGGTGAGGACGTTCCCATAGCAGAAAAGCTTGTTGATTGGCTGCGCTGCAGCCTTTCAACAAACTTGGTTTAGCATCCAAAATATAAACTCGAATAGCGACTGCCATAAGCGAATACATGCTGCTGTGCCCGTGCAACCACTGTCAAGTTGCCCAAACTGTTACCATTACTGGGTGGCCAGCTTGCTGAATCCCAGCTACGAGGACAATGTGCCATCCTTACTTTCATCACTGGAGCATGATTGGAAAATATGGGAATACAAGTGCAAATGTGAAGCCCCACAGGTGTTGTGTCGGTGCATTACCTTCAGGGACTCCACGTGGAGGAACAGTCTGGTCACAGGTAGGGAATCTTCTCTTAGAATTGTCGTGACGCCACTCTTGGTATTGCGGTCAGGTTGACCGCCACTGCAGATTAAGGGGTGCCTGGGGCTGATGGTGGGTGCAATCAGTTGTAGTGGCCTCCCGAGAGTGAGGAAAGCCCCACAGCCCTGTGTAAGTGTGTGGAACCACGAAGCGCAGAATGACTCAAACACAGAAGCAGAATGTCTTTCAGGGGTTTTACTCACATTAGGTGGCAGGGTGAGTAACCCGGGCGTAGCTGGGATGAACCAGGCTGGAACCAGGTATCCTTCCGGCTGGCTGATGAGGGTGACTACCAACTCGCCTTCCTTAGCCCTTTGTGCTTTTGTGGTGACCCCGACTTGAAGTCCCTATGGGGGTCACCCAGGGAAGTTGCTGCTGCCTGTTCTCTCCTCGTTTCGGCCCGTTTGCTTGTAGCCTGGACCAGGTCACTCCGGCTGCTTGCCTCCTGTGAACTATGGGCAATCTCTTTGCTACGTGGCTGCGGACTCTGTGGTGTTGTCTTGGAGGTCTGAAGTGCCCCCTCAGGCAGGTTTGGCAGAAGAATGGTGAATCTATCTCTGCACTGGGACCTGTTACCCTTGCGGGCCTGGTACCTCCCTGGCAGTCCCCTTACTCTGCCACCCCTTTGCTCTCTCTAGCCTTGGGTGTATTTCAAACTGTACATTCAAAACACTGCACTCTCATCAGCATGAGGTATTAATAAAAGGAAATCAACAGATTCTTTATCGTGCAAAAAAGTTTCTTTATTTTATGAATAAGGTGGGTGGGAGGGACTAAGGGACGTTTCGGCCCAGACTGGGCCTTCTTCATACCAAGTCACACTGGGAAAGGGTAGAAAAGAAAGAAAATCACTATTTACATATATCACAAAGAAAAACATATTTACAAAGCATATACATATATACAAAATAACATGAGAAGTCATATCCAAGTTATTGTGGGAAGTATAGTAGTAGCATCTCAGCAGTTGAGGTGACTCTCTGAATTTCATAGCAAATAATGTCACGTCAAAGACTAGGTCAAGCAGTATATGAATGGTTTGCATACCTCCAAATTAAGAAGAAGTAATGTCACAGAGGGAATTTTTTTCTCTCTCTTTCTCTCCTCGTTAGAGATTTATTGGTATAGAAGTGGTTACGGACTCCACCCAGGAAAATGAATATAATAGTTGCAAGATGCCAGTCCTGTAGATAGAGGCATGATTATCAAGGGGTGGTATTCCTACAGGGGAAGTGGCATTATGGAAGAGGGAATAACGAATTACCTTGCCTGTATTAGCAACTAAATAGTTATTAGAAGTTGTCCTTTTATATTGGGAGAGTTTTGCAACTCGTGGTCCCTAGAGGATAAACAAGGTCTGCTTATCGGCAGGTAATAAATGATATATGGCACCCCCCATATAGGATCCTCTGCATAGCATTACCTTAAGCTTATCGTAGGCAGATATGATCACATATGATATGTTAATATCCACAGGCATAGGGGGCTTATCTGCATCTATAATCATGTAAGCAAAGTCTTAGTGATTACATTCCATGTAAACAGAGAGTGCAGTGGCACATAGCAATTCATGAAGTAGCACGTATTACCTGCAAGCTTTAAGGTGAGAGTATAGCAATGGGTAATGGAGTCCTCTGAAAATTAGAAGGAGGAGTAAAGCGTTATAAGAATGGAGCATTGAGAGATTGGAGGTGGATAGCACTAGGGACAGATAAACTCATCGCATACCTTTGTGGCCGTCTTCCCAGACTGTGGCATAGAGCGATAAGTTAACAGGAATGGGAGCTGTTTAACTCCCAGACCCGGAAGTGACTGGGCACGCCGGCGCCTGCGCAGTGGCGATCTGCGCCACTATTAGTATATGAACGGTACCGTTCAACCATGAATAGAGGCGCCCGCGCATGCGCAGTAGAGTAAAACTCGTACTTAGACATAGGAGGATGTTTCTCCTACGTGCGTCATAGGGGATCAATGGAGGGATAGGAGGTGGACATTAGGTGAAGCAGTCTGTTGATAGAGATTGTCTATTGGTACCAGGGGGGATTTATCTATCTAGTCACTATACAGAGCAGCAATGTATACAACATTTGAGCATATAGGTACATAGAGACAATTGCAGTATAGTATATAAGCATATATACAGATATAACTAGAGATACTGAAATGACTTCCTCTTTTTGGTCAAAGACCAGTGGTGATTGGTTTACATATACACATCCTGAAGTATGATCTGGGAAGAACACATGAAAAACACATAAAAAAAGGAAGGGTCCCAATATTCTAGTAGAGTGGGTGTATTTCAGGCGGCACTACCAGGTGACCGATCTCCCCCGTCGGTAGTCACTGCGCAGACGCTGTTAGACTGCAACAGCTCCAGGGTCTGTTCCTCACGTCTGCTCTCCCTGAGCTGCACACTAAACTCGCTCACTGCTCCTCCTCTCCTGTTCTTGCCTACGCCACCTAGCAACCAGGGTCTCCAGCACACCCCTTGAGTGGACATGGAGGCCAGCCCCCTCCTGGATTCCCCAGGGGTCCTCCCAAATGTAGATGTGTGAGACCTGATTACTATGTGCCTGTGTAGTCACACGTCGGTCAGCCTTCTGGATTACCTGTGTTGCACTGCCCCCATGCCCCCAGCATTGGTGCAGTACTCAGTGGTGCCTGACCAGGTCAGGGGCGCCACACAAGCTGGTAGACGTACTACTGACAGCGTTACCACCTGACAGCAATGGCTTAGTGGATGCACAAGGCAGAGGCGGAGGAGGAAACACCAGTGCAGCTGGGGGCACCAGCACCACCTCAAAAGAGTGTGGTTAGCCTGGCCAAAATGTGGCAAAAATTTCCTCAGCAAAAACCAACAGTGTTGTCTACTTCCTCTGCCTCGTCCACTTATACCACCATGTCCACCTCTACCTCCTCCTCAACCCTTTCCTCTAATTGGACCTCCTCCTCCTGGTTCAAGATTTTTTTTATTCTGTTATTTTCAAGCTGTTCTGTGTGCTTTATGGGGGAACTGTGAAAACAGGCTCTGTAGCTACACTCTTCAAATGTTGGCTCTGTGAAGGAACTCTGAAAACAGGCTCTGTGGGGGCACGGTTAAGATTTGGGCTCTGTGGGGGAACTCTGAAAACAGACTCTGTGGAAACATAGTTACATAGTTACATAGGTTGAAAAAAGACCTAAGTCCATCTAGTTCAACCTATCAGTCCATCTAGTCCCTACATCTGTGACCTAGTCTCCCAGTACCTACCTGCACGCAACCTCAGATCCTCTCAAGATCTCCTTCTCTACCCCTCTCTTATCTCCCACAATCGCGTACAAGATTTCTCCCGTGCCTCCCCCATACTCTGGAACGCTCTACCTCAGTATATAAGACTCTCCCCTACCGTGGAAAGCTTCAAGAGGAACCTCAAGACCCATCTCTTCCAACAAGCCTACAGCCTACAATAACCCTCAGTCCAGTACACCACTACGCAACCAGCTTTGTCCTCACCTATTGTACCATCACCCATTCCCTGTAGACTGTGAGCTCTCGCGGGCAGGGTCCTCTCTCCTCCTATACCAGTCTGTTTTGTACTGTTAATGATTGTTGTATGTATACTCTCTTTCACTTGTAAAGCGCCATGGAATAAATGGCGCTATAATAATAAATAATAATAATAATAATAAACTAGTTCAACCTTCAGACATTCTTAAAATGTTTTTTTTTTTTATTTATTTATTTCCTATTTATCCATGATTATTATGGTGACAGAACCCCTTTAAGTAATTGCCCTATCACATTTGTTTGCAGGGCAACTTACCCCCTTTTTGATTACTTTGACAGCCCCTAGCCCTTTCTACAACTATTTTACAGCCATTTCACAGCACCAAAGTTCGGGTCCTCATTGACTTCCGTGGTGTTCGGGGCCCGGAGGCATGCTCGAGTCAAGTTCAGGTACTGAACCGAACTTTTAACTACAGTTCAGCCAAACCTGGCGAACTCGAACATCAACAGGTCCTCTCACCTCTACTCTATACCCATTAGGTTCTCCATTCCCACTGAAATTGGCAAGTTTGTCTAACAATTATACATTAGAGCTGCCCATGCCTGGTGCACCATGGATCTTTTGCCACAATCTCGGCATTGACACGTTAATTGATTTCATAATAATTTACTATTCCTTCCTCTCAAACCAATTACTAGAAAGCTCATTTGTAACTGGATTCTTTCATATTGTGACAGTAATTTAGAAAGCTACTAGCACATCCATTAAAGCTCAGTAGTGCAGACTATTACACAATCTGTGCAGGTGTAATTCTCAATTTAGAAAGTAGTGTGTGGCTGTTTTATGCATTTAATTGGTACTAGCATTTCTAAAAAAAAAAATCCAGCAACTTTTTTGTAAACCCTGTAAATAATTTGTAACAATACTATTTTATAGTGTTATAATGTGACGTCATTATGTTACTGCATCATAGCTTTACAGTGGAGGAGATAAAAGAAACAAGTGAGACTGCTGCAAAATTTTAAAAATTCAGTATATTGCAGCATACAGTTGAAACCAGAAGTTTCCATCCACTATCTAAAAAGACATATCTGTATATTTTTCTCACTATCTGACATGAAATCAGAATAAACCTTTCCTGTTTTAGGTCAGTTAGGAACCAAAATTATTTATATTTGCCAAATGCCACAATAACGAGACAGAGAGAATGTTTTAAAGTATTTTTGTTACTTTCTGCAAAGTCAAAAGTTTACATACACTAAAGGGCACTTTACACGCTGCGATATCGGTAACGATATCGCTAGCAAGCGTACCCGCCCCCATCGGTTGTGCGTCACGGGCAAATCGCTGCCCGTGGCGCACAACGTCGCTAACATCCGTCACACCAAATTACCTTACCTGCGACATCGCTGTTGACGGCGATCCGCCTCCTTTCTAAGGGGGCGGTTCGTGCGACGTCACGGCGACGTCACACGGCAGCCGTCCAATAGCAGAGGAGGGGTTGAGATGAGCGGCTGGAACATACTGCCACACCTCCTTCCTTAAGCGGGCTTTACACACTGCGATATCGGTCCCGATATCGCTATTGTGGGTATCCGCCCCCATCTGTTGCGCGACACGGGCAAATCGCTGCCCGTGCCGCACAACATCGCCCAGACCCGTCACACATACTTACCTGCCCGGCGACGTCGCTTTGACCGGCGAACCGCCTCCTTTCTAAGGGGGTGGTCCGTGCGGCGTCACAGCGATGTCACTGAGCGGCCGCCCAATAGCAGCGGAGGGGCGGAGCTGAGCGGGACGTAACATCCCGCCCACCTCCTTCCTTCCGCATAGCGGCCGGGAGGCAGATAAGCAGAGCTTCCTCGTTCCTGCAGTGTCACACGGAGCGCTGTGTGCTGCCGCAGGAACGAGGAACAACCTCGTTACTGCTGCAGTAACGATTTTTGAGAATGGACCCCCATGTCACCGATGAGCGATTTTGCATGTTTTTGCAACGATGCAAAATCGCTCATCGGTGTCACACACAACGGCATCGCTAATGCGGCCGGATGTGCGTCACCAATTCCGTGACCCCAACGAGTTCGCATTAGCGATGTCATAGTGTGTAAAGACCCCTTTACTCATTGCCGGTGGACAGAGGTAAGGAGATGTTCGTCGTTCCTGCGCTGTCACACATAACGATGTGTGCTGCCGCAGGAACGACAAACAACATCGCTACTGACCAGACAATGATTTTTCATAAATAAACGACCTCTCTCAGACAAACGATTTTTGCCTCTTTTGCGATCGTTTAAGGTCGCTCCAGCCTGTCACACGCTGAGATGTCGCTAACGACGCCGGATGTGCGTCACAAATACCGTGACCCCGACGATATATCGTTAGCGATGTTGCAGCGTGTAAATGGCCCTTAAGAGTACGAAAGGCTGCTGATAAGACTGATTTTGTGCTCTTTTTTTGTTTCTATGGTAACGAATGTTACATCACATGAAAGCCTTATGTATCTAATATATGTTTTCAAAATGTTGTGTTTGTTGCTTATGGAAACAGTGTTCTAAGCATGCAGGAAAACAAAATGGCGGAGTCAAATGCGATATTCACAGCAAATGAGAGCAGAAAAGTTATAAAATTCTTGTTTCTGCAAGGAAAGTCCGCAAAGGATAACCATGGTGAGATGTCGCAGACATTGGGGGATCAATGCCCTTCATATTCCACAGTTAAGAACTGGGATGCCAAATTTGAAATGGGCCACTTCAACACCAATGATGAGGAACGTCCTGGACAACTGAGAGTGGTTGGTGTTTCGGAGATAGTCAATGCTGTGCAAAACCTCATACTGGAGAATCGTCGAATTTCAGCTAAAGCAATAGCAGAAGTCTTGGGAGCTTCCTGTGAACGTGTTTGTGTCATTATCCATGAACATTTGGACATGAAGAAGCTATCTGCAAAGTGGGTCCCCAAATGTTGGACAACAGATTAGAGAAGCATATGAGTGAAAACTTCCCGGTCCATTTGTCAGTTTTTTCGGAACTGATAAGAACTTGCTGGATTGACTAGTCACTATGGATGAGACCTGGATATATTTGTATGACCCTGAAAATAAGGAGCAGTCAAAAGAGTGGAGGCACAGTGGTTGTACTCGCCCAATGAAGTTCAGGGTGCAAAAATCAGCCACTAAGGTGATGGCGTCTGTGTTCTGAGATAAGGAGGGTGTGCTGCTAGTGGACTACCTTCAAAGGGGTTCTACAATTAATGCAAGGTATTACATTACATTGAATTTTTGGACCAATTGAAGGCAGCTCTGAAGGCCAAAAGGTGTGGCAAGCTGTCCAAAGGCAACGCATCCGTTCACACTGCACAAGTGACCACGGCAAAACTGGCAGAGCTGCACTTCCAGTTGGTTGACCAACCACCTTATTCACCAGATCTAGCTCTCTCTGACTATTATCTCTTTGCAAACCTGAAGAAACACCTCAAGGGTACCAAATTTCACACCATTTCTGATGTCATGGCTGCTACGGATGCCTGGTTTGAGGCACAACCGAAATAATTATTTTTGCTAGGATTACAGAACTTGGAATACCAATGTAAGAAGTGTGTTGACATCAGTGGAGAGTATGTGGAATAAAAGTAAAGTTTCATTATCCTATCTAGGTTCTTTCTGGGTAAAGTCAAAGACTTATCAGCATGCCCTGGTAATGCCAGATTAATGTTTGCAAATGCACACAGGGACAAAGACTTTAATTTTTGGAGACGTCCTGAGATCTGACAAAATTAACATTTAATTATTTGGCCATTCTGACCACCGTTACATTTGGAGGAAAAAGGGAGAAGCTTTGAGCCCAAGAACACCATTCCAACTATGAAACAGGGGGGTGGCAGTATCATATTGTGGGGTTATTTTGCTGCAGGAGGTACAGTCATACGAAAAAGTTTGGCCACCCCTATTAATGTTAACCTTTTTTCTTTATAACAATTTGGGTTTTTGCAACACCTATTTCAGTTTCATATATCTAATAATTGATGGACTGAGTAATATTTCTGGATTGAAATGAGGTTTATTGTACTAACAGAAAATGTGCAATCCGTATTTAAACAAAATTTGAGCGGTGCAAAAGTATGGGCACCTCAACATAAAAGTGACATTAATATTTTGTAGATCCTCCTTTTGCAAAAATAACTACCTCTAGTCGCTTACTGTAGCTTTTAATGAGTTCCTGGATCCTGGATGAAGGTATATTTGACCATTTCTGTTTACAAAACAATTCCAGTTCAGTTAAGTTTGATGGTCGCTGTGCATGAACAACCCGCTTCAAATCATCCCACAGATTTTCAATGATATTCAGGTCTGGGGACTGGGATGGCCATTCCAGAACATTGTAATTGTTCCTCTGCATGAATGCCTGACTAGATTTGGAGCAGTGTATTGGATCATTGTCTTGCTGAAATATCCATCCCCTGCGTAACTTCAACTTCGTCACTGATTCTTGCACATTATTGTTAAGAATCTGCTGATACTGAGTTGAATCCATGCGACCCTGAACTTTAACAAGATTCCCGATGCCGTCATTGGCCACACAGCCCCAAAGCATGATGGAACCTCCACCAAACTTTACTCTGGGTAGCAAGTGCTTTTCTTAGAATGCCGTGTTTTTTTGCCTCCATGCATAACGCCTTTTTGTATGACCAAAAAACTCAATCTTTGTTTCATCAGTCCACAGGATCTTCTTCCAAAATGTAACTGGCTTGTCCAAATGTGCTTTTGCATACCTCAGGCGACTCTGTTTGTGGCGTGCTTGCAGAAACGGCTTCTTTCGCATCACTCTTCCATACAGCTTCTCCTTGTGCAAAGTGCACTGTATTGTTGACCGATGCACATTGACACGATCTGCAGCAAGATGATGCTGCAGATCGTTGGAGGTGGTCTGTGGATTGTCCTTGACTGTTCTCACCATTCTTCTTCTCTGCCTTTCTGATATTTTTCTTGGCCTGCCACTTCTGGGCTTAACAAGAACTGTACCTGTGTTCTTCCATTTCCTTACTATGTTCCGCACAGTGGAAACTCACAGTTTAAATCTCTGAGACGACTTTTTGTATCCTTCCGTTGAACAACTATGTTGAATAATCTTTGTTTTCAGATCATTTGAGAGTTGTTTTGAGGAGCCCATGATGCCACTCTTCATAGGAGATTCAAATTGGAGAACTACTTGCAAGTGGCCACCTTAAATACCTTTTCTCATGATTGGATACACCTGCCTATGAGGTTCAAAGCTCAATGAGGTTACAAAACCAATTTAGTGCTTCAGTAAGTCAGTAAAAAGTAGTTAGGAGTGTTCAAAACAAGAAATTGATAAGGGTGCCCATACTTATACACCTGTCAAGTTTAAATGCAGATTGCACATTTTCTGTTAGTATAGTAAACCTCATTTCAATCCAGAAATATTACTCAGTCCATCATTTCTTAGATATATGAAACTGAAATAGCTGTTGCAAAAACCCAAATTGTTATAAAGAAAAAAGGTTAACATTAATAGGGGTGCCCAAACTTTTTCATATGACTGTACTTGTGGACTTCACAAAGTAGATGGCATCATGGGGAAAGAAGATGATGTGGCAATACTGAAGCAACATCTCAAGAAATCATTCAGGGAATTTATTGTGAAACAAGAATGCCGCTGGTAGGAAACTAGACAGGTCTTTGACCGGGAAGGGACAACCACGGGAAGGGCAGTCTCCAGTCAAGGAAACTGCCTATACCAAAACATGGTATCCATCCACAGACAGTTGTTTCGGGGTATTTGCCCCTCATCCGTGTGGAGTAGGAAACTGGCTAGTGGGAGCTTTGCCTAGTAGAAGACTACATAGGTAAGGATGGTTGACCTCGGGGAGATCAACATCCAACACCGCGGAGACACCATCACGTGTTTCTCAATGCAGTGACACTAGAACAAGGCCCCCTGGGAAAATATGCAAAACAAGAATGCCGCAGAGACACCATCACATGTTTCTCAACGCTGGCAGGAAACTAGCGAGGTCTTTCACCAGGAAGGAACAACCACGGGAAGGGTAGTCTCCAGTCAAGGAAACCGCCTATACCAAAACATGGTATCCATCCACAAACAGCTGTTTCGGGGTATTTGCCCCTCATCAGTGTGGAGTAGGAAACTGGCTAGTGGGAGCATTGCCTAGTAGAAAGAAGATTACATAGGTAAGGATGGTTGACCTTGGGGAGATCAACATCCAACACCGCGGAGACACCGTCATGTGTTTCTCAACGCAGTGACACTAAAACAAGGCCCCCTGGGAAAATATGCAAAACAAGATTGCCGCGGAGACACCATCACATGTTTCTCAACGTTGGCAAGAAACTAGCCAGGCCTTTCACCGGGAAGGAACAACCACGGGAAAGGCAGTCTCCAGTCAAGGAAACCGCCTATACCAAAACATGGTATCCATCCACAGACAGCTGTTTTGGGGTATTTGCCCCTCATCAGTCTGGAGTAGGAAACTGGCTAGTGGGAGCATTGTCTAGTGAAAGACCTGGCTAGTTTCCTGCCAGCTTTGAGAAACGTGATGGTGTCTCCGCGGCATTCTTGTTTTGCATATTTTCCCAGGGGGCCTTGTTCTAGTGTCACTGCGTTGAGAAACACGTGATGGTATCACCACGGTGTTGGATGTTGATCTCCCCGAGGTCAACCATCCTTACCTATGTAGGGGATTTGTTGTGGTCACATGACCAGGGGTGTGGCCCAACCTCTGATGCTGCTGGTTGTGTGAAAGAGCAGCTCCGGTAAATAGCTCCTCTTAACCGGCTAGAAGCAGCTTCCAGCACAAGTTTTTAACTCTGCAGGCTACCTGAGATGAAGATGACGAGGGGAGATCTAAAAAGAAAGGTTCCCCAGCTAAACTTACCTAGTTTTTCACTCACAGTGTGAGCTGCACTTTTCCTCAGCAGTGGGTCCCGCTATCTTCCCCTGTCTCCTAACAGGTTTCTTCTCCCTGCAAGGCCTCTTAACTCCCGGAGGATGCACAGACCACCAGAGGTATGATGCAGGATCTCCTCAGCTCTTCCCATTCCTCCATTAAGAAAGATTTTAAAGCCGCTATTGTGGAACTGAAATCAGAGCTAGTTTCCTTGGGTGAGCGCACTGACCATATAGAATCCAAGATGGTGGAATATGCTAACTCTCATAATGATCTAGTGGACGTGCACCACGATATGGACAGGGAGCTGCAGTCTTTAAGAAACAAAGTTTGGGACTTGGAGAATAGATCCCAGTAAAACAATGTCTGGATCATTGGTGTCCCTGAAACCATTGCTGACTCTGGTCTGGGCCCCTTTTTTCATAACCTGATGCACCACGTACTGCCTGAGGTACCCGAGTTGGACCTCATGGTGGACCGTATTCACAGGGTGCCTAAGCCTAAAGGCTGATTTGCCAAGAGACCCCCCCCAGCCAGACATCACTTTTTTAAAACTAAGGAGACCTTTTTGCGGGCCTTCAGACAGACCTAGACTCTTCCACAGCCTTATGGTGACATTGCAATCTATCCTGACCTCTCTGCTGCTACGTTGATGTGCCGCCCCCGTGCCAGCAGCCGGGCTGTTCGGATCCAGATCTGCGGTGGCTCGAGGGGTCTTGAGAGTGGGGGAGTATATACACGGGATTAGGAAAGTTTGTGACGCCACCCACGGTGTGTAGTAAGTTAGGGTATCACCGCTGCTGTTGTGGACGCCCGGTGGCGGTGGTATGGCAGCAAGGTGTTTTAACCCCTCCGTGGGTAGGGTTTTTTTGCCCCGGGAGCCCGGTGATGGTGATGTAGGG
The DNA here is from genome assembly GCF_048569485.1 of Anomaloglossus baeobatrachus. Lineage (NCBI taxonomy): Eukaryota > Metazoa > Chordata > Amphibia > Anura > Aromobatidae > Anomaloglossus > Anomaloglossus baeobatrachus. Next base: position 446,003,531 of record NC_134357.1, on the reverse strand, counting down.
GTGCCGTTGGGGGTAGGAGAAGGGTTTCTCAGTGTACTCACTCAGTCCAGAATTAACCACACCGACAGCTTGTAAACCAGAGTTCTGAGCACCACTGCAGCTGGGAGGGAGCACGCTTGGGTCTGTGTCCCTGATGTTGCGGTTAGTCTGCGACCCTTTCCTTAACACCTGTGTTTTCTTCTTTGGACCCTCAAGTCTGAAACTTTTCGGGTCCCGTTCACCTGTATGGCTAATGGAGTGAGCTTGCTCTCAGGGTTCACGCGTAGGATTTCTTTGGACTGTATTGGGAAAGTCCTATCCCATCGGTGCGCTAGTACCCCGATTTTGGAGCGGGTTCGGGATGACGCTTGAAGTCTTCACCCCCGTCAGGTAAATTACCAGGACGCATGAAGCTATTTCCCGGCCTATGGTCCACATACCCCGTCGTGTCTGGCCCCTGCCCGGTGATAGCATAAGGCCGCCGGCCGCCCTCCTCGGCAGTCCGTGCCCCCTGACACTATCCCCTGCGACCAGGATTCCAACTCCTACCAGGCCCAGACCAATGTCTAGGTAGAGAGAAAAATGTAGATTTCAGCTCACCCGTGTGATATCCTCCAGGCTGGGCTTATGATTAAGGACTGGTTTTAAATTCCCCCCTCTTCTGTCTGAAACGCGTCAAGCCGCAAGGTATGTCGCATGGCATTTTTTCTGGATGACCTGTGATTATTTTAACTACTGAAATAAAGTTTCCAAGTTTTATCATACAGTATTGGTGCTGAGTCACATTCCTTCACCTTTTTTGCTCCAGACCAATGTCTGCCACCTAGTACTCAGGAGCCCTGCTCCACCTGTGACCTCTCCTCACGAGAGTCACTTCCTTCTCCTTCCACGACCACTTCACTTCTCCTCACTTTTTCACTCTCCCCTACCAACCCCCCATGTGGGCGGCCCTATTCCCTTCAGGCCCCCCAATGGTGTGTCTGGTGGGTACAGTGCAAAGTGTTCCTAGGGTTTTGATTGGCTCAGCTGTTGGCAACACCAAAGGACCAGGACCCGTAACCAAGGAGGGTGGATACTGTGCTGAAGGGCAGATTGCACCGTGTGACGATCTGATAGGCCAGGGCCTCACATTGGCAAGAAGGAGATAATTTGCTCTAACCAACAAGGTCTTACGCTCCTTTAATATATCCTAAAAACTGGTCATTCACAAGGACAACAGGTAATATACCTGCACCTCACCCACCGAAGCTTCCTCCCTCCTCAAAACATGGAACCTGGCATCAGCTCCTCTTTCCAAACAATCCTCCCCTACGTCTGATGGATCCCAGAAGATAATTGCAGCTGACTAGAACCAAGTGTGCCGCCACCGTGCCAGCAGCCGACGCGGACACGCCGAATAAATGGGGGGACATAGATGTACGGGCTAGGCCATATTAAGTTCGTGACGCTGAAGTGAGGCGCCAGGGAGGCCTCTGGCTGTGTAGTCGTGGCAGCAGAGAATTCAAGGCACACCCCTGGCTCCATCACTCCTTCAATGTTGGGGACTAGCTTGGTAGGACAATGGGTGTCAGTATCTTCGTCGACAGGTACACAAACAGTCCTCAGGCAGAAGTTGATGCCAATAAAAGATAACATTTATTTTTCACAGATACAATCCGGTCAGCAGATTTTGGCAATTCCTGTGGAGCTGGGGACAACCTGCCCAAACGCGCCCTCTAGTGGGGATATGCCCTGGGTACTCCGCTTCTCCGGGCTCCCACTCCTAGGTCAAGCACACACCGGACCCACACCAGCGGAATCAGACCTTGAGGTTACGTACTCCTCCGTTGCTCCGGCGTCCCCTGATGTTCCGCTCATACACACTGCCACCGATGGTCACACACTGCTGTCCCGGATCCGACTACTTTCCACACACACAGACCTTCCCTAGCCATCCAGCCGACTCCTCCTCCCCGGTGGCAACAGCCGTCTCACCCGGCCACTAGGGGGTGCCCTAACGCTAAAATACAATACAATATTAAAATACAACACTTTTATTAATAACATTTCCGGTCTTTCAGTAGGGGTTATGAGCACCCACTACATGCCTCCCCTCTTAAAATCCGAGCCTCCCGGCAAGGCTCTTAACTATAAACACACATTAAAACATAAAAACCTTTTAGGTCAGTCCACAACAACAGCGGCACCAGTTCAGCGGCGCTCCCGGTCTCTAGGGGCGCTCGGAGGCGCAGCAGCGCTCCCGGTCTCTAGGTAGCGCCCGGAGGCTCAACAGCACTCCCGGTCTTAGATGGTGCCCGGAGGCTCAACAGCGCTCCCGGTCTTTAGGTGGCGCCCGGAGGCTCAACAGCGCTCCCGGTCTTTCGATGGCGCCCGGAGACGCAACAGGTATAATAACTTGCAACAAAACTTCTGCCGGTTAAACAACAGCACCGGACTTCAAACAGGTTGGCTGTAGGGATTTACTCTGGGGGCCAGGACCGCTTCCACTCCTCCGCCTGTGCCTGTATGTAGACTCCCAGAGACTGTCCCGGCTGGCGGCGTATCCTCCGGAAGGACACGGGGGCAAAAGGTGGCTCCGCTGACGCAGCTGCTTCTGCTCCCGGCGGTGGTGATGGCGTCGCTGCCCGGGGTGGTTGTGGTGCAGGTGGCGGCACATCTAGGACGATGACCGGCTTGTTGGTTACGCTTTGGGTCACCGCTACCACTGGGGGAAACTTCTCCGGGTCAGCGGTCGGGCCAGATGATGCTTCCGGGGCAGCGGACAAGGTGCGCCGGGAATGAGAGGGCGCGGACGGGACCGGTCTTGGATGGCTCCGGCGCCGCTCCTGCTGCTCCTCCCACTCCAGCTGCCACTGGTCCGCTTCCCGGGCGGTCGGCATCCGGGAGACGCAAACAGCAAACAGGCCGCGACTTCCTGCGTCCGGTAAGAATTGAACTTTCTCGCCCGGCCAAAGCGTATGGAGTCGTTTGGGCAGCCCCTCCACATCCAGATGGACTCTATTATAGAAGTAGTCGTCTCTGGTCTCTACTTCTCGGATGAACCCGTATCCCTCCTGCTGGTTAAACTTTACTACCACTCCGGTGGTAAACTGCAGGGCCAGCTCCTCGCCGCCGGGACCGGACAACATTTCCCGGACGACGGTTTCAGCCATCAGGCGTTCTCTGACAGGGTCGGGTACCGGGGATGGAGCTCTGGGGTGCTGCACAGGGGAGGGGACGATGACCGGATCCCACACGAAGCCCCGGTGATCTTCCTCCAGCTGTTCAGCTAGCTCTTCGGCCGGCACTCCATATGAGGCAGTTGGGGTAGCAGCGAGGGCGGCCGGCTGTGGGGTCTCCCAAGGGGCACGTGTGGCATACGTGGCCCGGACCTCCGTGATCGTGCCTCCGGTCTTTGCATCCCACGTAGTCTTCCAGGACACCTTCTCGGGCTGCGTGGAACCTCCCGGTCCGATCGGCAGGTCCACAAGGGATGCCTCACTGGCGGCAGCAAACTTAGGCCGTCCCCGGCCTAGGCTAACCAGAGCCGTGGTGGTGGCCAGCTCTTCCGGTTGTCCCGACATATCCATCTCTGTCTCTGTCTCTACTTGCTGTACAACCAATGGCGGCGTCGTCAACGCTGAGACTGAGGAAAGAGGAGGAGGGCCTTTGTTTCCCGCTCTTAAACAGAATCCTCCCCCGGCCTCACGCATCATCTTGACTCCTCCGCGGCGGTACTTCTTTTTCTTCCGAACACCGCCCACTTCGTATGTCTTCAATGCCCTGGAACTGGCGCCTCCCCTCTTTGGGCGGAGTACTCTGTGCCTCTTCCTCGGCACCGGCCAGCCCCAGGCTCTTCTTTCGGCGCCTACTTTTCGTGCCTTTTCTTCCTCAGCTTCACAGATAACGGCCCTCTCGCCGCCATCTTGTGCCCGGTCCAACGCCTTGGGCACTTCTTCCTCCGACCATGGGACTGGAAATCTTCTCTCATAGCCTGGATACGGTGCACTCGGCACTACTTGATCTCCGGCTTCTTGGGTTCCTGGCAGGGGAATCGCATCCTGCCGACTACGCCACATGAAGTGAGGCGCCAGGGAGGCCTCTGGCTGTGTAGTCGTGGCAGCAGAGAATTCAAGGCACACCCCTGGCTCCATCACTCCTTCAATGTTGGGGACTAGCTTGGTAGGACAATGGGTGTCAGTATCTTCGTCGACAGGTACACAAACAGTCCTCAGGCAGAAGTTGATGCCAATAAAAGATAACATTTATTTTTCACAGATACAATCCGGTCAGCAGATTTTGGCAATTCCTGTGGAGCTGGGGACAACCTGCCCAAACGCGCCCTCTAGTGGGGATATGCCCTGGGTACTCCGCTTCTCCGGGCTCCCACTCCTAGGTCAAGCACACACCGGACCCACACCAGCGGAATCAGACCTTGAGGTTACGTACTCCTCCGTTGCTCCGGCGTCCCCTGATGTTCCGCTCATACACACTGCCACCGATGGTCACACACTGCTGTCCCGGATCCGACTACTTTCCACACACACAGACCTTCCCTAGCCATCCAGCCGACTCCTCCTCCCCGGTGGCAACAGCCGTCCCACCCGGCCACTAGGGGGTGCCCTAATGCTAAAATACAATACAATATTAAAATACAACACTTTTATTAATAACATTTCCGGTCTTTCAGTAGGGGTTATGAGCACCCACTACAACGCCACCCACGGTGTGTGGTGAGTTGGGACACCATCGCTGCGGTTATGGGGCACCTGGGGGAGATGTAGTGGCAGCCAGATGTTAACCCCTCCGTGGGTAGGGATGGTGGCCCTGGGACCCAGTGGCTCTGGTGCAGACGGCAGGGGAATGCTTGTTTACTCACAGTCAAGAAATCACACAAGTCTCTGGTAAACCAAAGTGCTGGTAGACGGTTGCATTCAGGTCCCCCACCCAGCTGGTGGTCTCTATCCTTTTCCTCTGCACTGTTTTGTATAAGATGGACTTCCTAGTCTGGAACTTAGGAGTCCGCTCCCGGCTGGATGTGGCCTAAGGAGCCATGCCCGCAGACGTTGGCCCATGGGATCTATGGGCCCTGGCGGTGACCTCTTATCCCTATCGGTGGGCTGTTGTCTTCTATGAGGGACTTTAGGTGGGACAGGACCTCTAGTCCTGGCCTCAATCGGTGAATTAACCAGTCCACTTGTTTCCGGTTCTGGCTTCAGGGTCCGAGTACCCCCCTTTGTGCTACGGTTTCCGGGTCGGTTCCTCGTGTCGGTACTGACGGGCTACAACACTGTCCCAGTCCACTTCAGTTCTGCTGAGCCGTCTTTCCGTCTCCTGCTGACGGAGACGACCGTCTGCCTCCTAGCCAAGGCACCAGGTCTCCAACCCTGGCACCGTTCAACTTGAACTTCACCTGCTGGAGCTATACTTAGCTCCAGCCCACACTCCTCTCCATAAGCAAGCATTGTTGACCTTAGGGAGATCAACATATCCACTGCGGAGACACCATCACGTGTTTCTCAATGCAGTGATTCTAGAGCAAAGCCCCCTGGGAAGTATGCAAATGAGAAAGCCACGGAGACACCATCACATGTTTCTCAACGCTGGCAGGAAACTAGCCAGGTCTTTCACCGGGAAGGAACAACCACGGGAAGGGCAGTCTCCAGTCAAGGAGACCACCTATACCAAACATGGTATCCATCCACAGACAGCCGTTTCGGGGTATTTGCCCCTCATCAGTGTGGAGTAGGAATCTGGCTAGTGGGGGCAATGCCTAGTAAAAGACTAGAATCACTGCATTGAGAAACACGTGATGGTGTCTCCGCAGTAGATATGTTGATCTCCCTAAGGTCAATAATGCTTGCTTAAGTAGTCTTTTACTAGGCATTGCCCCCACTAGCCAGATTCTTACTCCACACTGATGAGGGGCAAATACCCCGAAATGGCTGTCTGTGGATGGATACCATGTTTGGTATAGGTGGTCTTCTTGACTGGAGACTGCCCTTCCCGTGGTTGTTCCTTCCCGGTGAAAGACCTGGCTAGTTTCCTGCCAGCGTTGAGAAACATGTGATGGTGTCTCTGCGGCTTTCTCATTTGCATACTTCCCAGGGGGCTTTGCTCTAGAATCACTGCGTTGAGAAACACGTGATGGTGTCTCCGCAGTGGATATGTTGATCTCCCTAAGGTCAACAATGCTTGCTTAAGTAGTCTTTTACTAGGCATTGCCCCCACTAGCCAGATTCCTACTCCACACTGATGAGGGGCAAATACCCCGAAACGGCTGTCTGTGGGTGGATACCATGTTTGGTATAGGTGGTCTCCTTGACTGGAGACTGCCCTTCCCGTGGTTGTTCCTTCCCGGTGAAAGACCTGGCTAGTTTCCTGCCAGCGTTGAGAAACATGTGATGGTGTCTCCGCGGCTTTCTCATTTGCACACTCCTCTCCAAACTGAACTACAAACTGATCTGCTTATTTTCCCGCCTCGGGCTGTCTAGACCCCTGGGCGGGCGTGTCCCAACCGCCTGGTCACACCCACTGGTGTGTCTATCTTTCCCAAAGGGGGGGTGACTAGGGTTTCTAGGTTGGCTGTGTGTTGCCTAATGAGGGAAGGTGTTATGCGGGGGCCTATTTGTGACTACCTGGTTTTGCCAGGGCGTCACACAAGCATGAGTATTTTTCTTCTCGACACCTGCTACTGATACGGAGCTTACAAAGACTCTCAGTTTTCTTCTTTACTTTTACACCAATTTTTTTTTTCTTCTGCTCCCAAAGCCAGTCTATTTTTCTGGCTGGTGAGCTTTGTGTCCCCTTTGGGATCTGTAGCCCAAGTGCAGCAGGTTTCAGGTGTCTCTGCACGAGTGCTTTTGCACTTCTGTGTATATTTGTTGGATTGTCCATGTTGTTCAAAGTTTGTTTTCTTGTTTATAATGCCACTATAATTCCACTTTTGATTCCACAGCCTGTCCCCTCCTCCGTTTACTTGCAGAGGAGTCCTCAGAGGGGAGAGTATTTGTTAAAACATCTTTATTATTATGGGTATTAAGTTACTGTCTATTAATGCCATGGGATTGAATTCCCCCTTTAAGAGGTCCTGTGTGAACTTATCTTCTAGGTGCGACATAGCCTGTATCCAAGAGACGTACCTTCTAGCTAAAGATAGACAGGCTCTAACACAAAGGCATCCAGCAATCTTTCATGCTAATGTGAAGCCCTGGCGCCGCCAGGTGGTCACACAAAATTGGACCCCACATAACACCATCCCTCACAGGATTACACCGAGCCGACAAAACCCTAGTCACCCCCCCCCAGGGTAGGAAAGGCACACCAGTGGGCGGGACCAGGCGGAAGGAAAACACCCACCTAGGGGACTAGAGAACTAGGGGCGGGAAAAGTAGAGAGTTGTCAGTTTGAAGGCGAAGTGTGAAGTTCAGTTGAGTGCTGAGCAGGAGAGGAGAGTTTGGAGTGGAAGCCAGAAAGAAATGGCATCGGGGTTGGAGCCCCGGCATACTGGCTAGGTGGCAGGCAGTGGTCCGTGTCTGTCAGGAGACGGGAAGACGGCTGCCGGAGATCCGAGGTGGACCGGGAAGGGTAGGAGCCCGCCGATACCGACATCGGAGAACCGACCTGGAAACCGTGCACAGATGGGGTACCTGGAACCTGAAGCAGAGACCAGAACCACCGGCTTTGTTAATTCACCAGTTGAGAACAGGATTACAGGTCCTGTCCCACCCAAAGTCCCACAAAGCAGACCAGCAGCCCACCGCGGGGGATAGGGCATCCACCAGGGCCCCTTTAGATCCCATGGGTCAGCGTCTGCGGGCAAGGCTCACACCCGTAGTTCTGGGAGCTGACTCCCGTGTTCTATACCGAGAAGTCCAAGGAGAACTAACAGCAGTGCAGAGGAAAGTGACACAGACCATCACCCCGGGTTAGGGACCAGAATACACCCAGCCGTGGCGGCCGGCCACTGGCACTTTGGTTTACCGTTGGACTTGTGTGATTCATTTGACTGTGAGTAAACCAGCACCCCCGGTCTGACCGGGCGCACCGGCCCCTGCAACCACCATCCGCAGCACAGAGACACTGGGCCCCGGGGCATCCATCCCAACTCACGGAGGGGTTAATATCCAACTGCTATCCCATCGCCCCCGGGTGCTCCAGAACAGCAGCGGTGGTGCTACATCTCACCACACACCGTGGGTGGCGTCACCACCAAGTGTTCATGGCAATCCCCGTACATATACGTCCCCTCTTATTTGAAGTGTCCGCGCGACCCCTGGGTCTGGAGGATCCCTCGAGCCACACTGCAGATACGGATCCGAGCAGCCCGGCTGCTACTGACGTGGGGGCGGCACACTAACGGTCCTTCTAAGGCTGCGCAGTTAGCCATTGTGGTTATACATACAGTTTTTTTTAAGTTGCTGACCTCCATGTCTGATTTTCGTGGCCGCTACCTGATTTGCGTCTGTTCTTTTAACGCTAAAGTGTACACTTGGCCTCAATTTATGCACCTAACAGAGCACAAAAACGTTTCTTTACTAAAATAGTGAAAAAGGTTAAATCTTTTGCCAAAGGCCGAATAATTTTGTGTGGTGATTATAACATTATTGGCAGAAGGGAGGTGGATTGTAGCTCTAGTCCATCCTCCAGACAGGAGCAGTTGAAGCAACTTATTGAGGAGGAGGATTTCCATGATATTTGGATATACCATCACGCTAATGAAAGGGATTTCACTTTTTTCTCTGAGCGACATATGTATTCCTGTATTGACTATTTTTTGATGGCTAGGAGTGTCCTCCCTCTCTGTTCCAATTCCAATATAGGGTCTATTACGTGGTCTGACCACGCTCCAATTACCTTGGATGTGGTCGAGAACCTCTTTGCTTCCCTTCTGTTCTCGTGGAGATTAAAACACCTATCTACTAAGGTCTGCTACTAATAAGGAATCTACACAGGCAGAACTTAAGACCTTTGAATTTAATGACAACGAAGAAGTCTCGGATGAGACGCTTTAGCTGGCTCATAAGACATATATTAGGGGTACTTTTCTAAAGATGGCTGCCCTAGCTAAGGAAAAGAGGGAAAAAACACTATCGGATCTAATGCTTAATATATCACAATTGGAAAGTGTTCATAAATCCAAGGTTACTCTCTCTCACAATCCCTGGATCTAAAAAAACTAAGAAATGACCTTCGAGCCGCCATGCTATACACATATGAGAAGAACCTCTCAAAATGTAAAGCTATATATTACATATATTACATAAAATAATATATACATATTACTCCTTAGAGGATAAAGCGAGTGTCCTTTTGGCACGGAGGGTTAAAAAATCCTCTGCAAGATCTAGAATTGAATACTTAGAGACCCACCCTGGTCACAAATAGTTAACACAATTGAAATTGTTAATGCATTTGGAGCTTACTATTCAAAACTATATAACCTCTCCCTAGACGCCACAGTCCCTCAACCCTCCTCTCAAACTATTCAAAACGTTTTAGATTCAGTTAATCTTCCAGCCCTTTCAGATGCAGATCTTGAAGTCCTTAATCTACCTTTTACTATTGAAGAAGTGCAGTCTATGATTAGATCCACCAAAACTCAATCTGCTCTAGGCCCCGATGGCTTACCTAATGAATATTATTGGTCCTTTGGTCCCTCTCTGGCACCTTATCTGCTTAGACTTTTCTCCTCTTGGAGAGATAAAGGGAAAATTGCCCCATCTTTCCTGGAGGCTACTATCTCCACGATCCCCAAACTGGTAAACCCCCCACCAAGCCAGAAAATGTATTTCTCTTATAAACTGTGATCTTAAACTTTACTCTAAACTTCTTGCTAGTAGGCTAAACACAATTCTCCCTTCTCTGATTTCTCCGGACCAGGTGTGATTTGTTTTGGGTCGACAGGCCAGAGACGGAACTAGGAGAATAATTGACTTATTTCACATTGCTGAGCGCTCGGGGTTCCCCGTGCGCTCTTGTCACTTGATGCTGGGAAAGCCTTCGACAGAGTGCATTGGGGATACCTGGAAGCTACTCTGGTGAAATTCGGGATTGTGGGCCCAATGAGAAGGGCAATTATGGTCCTATATACTAAACCAAGTGCTAAAGTATTGGCCTCGGGCTATTCTCAACTCCATTCATAATCTCGAACGACACCCACCAGGGATGTCCCCTGTCTCCTGGAATCTTTGCTCTGGTCATAGAGCCCCTGGCGGAGGCCATTCGTACATCAACTGAGATCCAAGGCATTAGAATGGGAGAGACTTCTCATGTCATAGGACTTTATGCAGATGAAGTACTTATCTCGTGTGCGACCCAGAGAGATCCCTTCTGGCTCTTCTTAACACCCTATCTTCTTTCTCTAGAGTCTCTTTTTATAAACTTAACACCTCTAAATCTGTTATTCTCCCGATTAACTGTCCTTCTCAGCTGACCTCCCAGCTGAGAGACGCTCTACCTTTTACTTGGACTATTAATAAGTTAAAATATTTAGGTATCAGCCTATATTCTGCCTCTTTTAACCTAGTTGAGGTAAATATTAAAGACCTCATATCCTCAATTAAACCTGACATGGACAGAATGGTCCTTCTAGAATTGTCGTGGATTGCTAGAACAAACACCTGCAAAATGTTGTTCCTTCACAAAATACTGTATTTTCTTATATGTATCCCTCTTTATATACCTAAATCCCCAAATCTAAGCTATCCTTCCTTCAATCTATGCTATTTAAATCCATATGGGCCAATAAAACTCCAAGAGTTGCCAGGCACATTCACTATAAATCTCAAAATGGGGGATTGGCAGTCCCCAACCTCTCACTGTATTATAAGGCATGTTTGTGGTGGGACACAAGCTCAGTTCATGGTTGGGTGACAAAAGAGGAGTTTACAAAATCTCACTCTACTAGAAGATTTTTAGAGGCTGATTACCTCAGACCCTCTCCCTGTGATAAGAGTCTTCTTGTTGTGCAGAATTCTCTGTGGTTGTGAAGAGAGATGGAGAGAGATCACCTCAGCATCCCACTCGACTTGATCTCCCTGAAGAGTCTCGAACAATTGATTCCTGATATTTCTCTTTCACAGTGGAGTTTCTCAGGGGTTGAAAACTTGGGTGATTTGTTTGAAGGGGCTATTATGTGTTCATTTGAGAATTTAAGAAAGAGATTTTGTCTCCTGAAGGAGTGTTTTTTATCAATGTTTACAGGTGAGGAGCTTCCTGATGGCAGCCAAGTCCATACTTCAAACATTTATTACGGGTATAAAAGGCCCAACTAAAAGCCTCTCGACTGCATATAATAAATTTAACTCTCCGTCGATTCAAGAGAAATTGTCATTTATGTTGAAATGGGAACAGGATTTGGGTGTGCCTTACCCATTAGAACAGTGGTCTAAGGCTTTGGTGTGGTCCTCGGGATGCTCCTCATGGGTCAACCCTTTAGAGCTTAGTAAGAAAATACAACTAAGATGGTTTCTCTCCCCTAAATGGCTATCGCATGTTTATCCTTCGTACTCTCCCCTCTGCTGGAAAAAATGTGGGAATATGGGCATCTCCACCACGTTTGGTGGACTTGCCCAAAAATTACCTCTTTTTGGAATCAAGTTTTCTCCCTTATAGCTAAATGTACGATGGTTCAGCTTCCCTTTGATCCAGCCATGGCGATGCTTAATATTGGAATTTCAGATCTATCAAAGGAGATTAGATGGATCTGCTCATTTATTTTTATTGTAGCTAGGCAAAGCATTATTGCCTCGTGGAATCAACCCACGTTCCCATTCCTATGGGAAGTCATTGACAGAGTTAACATTTCAAAGCTATATGGAGTCGCCCTCTCTTATAATCCTCAGAGAAGTTCCACTCTGGAGGAGCGGTGGGTTCTCCGGTTGTCTTCACCCTATGCTTCCCCTCCTCCTCCTTGAGGTGTAACTTTCAACCTAAGATTTAGTCTGGCCCCCTCCTCTGATAGTAACCCTTCTTAAGGCTTTATGTGGATTCCAAGGCTGTTTCCAAGTGGCATTACTCCTACTCCTACCCCTACTCCCCCCCTCCCTTCCCCCCCTTTTTTTTCTCCCCTGTCCCTCCTCCCTCTTTTATCTTTCCCTCCCCCATTTTGCTGTTATGACCTCATATCTTGGTTGTGTAAAATGTATAACTACTGTGGCTATTGTTTGATATCTTGTCATGTTTTAGATGTAATTGTTTATTCTGTAATTTGAAAAATGTAATAAAAACTTTCAGTTTCAGTCAGGAACTTAAAGCTTGGGCGAAAATGGGTCTTCCAAATGTACAATGACTCGATGTATACTGCCAAACTAGTTACAAAGTGGCTTAAGGATAACAAAGTCAATGTTTTGGAGTGGCCATCACAAACCCCTGATCTCAAGCCTATTGAAAATTTAGGGGCAAAACTGAAAAGGCAGGTGCGAGCAAGGCAACCTACAAACATAGCTCAGTTACACCAGTTCTGTCAGAAGGAATGGGCCCAAATTTCTACCAACTATTGTGAGAAGCTTGTGGAAGTATATCCAAAATGTTTGGACCACGTCATACAGTTGAAGGGCAATGGTACCAAATACTAATGAAATGTATATAAACTTTTGACTTTGTAGAAAGTTATAAAAATAGCTTAAAATTCTCTCTCATTATTCTGGCATTTGGCAAATATAAATAATTTTGGTTCCTAATTGACTTAAAACAGGAAAGGTTTATTTTGATTTCATGTTAGATGGTGAGAAAAACATTCAGATATGTTTTTTTAGAGAGTGGAGGGAAACTTCTGGTTTCAACTGTAGTTTGCTAGTAGATATAGGGTCATCATTATGAGAACTCCATAGATAAGAATAATACACCTTGATTATGTTCAACAATATAATTACTAAAACATAACATCACCCCTGATGTACAAGGCTGTGACTAATATATTGCTTCTAATGTAAAAGAATGTAACTACTATAACACTGGTAAATGTAGTAAGTCCACCATCTGAAGTTAATCCGTAAAAATCAAAATGTCTTCATAGATTTTCCATAAAAAATGGAGACGTTGCACTTTCATATTAAAAAGATAAAATGCCAGGCAGACGCGTTTCGATCAATAGATCTTAGTCATTGCATGTAAAGGAAAAAATTTCCTCAGCATGTCAGATCCTGTGTGATTCCTAAATCACTCACCACCAATCACATCAAGATTGAGGCAATTATTAGAAACCACCTGTGAGCAATGAACAGGATACCCAGCAGAAAATGTCAGAATATAGTATTTACTAGTAATAATAGTAAATCAAATTCTGTCGGATGTTGATATTGAGGGTCAGTCTTGTTTTTAATTGGTAAATCCACCAAGTTTCTCTAATTTATTAGTTTGCGCTTAACATCGCCACCCCTAGTGGGTTGTTTAACCTTTTCCACTACTATTACTTCAAAAGAGTAAAAGGAAAGAAAAAGAGGCGAACAACGTCCAATTCCATCAAAACATAATTTATTAAGTAATATATTATATATCTGAAATAAATTTCAAACGGAACAGTGAATGGATGTACATAGTATAGAAGAAATAGCGGTGAATAATAAATATGTCCAGCTGAACACTGCACGCAACACCCAGCACAAGCCAAGGTACATAAGTCTGCATGTAAAAGGAGGCCAGAGCAGGATTACATCCTCAATTTGTGGAAATACTGGCCCAGTAGTATCACAGTCTCAAAAATGTCATATAGTTCACCTCCAGTATATCAGTAATGGCAAAAGAAGGGGAAAGTTTATATGGGTACATAAGAGGTTCCCATGGCTACAAATGATGGGATATATTCATATATCTCACAATTTTATGTAACCTAATACATTTAATAACCAACTATCCCTCTAGGTGTATTAGCCAGTTATAACAGAACAATCTCCCAAGGGCTAATCGATGGAAGTCTACAGGAAATTTAATATGTCACTGCAGCTAAATTGCATTGATAAATAATCCCCAATTCCAAATCATAGCATGCTATAAATCGCTGAATAAGATCACCACTATATAAGGGGGTATCACATTCAATGCAACAAATAAAGCCACAGCGGCATAACAATTTCAGAAACCTCTGTGTGACTCTCCTTCAATTATACAAATGATGATATAGGGTCACATTGATATAGGGAAAATCCCATGGCCACCAATATAGGGTATATAAATCTTACAATTAATATAATTTAAATAGATAGATCAGACATAATAGTCAAATACCCCTCTTGGTGTACTAGCCAAAAAGGACAGCCCCGTGACGAAGGTACTCGAAACGGCCGTCGGGCCGCTTCCTGCTGGCTACTGCACGTGTCTCCTATTCATCTACCAGGTATGGCGGGTACAACTTTGGTGTTCTCATATATCATTGGTACTAATGGGACGTAGCAATTGTTGTTTCAGTTACATGATGAGCAGTTGATTGCTGCTCTATTGCACATTAGTTATTTTGGTCTGAGTTTATATAGCAATAGGACATATGGGATTGAGTGATCTAATATCCTTTAGTCTTTAAGTCCCTTAGTATATAGCTTTCCTTGGCCTATTAATTGGTTACAGTTGGGGATTATCTACTAATACTACTTAGCTACTGTGGTTGTGATTTACATTGTGTGGCTGTCCTTTTTGGCTAGTACACCAAGAGGGGTATTTGACTATTATGTCTGATCTATCTATTTAAATTATATTAATTGTAAGATTTATATACCCCATATTGGTGGCCATGGGATTTTCCCTATATCAATGTGACCCTATATCATCATTTGTATAATTGAAGGAGAGTCACACAGAGGTTTCTGAAATTGTTATGCCGCTGTGGCTTTATTTGTTGCATTGAATGTGATACCCCCTTATATAGTGGTGATCTTATTCAGCGATTTATAGCATGCTATGATTTGGAATTGGGGATTATTTATCAATGCAATTTAGCTGCAGTGACATATTAAATTTCCTGTAGACTTCCATCGATTAGCCCTTGGGAGATTGTTCTGTTATAACTGGCTAATACACCTAGAGGGATAGTTGGTTATTAAATGTATTAGGTTACATAAAATTGTGAGATATATGAATATATCCCATCATTTGTAGCCATGGGAACCTCTTATGTACCCATATAAACTTTCCCCTTCTTTTGCCATTACTGATATACTGGAGGTGAGCTATATGACATTTTTGAGACTGTGATACTACTGGGCCAGTATTTCCACAAATTGAGGATGTAATCCTGCTCTGGCCTTCTTTTACATGCAGACTTATGTACCTTGGCTTGTGCTGGGTGTTGCGTGCAGTGTTCAGCTGGACATATTTATTATTCACCGCTATTTCTTCTATACTATGTACATCCATTCACTGTTCCGTTTGAAATTTATTTCAGATATATAATATATTACTTAATAAATTATGTTTTGATGGAATTGGACGTTGTTCGCCTCTTTTTCTTTCCTTTTACTTCTTGTCTTAGCGAATGTCCTTAATAAAATAATATATCCATGAATATTCTGATCAGATATTTATTAATATGAATATTTCACACTTTTCATTGTTGTCTTCAAAAGAGGATGTATTATGCAGTTGAATAAAATGTTTATATGGTATTTTGTTCACAGCATCTGAAAAATGCCGTCTTACATGAAACAAATTCTCAGGGGGCCACTTGTGCATCCTACATACTGTAATTTATATATCTTACATGTGATGAGATATACAATATTAACTGTGTTACAATTAATATATGTATTAATTTCATAATTATGTTTCGTTACAGAGGAAGAAAAACTTTCGGATTTGTAATGTATTTACAACAGGTTCATACTGAATGACCACACTTATATGGTCTTTTTATTTATAGCCAAACATGGGGGAAAAAATGTCTCCTAAGTTAAGTGCTTTTTTACTATGTATTTAACTGATTGCATGATGATTTATTTTTCAAATTTTTTATCTTCTTGCAGAATAGGATGCATTTTTTTTTAATAATATCTGTCACAGCATTAAACTCAGAACTAAATATAGTGGTGATATCAACCTGATATCCTATTTCCCTTGTTAGAATTCTCCAACAAGGGAAACAGGATAAGTTTGATGGCTTCCGGCCCTTTAAACGCGCACTTGCAGTACAAGCACGCGCATGCAGCTTTCATTGCTGAACACTGCTTGTACATGCATTGTAGGATGGCGTTAAAGTGGGTGGAGTTAACACACAATTTGCTCCTGTTCAGCAGATGAAAAGGAGCCGCAGCACCAGCCAGCATCCCCCAGAGTTGTATGCCCCCTCTGAGCTTTATATTCCCCAGAGCTGTATAATCCCCAGAGCTGTATGCCCTCTCAGAACTGTATGACCCCCAGAGCTGTATATCCCCCAGAGCTGTATGCTCCCCAGAAACATGTATACCCCCCCCCCCAGAGCTTTATGCTCCCTTAAAGCTGTATGCCTCCCCACTCCAATAATGTGTATGGCTTCTACAAATGGATAATGATCCTGAACACGTTTCAAAATTCACAATAGAGTAGGTTTTACTGCTCCAAAAGTGCTTACAACCTGTGATACTTGCCAAAGGGAGTGCTATTAGGTGCTAACCATACAGGGAGCCCACACTTTTCACATCAGCGCATTTTCCTTTTTTGTTAATTTAAAACTGTAAAAGATGAAAATATACATATTTTTAACTGTATGCCTTTTAGAGATCATTTTATCTTAAACTTGCTTAACTGTTCACAATAACAGTAATTTTGAACAGGGGTGACAAACCTTTGCATGCAGGACATACTGTATATACCAGGATGGGGTACAGTATATATACCCCGACGAGAGACTAAAGGCCGCTTTACAAGCAACGACATCGCTAACGAGATATCGCTGGGGTCACGGAATTCGTGACGCACATCCGACCTCGTTAGTGACGTCATTACGTGTGACACCTACGAGCGACCGCTAACGATCCGAAAAACGGCATAAATCGTTGATTGATGACACGCCGTTCCTTTCCCAAATATCGTTGCTCATTTTGGACGCAGGTTGTTGGTCGTTCCTGAGGCAGCACACATCGCTACGTGTGACATCCCGGGAACGACGAACAATAGCGTTTCTGCGTCCAACGGCAACGAGGTGGGGGTGACGTTAATGCGGCTGCTCTCCGCCCCTCTGTTTCTATTGGTAGCCCGCTGTGTGACATCACTGTGACGCCGCACGAACCTCTTCCTTAAAAAAAGAGTTTGTTCGCCAGCCACAGCGACGTCGTTAGGAAGGTATGTGCGTGTGACGCATACTAGCGATATTGTTCACCACAGGCAGCGATTTGCCTGTGACGCGCACACGACGGGGGTGGGTGTGATCACTAGCGATGTCACACCGTGTAAAGCGGCCTTTATACACCAGGAAGGGTCACATATATACCAGGATGGGGCCCAGAATGGGGAACATTAATACATAATTGGGGGACATTAGCCTATAACACTGTCAGCAGCAGATCCCCTCATAACAGTGTTTCATGACCACATTTTTGGCTTCAAATTTTTTTTCCTATTTCCCTCCTCTAAAATTTAACAGCATATTATAGTCCAGTGCATCTTATAGTCCAAAAATACTATGTATTCTCCCTGCAGCTGCTCACTTCCAGTCATTGGGGCAGTGCATGGACCCACAACAGTCACTGCTCACTACGCAGAGAACATGCTGTAATGACCCCCCTTCATATTGATTGACAGCCTGCTTTGCATGCACAAGGCAACTTCCTTTACAGCAATTGTCGGACTGTGATTACGGCGTGCTTGTTGTAATAGTTCGCTGCACCATCACAATGGGTGTAAGCAAGTGGCTGCAGGGAGAATACAACTTAATTTTCTCCTTCTATTCACTACTGCAGTTGGACAGCCACACAGGATCGATTTATTGCCTTATTACCAGGTAAATGCCATTTCTGGATATGCCAAACTATATTTTAACCAAATATTAATATGACCAAACTCAATGAGCAGTAAGGTTTCTTAGATGTCAGACTCATTCGCTTGTCAGAAGAATGTAGAAGCTGTGACTTTTGCTGTGTCCACCTATTCATAATTTGCTATGTTTGCAGCCTTATTTATGCCACCTATGGGCATGTAAGAGGGTGTACCAATGGTTGTGTGCCCCGCTGAAGACATCAGTTGTTTTAATGTAAATGTTACAACATGTTTTGTTTCTCATGGCCACAGTACTAAAACCGGCCACAAGAGATCATTGTATTCCTGATATGTTTAGATTTCCCTGTGGGTTGAAAGATCCTGTGTTCAGGGATGTGAGGGTTAACTCTTCTTAACCAGCCATAAATGTGAATGGCTCCCAAGAGCTTAAAGACATGATCAGCCCATGGGACTGTTGGCCTAGAAGAAGGGATGTGCTAAAGCCAAAGTTTGGCCAAAGATACGCAGCAGAGAGGAATGCAGTGGAAGATGAAGGAACGGCCCAAGATAGGAGGTAAGCAGCACTGGAAGAATCGTGGCGTAAACTGAACTGCGGCCTGCTGAATGAGGTGCGGTGGCGATGTGGCCTAGGGCAGACTTGAAGAGAATGACTGACTAGGTGTGTGTGGGCTGGCCCCCGAAGAGGTGGATCTACGCATGCAGGAAGTGGGTGTCAGGTGACTGCCCGGAGTTCTATGAGTGCTTTGAAGGAAGGACACCGGATGACTACCACTCAGCATGCCACACAGGAAGAGGGCGAGGTGGAGATAATCTGCCTAGAGACCCCAGGGACTAAAACTGACCGCAAATAGCATAGAAATAGCAAGAAACCATTAAAGGGAATCTGATGGAGTGACAGTGGTTTCATTGGCAAACAAGTTGGAGGAGGCCTGTGGGAAAGAAGCCAAGAATGTAGAGAGTCCAGTGTATTCCAGCAGTGGGGGACAGTAACATGAGATCGCTGCCCAGATGAGAACACAAGAAAGAGTGATGTGGCTCTAAGAGCGGTCCTTGTAAGGTATCACTGTTTGTGGCTGTGGGTGTTGGACTGCGGTTATTTCCTCAATATGCTCCATTGCATGCATCTGGAAGACTTGATACAGCCTGGAGACCCCTGGAAGCTGTGCAATCAGTCTTGCCTCTGGGTAGTTGCTTTCCAACTATTGTCAGATCCTTTCTCCTGCACAGTTATATGTTCAATTTTATTGTGATAGATATTAATAAAGTTTAGGACTTTTATTATATTTGATTCCGGTCCTCCTCTTTTTGACTCACTAATATTATAACACTGTGGCGCCCTGGACAAGCCAGGACGTCACAGGTACTACACCAACACACCCCACACCCCGGTTAGGCACACCAAAGCCAAACACAAAATCCTTGTTGCCTTCCTCCAGGGGCTGATGTCCACACCAGGGGGTGGGCCAGGCGGTTGGTCCCGCCCACCGAGGAGTTCACAGTCCTGGAGGCGGGAAAAAGAGTCAGTTTAGTTTGGAGAGGAGTTAAAGTGAGAAGTGGTAGTAGAGGAGACTGACTGCGTCCGGGTGTGTGGCCCGGACGGTACAGCAAGGTTGGCAGACGGTGGTGACCGTCTGCAGGAGAGGCCGATTGGAGTGAACCGTAAGGACCGTGGACGGGCAGTGGCCCGGCGGTACCGGACCGGTGAACAAAGAGAAGCCAGCACCATCCGGCAGGGCTTACGAACCCCGACCAGGCTTGGAGTTGCCGTAAAGTTGGTAAAATCCGTTAGCGAAGGGAACCTCCGGGGTTTCCCAGCAGCCAAGACCCGATTGAAGGCGACAGCTCAAACCGTTGAGGGAAACACAGTCACCGCCAAGGCTACAGTTCCCAGGGCCAGAGACTGCGGGCAAAAGGGGCTCCTTCAGCACCCATCCAAGCTGGGGAGCGGGTTACCGGTGGGAACCCATTGGAACCGTACACACTACACAGGTGCAGGGAAAGGCAGTCACCATCAACCTGCCGGGAGGAGAAACACCGCAGCCGTCTGTGGGACCCGTCCATCCAACCGTTTGTTTTACCGGAAACTTTGCATTCATCAATGGCTGAGTGAGTACCACCGTGCCGTGCGGCACAGCGCTGCCCCCCGCGACCCTGCACCTCACCCGGCCCCGTAACCCGCCTGCCATTTAACCCTCCCTTACCGGGCCCCGGGACAACCAACCCCCTACCCACGGAGGGAAGAACCAACATCCAAGCTGCTCCCTGTCACCGCTCCCGGGATCCCCATCCAGAGCAGCGGTGGTGTCACAACCTCACCACAACCGTGGGTGGCGTCACAGACAATATCCCTAAACCCAAACCACCCCCTTTCACTCACGGGCGAGGAACGCCGCTCGAGTCCCCGGGATCTGGACCACCGCTCGAGCCACCACCGAGCAGCAGCAGCCGGACCCGAGCAGTGGGTGAGCGCAGCGTCCCCTCCTCCGCCCGCGACAACACCACTATCACTTACCTATTGAGGGACCTCTTCCTTTGTTTTTTTGTGTATTATGTGTGGACCTCTTTACATGGAGGAATCCTTGTAGGTGTATATACTCAGCTAAACATATTGACCCATGGGTTCCAGTGTCATACAGAAGGAGGGCTAATTTAAAGTGTCTGGCTAAAAGACTGTTCACAAGTAAAGTGTCATTGCTAGAAATTTCAATGATTGTGCCTCTGTGTTATACAGTAAATGCCATGAAGTAGTGATGTGCCAATCACGAACAATCCGACACAAAGATTCGACTCCCTGCTGTGACTGATAGGAGCCAGATCCACAGTGAGAGTGTAACGCCCTGGACTAGATAGGTAGTCAGATACATACCAACACACACACACCCCCAACCCCCAGACAGTTACATTAGTCAGACAAAAACCCTTGTTGCCTCCCTCCAGGGCCTGATGTCCACACCAGGTGGGGTGGAGCCAGGCGGTTGGCCCCACCCACCAAGGAGTTCACAGGCCTGGAGGTGGGAAAAGGAGACAGGTGAGTTTAGGAGGTGAAAGTGAGAGGAGTAAAACGTCTGCGTGTGCCTGGGTAGGAGCCCAGGCACTGACAGCAAGGGTGGCAGACGGTGGTGGCCGTCTGCAGGAGTTGGTGGAACTCTGCAAAGCCGTAAGGACCGGGGCTGGGCGGTGGCTCACCGATACGAAACCGGGGAGCGGAGTGAAGCTAAGCACACACAGGCAGGGCCATCGGACCCCGACCAAGCTTGGAGCCGCCGTCAATAGTCAAATCCGAGTGTGACAGGAACCCCAGGGGTTCCCCAACTACCAAGTCCCGACAGAAGGCAAAAGTCCACACCGTGAGGATATACAGCCACCGCCAGAGGCTAGAGATTCAAGGGCCAGCGCCTGCGGGCAACATGGGCTCCTACGGCACCTATACGCCAGGGAGCGTACTACCGTTGAGAAGCCATCGGAGTCAACACAGTACATACAGGTGCAGGGAAAGACAGCCACCATCACCTGTCTGTTGAGAGACACTGCAGCCGGCTGCGGGACCCGTCCATCCAGCCGTTTGGTTTACCGGAGCCTTGGTGCATCTGTTGCTGAGTGAGTACACAAGTGCCATCCGGCACCACGCCGTGCTGTCCCTGCAACCCTGCACCTCACCAACCCTGCCTCCCCGTCACACCACCGGGCCCCGGGACCACCAACCCCTACCCACGGAGGGGGAAAACAACATCCCAGCTGCTCCCTACCATCGCTCCCGGGATCCCCGTCACCAGCAGCGGTGGTGCCCATCTTCACCACAACCCGTGGGTGGCATCACGGACTAAATCCCCAAACAAACCACCCCCTTTTCACTCACGGGCGAGGAGCGCCGCTCGAGTCCCCGGGTCCGGCTCACCGCTAGAGCCACCGAGCAGCAGCAGCAGAGGCCCTGGGCCCGAGCGTGGCGAGCGCGTCCCCTCCGCTCGCGACAACTTGGCGTCACGAACAGGATAGAACCGATCTGCCTACTGGTAGAAGTGTGCCTTGCAGTCCCCGCTGGTGGCGTCCGGCCGAAAAATTTGAAGCGCCGCCATCTTTGGCGCGAAGATTTCCCGCTCTAGCGTCTTCCCCGAGCGGAGAAGGCGCGAAAGCAAAGCCCCGCCCCTGAAGAGGGAAGTGCTAAAGAGAACCAAGGGGGGACGGATGGCGTCCTGCCTCATGTAGCCGAAGGCATAAAAAGCAGGGATGCCAGGACTCTGCAACATACCCGGTTCCTGGAAGCAGCTTGCAACATGTCCGCACCACCTGAGAGGCCTGAGTCTCTGGAGCCTGCCCCCGGGACGGCGGCGTGGCTCAAAACCCAAGTGATGCTGCTGTGCTGTTGTAACCGGGCCCAGGTACGGGACCTGCTGGATCGCTGGACCGCTGAGATGGAGGAGCTGGCTGCGGTCGTGCGGGCGCATGAAATAGAGGCCATGCTGGAAGAGCTGGTGAGTGACCCACGCCCTTGTGTCCCTGAGGGACCGGCCGCTGCGGCTGAAGGATTCGGTCTACCCCTGGCCCCTGCAGGGCCCGCTCCATCGCCCGTGCTAGCCACCCGTACAGCCTCGCCCAGCCCGTCGTCCCCGATGGAAGTGGCGGAGCCCGTTCTGATGCCCCGCCAGGGCCCGGAGGCCCGAGAGGATGCCAGCCAACCAATAGCTGGAACAGTTGACTCAGAAGAACTGATGGCGGGCCTCCGTATACCGACCGATGACGGATCGCCTGCCACTGAGGAACCACAAGTCTGGGCTCAGTTAGAAACCGTTTCAGTCCTGCCAGGTCCCGTCATCAGCCCCCTGGAGTCAGATGTCAGTGGCTCGGGTATGCACACCAGTGACTATGTAAGGGGAATACATGAAATAGCAGAAAATGCTGTGTGAATACTGACTTGAAAAATCCAATAGCTATATGTAAGAGTGAAAATGTGAAAAATGGAATCTGCATTACTGCCATGAACATATGAATCAAGAGAAATTTAGCTACTGAATTGATCAATGCAATAGAGCCCCAACACTACGCCAAAGTATTTCTCTACGTTGGGGTCCCTAGCTTGTGTGTGTCCTCTCATGCAGTTAAAAAACTTACCGTGTATGGGAAGCTGAGACCCAGGCTATTTATGCGTATGATATGGATTGGCAATAGGTGTGGTTGGGGAGGGTTCACAAACGAAAAACTACTAACAATAAGGAATAACGTTTGGAACGCCATTCTAAGTCTGAACTGGGTGCAAAAACCTAAAAAAACATCACTATGGGGAGATAAGGTATGCACACCAGTGACTATGTAAGGGGAATACATGAAATAGCAGAAACTGCTGTGTGAATACTGACTTGAAAAATCCAATAGCTATATGTAAGAGTGAAAATGTGAAAAATGGAATCTGCATTACTGCCATGAACATATGAATCAAGAGAAATTTAGCTACTGAATTGATCAATGCAATAGAGCCCCAACACTACGCCAAAGTATTTCTCTACGTTGGGGTCCCTAGCTTGTGTGTGTCCTCTCATGCAGTTAAAAAACTTACCGTGTATGGGAAGCTGAAACCCAGGCTATTTATGCGTATGATATGGATTGGCAATAGGTGTGGTTGGGGAGGGTTCACAAACGAAAAACTACTAACAATAAGGAATAACGTTTGGAACACCATTCTAAGTCTGAACTGGGTGCAAAAACCTAAAAAAACATCACTATGGGGAGATAAGGTATGCACACCAGTGACTATGTAAGGGGAATACATGAAATAGCAGAAACTGCTGTGTGAATACTGACTTGAAAAATCCAATAGCTATATGTAAGAGTGAAAATGTGAAAAATGGAATCTGCATTACTGCCATGAACATATGAATCAAGAGAAATTTAGCTACTGAATTGATCAATGCAATAGAGCCCCAACACTACGCCAAAGTATTTCTCTACGTTGGGGTCCCTAGCTTGTGTGTGTCCTCTCATGCAGTTAAAAAACTTACCGTGTATGGGAAGCTGAAACCCAGGCTATTTATGCGTATGATATGGATTGGCAATAGGTGTGGTTGGGGAGGGTTCACAAACGAACAAACGTTATTCCTTATTGTTAGTAGTTTTTCGTTTGTGAACCCTCCCCAACCACACCTATTGCCAATCCATATCATACGCATAAATAGCCTGGGTCTCAGCTTCCCATACACGGTAAGTTTTTTAACTGCATGAGAGGACACACACAAGCTAGGGACTCCAACGTAGAGAAATACTTTGGCGTAGTGTTGGG
Organism: Anomaloglossus baeobatrachus; assembly: GCF_048569485.1. Classification (NCBI taxonomy): domain Eukaryota; kingdom Metazoa; phylum Chordata; class Amphibia; order Anura; family Aromobatidae; genus Anomaloglossus; species Anomaloglossus baeobatrachus. Next base: position 445,979,404 of record NC_134357.1, on the reverse strand, counting down.
GCTCTATTGCATTGATCAATTCAGTAGCTAAATTTCTCTTGATTCATATGTTCATGGCAGTAATGCAGATTCCATTTTTCACATTTTCACTCTTACATATAGCAATTGGATTTTTCAAGTCAGTATTCACACAGCAGTTTCTGCTATTTCATGTATTCCCCTTACATAGTCACTGGTGTGCATACCTTATCTCCCCATAGTGATGTTTTTTAGGTTTTTGCACCCAGTTCAGACTTAGAATGGTGTTCCAAACGTTATTCCTTATTGTCAGTGGCTCGGGAGCTGACACAGAACCTGTCTCAGAGGAAGAGGGAATCTTCGGCCTGTATGATATGGAGGCCAACTACATCCCTCGGAGTGGAAATAACGGATGCCGGGCAGCCCTTCCCTGTCACGCCTGCTGGGCACTGGAAGGGATGGAGCCTGTGTTTCTTTACCTGGAGCCAGGTGAGGAGTACGGAAGTGAGCAATGAAGGCAGCGGTCCACCGTTGCACTCTGTTGTCCCCGTTGGAACCCTCTGCAGTATGTTGATTGTTCCAGTTGTGAGTGAATGAAAATTAATCAAACCAAAAAATCACCAGATTACCGTCCGAGAAGAGAACCGTCCCCGTTGGGACTGGAGTTGCCCCTTTTGTTAAGTTAACTCCCCATACCCACATGAGAAACTCCTCATGGAAATGGCCGAGAACTGGCAGGCCACCCACGAACTTGTGGGCTTGTAAATAATGTTGTGGGATGGATACCGTTGTCGCCTCCGGAGAGGCTGATTTGGAGGATGGGCCTGGAGGAAAGTGATGGCCCAGGCCCGCCACTACCGTAACCGGTGGCGATCCTCCGGGGGTCAGGGGTCCCTCTGGACATGGGGTCCCCTGAAGTGACAGCCGGGTGCGAGACACCGTACCCGTTCCCGCTCGGGCAGCCTGAACCTGGACTGGGGTAAAGGGGTGCTGCCCACTTCTTAGGGGCAGCATCAGGGCTAGGTTGCTTGGGTGGGAGAGGGGAAGACATCCGTCCATCCGTTATTAAAAATGTTTATGTGTGTTGTAAAAAAATTGTTTAAAAGAACAGAGAGTCCTCAGTGGTTGCAAAAAGGAGAATCTGATATCAACCACTGAGGACTCTCTGTTCTTTTAAACAATTTTTTTATCTCTACTGGCTAACACGGTACAAAGATATATTTTACTTGTATGTGTGTTGTAACATTTAAGAGGACCTAAAGTATGCTTATGTTTCATGTTTTACCATTTTTCCCATGTTATTTATATTTTTGCAGTTTGAAAAATAAAACCGGTGATGGACGGGCAGCCCGCGGACGGTCTGCATTTTACCAAGGGGGAGTGTGACGCCCTGGACTAGCCAGGTAGTCACATACATACTAACACACAGACCCTACAGACAGTTACATTAGTCAGACAAAAACCCTTGTTGCCTCCCTCCAGGGCCTGATGTCCAAACCAGGTGGGGCGGAGCCAGGTGGTTGGCCCCACCCACCGAGGAGTTCACAGGCCTGGAGGCGGGAAAAGGAGACAGATGAGTTTAAGAGGTGAAAGTGGGAGGAGTAAAACGTCTGCGTGTGCCTGGGTAGGAGCCCAGGCACTGACAGCAAGGTTGGCAGACGGTGGTGGCCGTCTGCAGGAGTTGGTGGAACTCTGCAAAGCCGTAAGGACCGGGGCTGGGCGGTGGTCCACCGTTACCGAACCGGGGAGCGGAGTGAAGCTAAGCACACACAGGTAGGGCCATCGGACCCCGACCAGGCTTGGAGCCGCCGTCAATAGTCAAATCCGAGTGTGACAGGAACCCTAGGGGTTCCCCAACAACCAAGTCCCGACCGAAGGCAAAAGTCCATACCGTGAGGATATACAGCGACCGCCAGAGGCTAGAGATCCAAGGGCCAGCGCCTGCGGGCAACACGGGCTCCTACGGCACCTATACGCCGGGGAGCGGACTACCGTTGGGAAGCCATCGGAGTCAACACAGTACATACAGGTGCAGGGAAAGACAGCCACCATCACCTGTCCGGGGAGAGACACTGCAGCCGGCTGCGGGACCCGTCCATCCAGCCGTTTGGTTTACCGGAGCCTTGGTGCTTCTGTTGCTGAGTGAGTACACCAGTGCCATCCGGCACCGCGCCGCGCTGTCCCTGCAACCCTGGGCCTCACCAACCCTGCCTCCCCGTCACACCACCGGGCCCCGGGACCACCAACGCCTACCCACGGAGGGGGAAAACAACATCCCAGCTGCTCCCTACCATCGCTCCCGGGATCCCTGTCACCAGCAGCGGTGGTGCCCATCTTCACCACAACCCGTGGGTGGCGTCACAGACTAAATCCCCAAACAAACCACCCCCTTTTCACTCACGGGCGAGTAGCGCCGCTCGAGTCCCCGGGTCCAGCCCACCACTCGAGCCACCGAGCAGCAGCAGCAGAAGCCCTGTACCCGAGCGTGGCGAGCGCATCCCCCCCGCCCGCGACAAGAGCTACTAAATTTTCTTAACGGCTCTCACTGGGCATAAAATTTGGGTGTTTGGTCAGTGAAACCCTGCCCACCTCAACAAAACTTCGCCCAGTCGGCAAATTAATTGGCCCGTTGTGGGTGGGATTTAGCCTGAGGTGAGCGTGGTTTCAGCGGCATTAACACAAGCTTAAATGTGTGTTCATCTGCGGTGAACACATATTAAATAGGGAGGTATGAACGAGCTGAAAGAGCCGGTCCTTTTTGGTGAGCAGAGCCATAGGAACTAGATCACCAAAAAGAGCAGGACTTCCCATCACTACCATGAAGTGTGCTTCTTGCTGTGTTGTGTTCTCAAGTGTTGTGCAAAGTAAAGAGTACTTCATTGTTATCAATGTGTCTGTCGTCCTTATCTGGAAGTCGCATGGTCCTAGTGAGAAGCGTCACCGAATCGGCCTGAAGATACTCAAAGTATGAGCACTAGCAAACACACACACCCACAGACCCCAATTTTCAGTAGCGTGCCAGGGTGTAGGACAGTTAGCACTCACCCATGGCTACCACCCCAGGTACGTTTACAGGCACACACGCAGCTTGTTTGTAGTAGATGAAGCTGACACTGAATGGAAAAGATCGCGATGTGTGGGTGGAAATAGGATGAGTTTGGCACAGGTGAGATAGGGACAGATCCAGTGGCATTTCAATGTATTTACGCCTCAGTGAAGGATCAGATTTTGCTCACAGAAGCGAAGAGATATTAGGTTTTTGATGTATGAGAAGAAAGGTGTTAAAAAAAGAAAAGAGAAAAAAAACAGTAACGGTTGGAAAACAAGTCGATAATCATACTGGTGTGAGGGAGCTGAGACAAAGGGCTAAGTGTATACAGGAAAGCTTAGATTAAAGGGGAATACTACCTTTCATTATTTTTGACATGTTTCTATTGTTTACGGATGGAAAAAAGAAACCTTTTGTTAGCTTTTGATTTCGTGCATTATATGGTCTCATTGTATGATCTATTTGAAGTCATAGTAAATATTTTATTTGTTGTTCTCTATATTATTTTAGTAAGTACCTAAATGGAGCAAATGTGGCTGCAAAAAAAAAAATTGTTACCAAAAAAGGGAAGTCAGAGCACAGCTGTGGTCGGGTGACTAGAAAAGTACATAATTATCTCGGTTCACTGTGCAGAGCATCTCACTGACCTGGAGATGCTCTGCGGCGTTTACAGATCTTACAATGTGTCCATTCCTTGTGCAGAACATGTTGCCTTTGGAGATGCTCTGCGGCACGTAAAGATCTGGCAGTGTGTCTATTCCTTTGTGCAGAGCATCTTGCCCTTGGAGATGCTCTGCGGCACGTACAGATCTGGCAGTGTGTCTATTCCTTTGTGCAGAGCATCTTACCCTTGGAGATGCTCTGCGGCACCGTCCTTATTAGTGAACTAGCAGCTTGGTCACTATACTGGAGTCCAGGTTTGTTTCTGGGAGGTGCTGGTTACTCAGCTGTTCCATATTCCGAGTAATTGCTCAGGCTTCTTTACTGAGCATACTCCTCCAGAACTCTGCCAGTTGTATTCTCTGGCTCTGCTGTGTCACCATAGTTTGTGTTAGCATTCTTATCTTGGTATTCTGACCCCGCACTGTTATTGGACTTTCCTCTGCCCGCTCCCTATTCCTGTTGTGTATTCCTCTCTTGGACCCCGAACCATTATCTGACTACATCGTTGTTTACTCCCTTTTACTACTACGTGCTCTTCTGGTATTTTGGATTATGCCCTGACTACATCTCTGTTTACCCCTTATGATTATACGTGACTACCTGTTACCAAACCCCGGCTCGTCTGACTACCCTTCCGTTCATGCGACTCAGTAAGGTAGTGACAAGCGTTACAATAATAAGGGAAAAATCTGATGACATGCTCTTTTAGTCACCTGACTGCTTTGAAAGAAGATCATTTTGGGTTAACACCTTTAAGGCCTCTTTCACACGTACATGCCTCCGGTACGTGTTTGGCAGTTTTCTCACGTACCGGAGACACGTACACACGTAGACCTATGTATTCCTATGGTTTTGGACACACGTAAGTATTTTCGCACGGAACGTGTGTCCGGTCCGTACTTACGTGTATCTGTGTGATTCTCACGACAACATGTCCGTTTTCTCTCCGGCATCATGGGTGTCAAGGAACGCAAACGTGTCACACGTAATGCACACAATGTGTGACACGCACCAGAGAAAAGACATGTGTCTGTGAGAAAAAAAAAACAAACTTTACTCACCTTCTCCAGCCCAGCAGTCTCTGCCGCTGCTGTCACTTGCTTCCGACCGCCGCTTATTCTGCTCATTGAATATTCACTTCACGGCCGGAAGCTACAGCAGCGGGGACTTGGCAGAGACCGAAGATTAGCACCATGGACAGCGACGCCAGGGACTGGTGAGTAGAAAGTTCCCGTTCTCCGTGTGTTATCACGGATAACACACGGAGAATACACGTAACCCATAAACATGGCTCATGGAGGGCAAAACGCACCTCTGACACGTCCGTGAAAAATGTGCGTGGTTTTTCACGAATGTGTGAAAGAGGCACAAAGGGGCTTTCCAGGCATGTTCTTTTTCTGCCCAATGTGACATTGGATGTGGAAAGACGCTAGTGCAAGTGGACATGAACTGAGATTGGACCCATGAGTGTTTTGTTTTGGAGGGTTGCTTCCATATACATGCCATATATGTGAGTCATGTATTACCTTTTACACTTTCACTTTTAAATTATTTTCTAGCATTGAAGACTTGCAGTAGCCAGCACTTCAGAATAATTGAAGAAGAAAAAACAAACAGAACAGAATATAAGAACAGAAAAATGTAGCAAGCCCCCGCTCAACCTCTCACCACCCACCACTTAGAAAAAGAATGCTGGTGATGAGCTTGATAAAATAATGGTCACAGATGAGATTATAAATATGACACAAAAATCGAGAGTGGAGGATTGAGAGCGAAAACAGATTAATAATGGATTGCAAATGTGCAGAGAACGGTGGGAAAAGAGGCAAGAGGGAGAGAAGATGTGGAGATAAGAACAGATGTGTGGTGGAGAGAGACTGAAGGGGATGAAGTTACATAGAAGATAAGAGGTGACGATGGAGACTTGAAATTAAAGCTGAGTCAAAAAATGTTTCAAAGAAAGCAAAGTAAGATTAAGGCCCTGTGCGCACTAGAAAATGGAATTTTCTTAAGAAAATTCCACAGGTTCTTAAAGATTCCGCACCTGTGGTAAAAAAACACAAAAAAATCCGCACCGAAATCCGCATGCGGTATGTTGCGTATTGGTGCGGATTTGATGCAGAATTGCAGGTTGTTCCCTGTGGGATTTTACAGTTCTCCCCGCTCCTGCTGTCCGTGGTGCTGAAGTCTCCGGGTCGTGCTTTTGTCCCACGCGGCTGCCTCCGGCGCTCTGCTGTTTGCGGGTCAGCTGTGCACTGCATAACTGCATATGCATGAGCTGGCCTGGAAGCAGGAGAGTAGTGTCTGGAGGCAGCCTCGCAGGAGAAGGTGAGTATAAGATCAGCCGTGACTTCAGTCAGCTGATGTGCAGTGACCGCTGGAGTCCTCCACCTGGAGTCCTCCACCTGTCACTGCAAAGCACATCAGTGAAGTCACCGCTGATCCCGGCGGCTCACTTCACTTGCGTCCTGACCCTCGCAGTGAGCAGTCATGGTCTATGGCGCTTACTGTGAGTGCCAGGTGTAGCAGAGCTGGAAGCGTCGTGGGACATCTTGTGGATTACGTCGGACCTGGAGGGCTGTTATTAGGGGTTAAGTGGTGAAAGAAGGGGCTTTTTTGTCTTTTATTTCAAATAAAGGATTTTTGGGGCGTTTGTGTTTATTTCCTTTCACTTACAGTTTAGTGATGAGGGGGTGTCATATAGACGCCTACCCTCACTAAACTAGGATTTAGTGGCAGCTATGGGCTGCTGCCATTAACTCCTTATTACCCCGATTGCCACCGCATCACGGCAACGGGAAGAGGCGGGAAAAGTCCCTGGACTGTCGCATCTAATGGATGCGGCAATTCCGGACGGCTGCTGGCTGATATTTTTAGGCTAGGGGGCTTCCCATAACTTGGGGCTCCCGAGCCTGAAAATACCAGCCCCCAGCTGTGAGGCTTTATCCTGGCTGGTTATTAAAATTGGGGGGGACCACACGCCATTTTTTTTTAATCATTTATTATACTGTACGCTATAGACCCGCCCACCGGTGGCTGTGATTGGTTGCACTGAGACAGCTGTCACTCAGCGTGGGGGTGTGTCTGCCTGCAACCAATTACAACCACTGATGAGCAGGGAAGGAGTGAATACGAGATTGAATAATGAGCCGACTCTGGAAGATGAAAGAGCCACCGCGGGAGCAGTGTGACAGCCGCCTGGTCATTGGTGAGTATGAAGCGCTTGCTCCTACCCCTTTGGGCCAGAATCTGTTCCGCATAAACTTTATTCGGGTAGCAGCTTCTGACCAGATACCGGGGATCAATTATCCACCGACCCAGAGTCAGTGGGTGATTGATCTGCCAGCCCTCGAAACTGCAGGGACCTGCGAAAAAGTGACATGCAATTGTTTTTGCTGCGGGAATCCCGCAGCAAAACATGCAGCTGTCAAAATCCGCCTAGTGCGCACAGCATTTTTTTTCCCATAGGATTTGCTGGTGAATCACTGCAGAGATGTTATGAACATTTTCTGCAGCGAAACATGCGGCAAATCCGCAGGAAATCCACAGCAAAAACCGTCAAGTGCGCACAGGGCCTAAAAGCCTAAAAGGACGTCGATGGGGATGTAAGCATTCATTTATTATGGAAAAACTACATTTCTCAGGGTCAACACACAGAGCAGAAATCAAAAAGGAAGAAGAAAAGGCAGAAACTGTTTTTTTAGAAACAATAAAAGTCTCCAACGAATCTATTGGGACCAATAGAGTAATGACAATGGCTACGGTATCTCCATGGAAACAGGACATGACTATTGAGACTTGTAAGTTCTCATAAGAGCAGGTTTCCACTCCCCAACTTGAGCCGGCCGCAGGAACAATCGTAACTGCATAAATACAACTAATAATTACAGCTTATTCCAATGATCATTGTGCCCATGGAAACAAAACCATCAGGAATGTTTTAACGTTTTTATGATTTTGTATGGCAGTAGAGAAATAGAGATTTTGGAATAATCACAAAATATCTGAAGAAAATGGTTATTGTTAGATATATCCTAGATTTCAAGTCCCATTTCAGTCTTCTGTCCATGAAAATAGATGCCATGCTTTCTTAGGAAGGATGCTATACAGTTGGTGCATGTGAATTTAACAAACGCTCACACGAAGGCCATGGGTGTGCCGAACCATCTGATCAGCCTCATTAGGAGCATTTACATCGACCAAGAAGCAACAGTCTGAATGGGACATGGTGACACAGCATGGTTCAAAGTAGAGCGAGGCGTCAGACAAGGCTGCATCCTGCCACCATTTCTGTTCTATTTATTTGCAGAAACTATATTCAGGAAGGCTGGAATTGCCGAAAAAGAAGTAATCAAAATTTCTGGCAATTTAATGAACAATCATAAATATGGAGATGACACAAAATTCATAGCAACTAGTGTAAATAGAATGAAGGACTTATGACGAAGTGTCAAGATGGAAAGCTCAAACATGGGACTCCCACTTAATACGAAAAAGGTAAAGATATTGACTTGTGCCAAGTGTGACCGGGATACATTTGAGATGGACGGCGACAAACTGGAAATTGTAAAGGCCTTCAACCTACTTGAAGCAATGATCACTCAATATGCAGCGATAACCCAAGAAGTCAATGGGAGAATAGCTATGGGCAAATCGGCAATGAATTCACTGGACACGGTCTTCAAATAGAGGAACATTTCACTGGTGACAAAGACACCGCTCATACATACTGTGGTCCTTTCTGTGGTAACATATGGATGCAAAACCTGGACAATAAAGGAACAAGACAGAAGAAGAATCAATGCCTTTGAAATGTGGTGCTGGAGAAGGATAGGATGTTATCAATACCATGGATGGCAAGAAAAACAAACAAATCAATGTTGGAGCAAATCAAGCCAGACATGTCACTTGAAGCAAGGATCACCAAGCTACGACTTCCCCAATTTGAACATATCATACGAAGAGAGCAATCACTGGAGAAGGACATCATTATTGGAAGAATAGAAAGAACAGGGTGAAGAAGAAAACCAGCAACTCGATGGCTTGATACTATCAAAACATTGGTGGAGAAAACCCTGGTGGACCTATCGAGGCTAGCACAAGATCGATCTTCCTATAGAGCATTCATTCATCAAGTCACCATGGCTCGAGATCAAGCCATTAAATAATAGCAATAACAAATGGCCAATTAGATTAATGGATAAACCAATGCAGCAGTATTATGCCTTGGATTCGGGACTCAATCCATTGACCTCTTGCTGCGTGGTCTGTTTACTTCAACTGCTGAGCCACAGCTTCTTCGGTCTTTGTGCAACTGCTCATAGTTCTTTTATCTTTTCTGCCTTTGGTTTGTGGTTAGTCAGGTGCTCTCACTTTTCTATTTTGTCTATGTCCTAACACATCCTGGGTGGAGCTGTTTATACTCACCTTGCATCTGCCTTCTTTCCTGCCCATATTTCTAGGTAGATTTTAGTTAAGAAGTTCCAGCCCTGAAAATACACTGAGAAGCAAAGGGGTGACTTCCAGGCTTCATATCTTACCATTCACTATAGCTTTGAACATGAGACTACCTTTATTTTATAAACAATCATGCTGGCTATCTAATAATAATAATCTTTATTTTCATAGAGCACCAACATATTCCACAGCACTTTACATACATCAGCAGCACTGTCCCCATTGGGGCTCACAATATAAATTCCCTATGCTTGGAGTGTGGGAGGAAACTGGAGAACATGGAGGAAAGCCAGGCCAACACAGGGAGAATATACAAACTCCTTGCAGATGTTATCCTTGGTGGGATTTGAACCCAGGACCCCAGTGCTGCAAGACTGCAGTGCTAACCACTGAGCCACTATGCTCATAAATATATTTGACTTGCAATTATTTAGCAATTTTTGTCAGTGTAAGGGATTTTGCATGCTAGACAGAGACCAGTTATGTTACTGTTCTGTGTTTTTTCATTTAACCTTCGTCCGGCTGAATAGGTACAATTGTAACTATTCCCTTTTTAAATTGCAATCATTTTTTTTTTTTTTTTTGAAAAGCCGTAGAGGGCTGAAATTTCGTGACATCTCAGCAGTTTTGGTCCAGAATATATTGGCCAAATTTCAATAAAATATCTCCACCCCCTTCCGAGATAAGGGGTCGAGAAATTTTGGCAAAATTATGCAGCCTGACAAAGGTTAATTTCCTAACACTTTTACTCTGTCTCAGTTAGGTTTTTGGAGCTTTTTCCCTTGCTTTCATTTATTCTCTTTTTTCCCTCCTTATGCACGTACTTTAAGTTTCTTCACCTTGAGTACCCGTCTACCTCTGCATACTTTCCCTATCTTGGTTAGTTGTGTGTAGTTGCCTCTACTCTGGTTCCTCTGGAGGAACGAGAAACTGCTTGATGACCTTTCAGGGAGCCAGGTCCAAGTTTTGGTTTTAGTTGCACGGCTATGGATTTTCTAGTCTGTACAGAAACCAGTAAGGTGTGGGTGCGGCTGAAGTATTGTAGTCTTTATTTCTCCCTTTTCCCATGTTTAAATAGGTACTTGAATAACAGCAGAAGAGACGTGTGCTGGGTTTCTGGGAGGCAGTGACCTGTCCAGCTCTCAGAAGTTGTGGACTAGCCACAGCAGCTGAAGAGGAGTGTGCTGATTTTGTGGGATGCAGTGACCTGTCTACTTCTCTGAGGATGTTGACTAACTGCAGAATCAAAAGAAGAGTGACAGACCACACCTGGAATACTGTGTGCAGTTCTGGGTGCCCCAATTCAAGAAAGACATCAATATATTGGAGCAAGTCCAGAGAAGAGCAACCAAGATGGTAGAAGGTGTGCAAATCATTTCCTGTGAAGACCGGCTACAAGAACTAGGAATGTTTGCTTTGCAAAAGAGAAGGCTGAGAGGAGACTTAATAGCAGTCTACAAACCTCTGAAAGGTAGTTACAGGGCACAGGGAACTAACCTATTTTCAATAGCACAAGGAAGCACAAGAATTAATAGGATGAAACTAAAAAGAAGGAGATTCAGTTTAGACATTAGGAGAAACTTTTTGACAATGAGTGCAGTCAGAGAGTGGAACAAGCTACCACATGAGGTAGTGAGCTCTCCATCAATGGAAATCTTCAAATGGAAACTGGATAAACATATAGCTGGGATGATTCAAGAAAATCTGCACTCACCAAGGGTTGGACCTGATGGCCCTTGAGGTCCCTTCCAACTTTACCATTCTATGATTCAATGAGTGTCCTGATCCTGTGGGAGGCAGTAACCTGTTCAGCTCTGTGGAGAGCAGTGTGCTTATCTTGTGAGGGCAGTGACATGTCCACCACTTTGGTGTTGTGGACTAACCAAAGCAGCATAAGAAGAGTGTCCTGATCTTGTTTGTGATAAAGTTCATTATCCGCCAAAAAGGTACTACGGGTTAGGGTTAAGGCCCTGTCACACACAGAGATAAATCTTTGGCAGATCTGTGGTTGCAGTGAAATCATGGACATATTGTTCCATTTGTACACAGCCACAAACCTGGAACTGATTGTCCACAATTTCACTGCAACCACAGATCTTTCGCAGATTTATCTCTGTGTGTGACAGGGCCTTTAGAGTATTACGGCATAAATTATGTTTAAGGCTTGTGGTTGTATAAATCAAAATACATCATAGCACCAAAAACAGATTGTACTAAGGCTAAGTAAAATACAGCATAAACCCATTCACAATAGATATAGCTTGAAATGTAAATAATATAATATGTAAATGTTTATTGAATACCAAATATAAGCATAAGGTTAAAAGAACAGCGAACATGTATAAAGGCAGCACAACACAGCAGGAGGAGATGAGGTAAATAATAATATCTCAATTGCCCTGGTGTGGTGGCAGTCGATGTAATATATGGGGTTAATGATGTGAAGATGTAATTTACCCTCTCACTGTATATGCTGTAGAGATTCCTATTTCAAGCTGGGTTCATTGTCTTATTTGAACTACTTCTGTGTACATTTCTATTGTTGTAGGTAATCACCCCCTAAAATGCAAGGTTATATCCTCTTGAGGCACTTCCATCCCTGGGAGTAGGGGGAGGTGGGCCTAGAGTCCAACTAGTGTAAACTCTGCTTACCTGGGAGATTCAGTCAGAGTGAGCTGAAACTTGAAGGGAGCAGGAGCTCCAGCCTGTGTGGCTGTGGACACGGACGGAGCTAGGCCTGTGTGGCAGCCCGTGGGATTGTGTGGAACTCTTTGGACTACTGTAAGGACGATTGCTTTGTAATCCGGTCCGAGGATTGTCGGGAAGGGCCCCCGAATCTGTTTTACGTGGACTTATCGTGTGCTGTTCCAGTGTTCTTGTGAATAAACCTGTTGGATCGTTCCTCGGCCTGTTGTCTCTCCTTGCTCTGCTGTACACCCCGTCACAAACTGGTTGGCAGCGCTGGGATCAGAGCAGAAGGAATGGAGGACAATGGCTCAACATCAGGAACCAGCACTGCAGAGTACAAGACCTGGACTTTGGGGAGCCTACAATCAAAGGCCCGTGAAGTAGGAGTTCATTTCAAAGGACTCTCCAAGGAGCAGCTGATTGAGGCGCTAGAAGGAGTCTGCTCGCAAAATGACGTGGAGGAAGGATCCTCACAGCAAAGGGAGGAAAGACGGGAGCTGGAGGTAAATACCCCAAAAAGTCAATGGATTGTGTGGTATGAAGAGGAGATGGCACTGCTTGGAGATGAGGTCACCATTGAATATAAGATGGATGCTATTCGCAGAGCTCAAGAGAGGGCATTGCTGGAGAGGAGATTTGCTGTGGAAGCAGCTAGAGGCTCCAGACAAACTTTAACCTCAGCACCAACTATGAGGGAATTCTCCAGAGTGTCCCGCAAGGACTTTAAGCCATTTAATGAAGCTGCAGGTGACATTGAGGGCTTCTTTCAGGACTTTGAGCATCAGTGCCGATTAATGGAAGTCCCAGAAAGAGAGCGAGTCAGACACCTGGTGGGCCTCTTGGAGGGTGGAGCTGCCGACGCCTATAGAGCTATGGACCCTCAGTGGAATTGTGAGTATGGGGAGATAAAACAGACCATTCTGGAACATTATGCCGTGACCCCAGATACTTATAGGACTAAGTTCCGTACATTAGCCTGTGATGGAGAAGTGTCTTTCAAGATGTTTGCCCACAGACTGAAACAAGTGTGCCATCGCTGGCTGGAGGGAGAGGGAGCCTTAACTTGGCAGACCTTCCTCCAGGTCATCCTAAAAGAACAATTCTTTGCCCAGTGCCCCGCTGAGATCCGGGAATGGGTGCGTGAGAGAAAACCAGCGACAGTGGAGGAAACTGCTGCTCTAGCTGATGAGGTGCTCACTATCAAGCCTCAGTGGAGGGTTTTGTTGGAGGATGGAGAGACGCCTAACAGCTCCACAACACCGGATGCCCCCAGTTATTCTGCCCCCATTGTTCCCCGTTCCTCTAAGCCACCACATGTTGATAACCGTGTTAATGTGCCTTCAGTTGCTTCTACTGCACTTTCTGGAATACGCCGGGGAGAGGAAGTAACAGAGCGCAGGTGTTATGTTTGTAGGCATCCCGGGCATTTGCAGGCCTCATGCCCAGCCAGCCCATGGAGGAATCATCCTCAAACCCCTACAGCACCTTCAGGTGGGAGTCGGCCTCCAAGTTCCCCTACCCCTTACCCAAGAGGACGCCTTGGATGGAGGGAGACCCAGCTCAGATGCTATCAATGTGGACAGCCAGGGCATCGGCAAGTCTCCTGCCCAGCTGTTCAAATGAGGACTGATCCTGCGCCCAATCGGATTGTTAATTATTTACAGCCCAGCGCCATGGAGGAAGATGTGGCACCGCTATGTGAGGACTGGCCTAGTGACTCAGCCCCCCATGTTGCACCACCAGGAGTTTACGGGGTGCGACCTGCAGTTATGACGACTTCTGCTCATCGAGGTAAGCACTTGCAGGAGGTTGTGCTGGATGGACAGAGACTTGTTGGATTTTGTGACTCGGGTGCTTTCCTCACACTGGCTGATCCCCGAGTGGTTCGGCCTGAGGCAATCCATAGAGGACCTGGGATTGTCATTGAACTGGCTGGTGGACAATGGAGGACTATTCCCACAGCCACTGTGGATCTGAGCTTTGGTTTTGGGGTCAGGCGATGTGTGGTTGGGGTGATGGGTGGTCTGCCTGCAGCTGTTCTCCTGGGCAATGATGTGGGAGAGCTACGATGCCAATTCGTGGCTGCATGAAGCCACATGTAAGTAACGCTCTGCCTGTGTGTACTTAACCAGTGACCTGTAGAGGTCCCTAGTACGTACACAAGTTGGGAGGGGGAGGGATTGTGAAGATGTAATTTACCCTCTCACTGTATATGCTGTACAGATTCCTATTTCAAGCTGGGTTCATTGTCTTATTTGAACTACTTCTGTGTACATTTCTATTGTTGTAGGTAATCACCTCCTAAAATGCAAGGTTATATCCTCTTGAGGCACTTCCATCCCTGGGAGTAGGGGGAGGTGGGCCTAGAGTCCAACTAGTGTAAACTCTGCTTACCTGGGAGATTCAGTCAGAGTGAGCTGAAACTTCATAGTATCATCATAGTATCATAGTTTTAAGGTTGAAGGGAGACTCTAAGTCCATCTAGTTCAACCCGTAGCCTAACATGTTGATCCAGAGGAAGGCAAAAAACCCCAATGTGGCAAACAAGTTCCAATGGGGAAAAAATTTCCTTCCTGACTCCACATCCGGCAATCAGACTAGTTCCCTGGATCAATACCCTGTCATAAAATCTAATATACATAACTGGTTATATTAAATTTTTCAAGAAAGGCATCCAGGCTCTGCTTAAATGTTAGTAGTGAATCACTCATTACAACATCATGCGGCAGAGAATTCCATAGTCTCACTGCTCGTACAGTAAAGAATCCTCGTCTGTGATTATGATTAAACCTTCTTTCCTCAAGACGTAGCGGATGCCCCCGTGTTCCAGTCGCAGGCCTAGGTGTAAATAGATCTTTGGAAAGGTCTCTGTACTGTCCCCTCATATATTTATACATTGTGATTAGATCTCCCCTAAGCCTTCGTTTTTCCAGACTAAATAACCCCAAGTTTAATAACCTGTCTTCGTATTGCAGCCCCCCATTCCTCTAATAATCTTGGTCGCTCTTCTTTGCACCCTCTCCAGTTCAGCTATGTCCTTCTTATATATCGGTGACCAGAATTGTACACAGTATTCTACGTGCGGTCGCACTAGTGACTTGTACAGAGGTAGAACTATATTTTTTTCATGAACACTTATACCTCTTTTAATACATCCCATTATTTTATTAGCCCTGGCAGCAGCTGCCTGACACTGTCCACTAAAGTGAAGTTTACCATCCACCCATACACCCAAGTCTTTTTCTGTGTCTGTTTTACCCAGTGTTCTACAATTAAGTACATAATCATAAATGTTATTTCCTCTACCCAAGTGCATGACCTTACATTTATCTACATTAAACTTCAATTGCCACTTCTCAGCCCAATCCTCCAATTTACATAAATCTCCCTGTAATATAAAATTATCCTCCTCTGTATTGATTACCCTGCAGAGTTTAGTATCATCTGCAAATATTGAAATTCTACTCCGCATGCCCCCAACAAGGTCATTTATAAATATGTTGAAAAGAAGCGGGCCCAATACTGACCCCTGTGGTACCCCACTATGAACTGAGACCCAGTCCGAGTACGTACCATTAATAACCACCCTTTGTTTCCTATCACTGAGCCAGTTTTTAACCCAGTTACACATATTTTCCCCTATCCCCATTATTCTCATTTTATGTACCAACCTTTTGTGTGGCACCGTATCAAAAGCTTTTGAAAAGTCCATATACACAACATCCATTGCATTTCCCTGGTCCAGGCTTGAACTTACCTCTTCATAGAAGCTGATCAAATTAGTTTGACAGGATCGATCCCTCATAAACCCATGTTGATACTCTGTCATAAGGTTATTTTTCTTGAGATACTCCAGTATAGCATCTCTCAAGAAACCCTCAAGGATTTTACCAACCGTAGAGGTTAAACTTACCGGCCTATAATTTCCCGGCTCAGTTTTTGTCCCCTTTTTGAATATTGGCACCACATTTGCTATGCGCCAGTCCTGCGGTACCGACCCTGTTATTAAGGAATCTGAGAAGATTAAAAATAATGGTCTATCTATCACAGAACTCAATTCCTGTAGTACTCTGGGGTGTATGCCATCCGGGCCCGGAGATTTGTCAACCTTAGTGATTTCGAGGCGGCGGCGTACTTCCTGCTGGGTTAAGCAGGTAATATTCAAGGGTGAATTTATGGCATCACTGGTCATGTCATCTGCCATGGCATTTTCTTGTATAAAAACCGTAGAAAAAAAGTCATTCAGCAGGTTGGCTTTACCCTCATCCCCTTCCACCATTTCACCAAGACTATTTTAAGGGGGCCAACACTATCGCTTTTCAGTTTTTTACTGTTTATGTAGTTAAAGAATATTTTAGGATTATTTTTACTTTCTCTCGCAATGAGTCTCTCTGTCTCAAACTTAGCTAACTTAATTTGCTTTTTACATATTTTATTTAATTTTCTATAATTATATAATGCCTCATCACTACCTACCCTCTTTAATTCTTTTAAGGCTTTCTGTTTTTCTTTTATTGCTTCCCTTACAGCTCTATTTAGCCATAGGGGTTTCCTCCTATTTCTAGCATGTTTGTTCCCATAGGGTATATTTTCTGCACAAGCCCTATTCAGGATGCTCATAAAAGTCTCCCATTTGCTTTGTGTACTTTTATTACTTAGTACATCATCCCAGTTTATTGCACTAAGATCATCTCTCAACCGTTTAAAATTTGCTTTCCTGAAGTTTAGTGTCCTTGTAGCCCCTCTACTATACATCTTACTAAAGAATACATGAAAACTTATTATTTTGTGATCACTATTCCCCAAGTAACCCCCAACTTGTATATTTGATATGCGGTCTGGCCTATTGGTTAGTACAAGGTCTAGTAGTGCTCCCCCTCTTGTGGGGTCCTGTACCATTTGTGAAAGGTAATTATCTTTCATTGTTATCAAAAATCTATTTCCTTTGCTGGAACTGCAAGTTTCTGTTCCCCAATTTATATCAGGATAGTTAAAGTCCCCCATAATAATTACCTCTCCGAGACTCGCTGCTTTATCAATTTGCTTTATGAGGAGATTCTCTACCTCTTCCATAATATTCAGCGTCTTATAACACACCCCTATCAGTATTTTATTATTCATTCTCCCCCCCCTTATCTCCACCCATAGGGACTCTACATTCTCAGTACCCTCACATATGTTGTCACGCAGGATGGGTTTTAAGGATGATTTTACATATAGACACACACCTCCCCCTCGCTTATTTGTACGGTCATTCCTGAATAGGCTATAACCCTGTAAATTAACAGCCCAGTCATAGCTCTCATCCAGCCATGTCTCTGATATCCCCACTATATCATAATTTTCTTCCAACAATATTAATTCTAATTCCTCCACCTTATTTGTGAGGCTTCGGGCATTAGTGTACATGCACGTTACGTATGACTCTGTACCTATATTCCTGCTTACTGTATTGACTGTCCTAACCCTTCCCCCCGTACCACCCCCAATTTCATTACTTGTGCCCTGGTCACTATCTGCACTACATTCCCCTTCTATAAAGTGAATACCCTCGCCCCCCATTCCTAGTTTAAACACTCCTCCAACCTTCTAGCCATTTTCTGCCCCAGCAGAGCTGCACCCTCCCCATTAAGATGCAGCCCATCCCTAGCATAGAATCTGTAGCCAACTGAAAAGTCGGCCCAATTCTCCAGGAACCCAAAACCCTCTTTCCTACACCAATTCTTGAGCCACCTGTTAACCTCCCTGATCTCTCTTTGCCTCTCTGGTGTGGCTCGTGGCACAGGTAGTATTTCCGAAAATACCACCTTTGAGGTCCATGCTTTAAGCTTACAACCTAATTCCCTCAAATCATCTTTAAGGACCTTCCACCTACCTCTAACTTTGTCATTTGTGCCAATATGTACAATGACTGCTGGGTCCGCCCCAGCCCCTCCCAGTAATCTGTCAACCCGATCAGCGATGTGCCGAACTCGAGCACCAGGAAGACAACACACTGTTCGGCGATCCCTGTCTTTGTGACAGATTGCCCTATCTGTCCCCCTAATAATTGAGTCCCCCACTACCAGTACCTGTCTTGCCTGCCCTGCACTCCTATTCCCCCCCTTACTGGAGCAGACACTCCTCTGGCGTTCAGAGGTCATGCCTTGCTGCAGCAATGCTACCCCTGTAATGACATCCCCCTCATCTGCCAAGTTTGCAAACCTATTGGGGTGTGTCAGTTCAGGACTAGCCTCCCTAGCACTTTTCCCTTTACCCCCCTTTCTAACTGTCACCCAGCTACCTACCTCACCGTCCTGCCGCTCCCTACTACGATCCTCCCCCACATCTGACCCAGCAAGCTGCTGCTCAGTGAGCAGCACACTCCTTTCCATATTGCTAATGCATCTCAGAGTTGCCATCTGCTCATTTAGATCCAGTATCTGGGCTTCCAAACGTGCAACTTGCGCACATCTCGAACAACAGTATGCACCCTCGAACGGCTTTTCAAGGACTGCATACATGAGACAAGATGTACACTGGATCGCATTAGCAATAGTGGAGCACATTTTCTAATGGGGATAGCACTAAACAAATGTTAAGTAATTAAACAACTAAATACAAACAATTCTATTCACACTTACTTTTGCTCACACTTTGCTCACTCACGCTCACAATGAAGAAGACAGGCTAAAATTTGCGCGCCGCTAGGCGCGCGGCTTTCAGAAGTCTTCCTTCCGGCTGTAACGGCCAAAACCCGGTTCTCCTTGAGCTCGCGGTGACTCTTCACTTATCCCAGAAGGCACTGGGAATATGCAAATTATCCTCGCAAGACTCCTTCCCTCGAAGAGAGCAGGAGCTCCAGCCTGTGTGGCTGTGGACACGGACGGAGCTAGGCCTGTGTGGCGGCCCGTGGGATTGTGTGGAACTCTTTGGACTACTGTAAGGACGATTGCTTTGTAATCCGATCCGAGGATTGTCAGGAAGGGCCCCCGAATCTGTTTTACGTGGACTTATCGTGTGCTGTTCCAGTGTTCTTGTGAATAAACCTGTTGGATCGTTCCTCGGCCTGTTGTCTCTCCTTGCTCTGCTGTACACCCCGTCACAGATGACAGGTGTGATTTTTCTAAAAATCACAGATGCCATCAAGCTATAGGTTAGTAATCGGGATGCGCCTATGAGACACCCTTATTACTAACCATGTATGTCAAAAGAAATAAACAGGTGGATAGCAAGGTGGCGGTCAGATAGGAGCACTAGGAAGCAGGAGGACTAGGTGAGTAGATTTTAAAAGCAAACCTTTAATTTGGAAACGCGTTTCGACAGCTGATTGCTGTCTTAATAAATAATAAATAAATCTTTATTTTTATATAGCGCTAAGATATTCCGCAGCGCTTTACATACATCAGGAACACTGACCCCATTGGGGCTCACAATCTATATTCCCTATCAGTATGCCTTTGGAGTGTGGGAGGAAACCGGAGAACCCGGAAGAAACCCACGCAAACACGGGGAGAACATACAAACTCCTTGCAGATGTTGTCCTTGGTGGGATTGGAAACGAGGACCCCAGCGCTGCAAGACTGCAGTGCTAACCACTGAGCCACCTTCATCAGGTGAAGATAGCAATCAGCTGTGGAAGCGCGTAGTGGCCATTAGAGGGTTTCCAAATAAAAGGTTTGCTTTTAAAATCTACTCACCTAGTCCTCCTGCTTCCTAGCGCTCCTATCTGACCGCCACCTTGCTATCCATTTGCACTATCCCTGTGAGGGATCAACGGCAGGAGCAAGCTCTGGGAGCGGAGGCATATTCACTAGAAACCAGGATCTACGGTTGCTAAGATACCAGGATCCCCTGGCCGACATACAATAGGACCTGCGGTGACGCACTTCCGGTAGCGCGGAACCACGTGACCTACCCGGAAGAATCGCTCCACGCTGGCCCCAGGTTGTGTAGAGGGTTTCCGTCCCCAGCATTTTCCCTCTGGACATATCCTCACCCTTACCTGGGTTGTGCAAGGGTGCACAACCCCATCAGGTGAACGGCCTCTGGGCAACAACTAATCCCCACCGCTTCCATGGGGATTACACAGCGCATCTCTATTTCTCTTTTTGTCACAAAAGAAATAAACACACACAGAAAAATCCATTATATGAAAAAAACCCACCCTCTTTTACCCCTTTATTAATCCCCAAAACACTACTGCAGGTCCGATGTAATCTCCACAATGTCCCACGATGATCTCGAGTCTGCTACATTCAGAGGCTGCAGTGATGTAAATTGCGACTGATCACTGCAGCCTCATGGACACATTGAGGGCAGCGGGGAGCCCTTGACTGTGAGAATCAGTGACATCACTCAGTTCACCGAGTTCACAGCCAGGTGCTCCCCCACTGCTCTCTGTGCACTCAGTTGAACTTACTGCCGAATTGCTGGACTGTTTGATTGTGGGACATGGCAGCACAGCAGTCCGGCAATCCGGTAATCAGGTCACTGTAGTTCACAGCTGGGGGCCTCCCCACTGCCCTCTGTGAACTCAGTTGAACTTGCTGCTAGATTGCCGGACTACTGTGCTTCTATTTCCCTCAATCCAACAGTTCGGTAATCCTGCAGCAGTTCAACTGAGTTCACTGAGGGCAGCAAGGAAGCACCTGGCTTTGTTCTCTGGAGACCTGACTGCCAGACTGCTCTGCTACCATGTTCCGCAATCCGACAGTCAGGCAATCCGGAGGCTTTCCCACAGCTCTCTGTGAATTCAGTTAAAGTTACTGCCGGATTGCTGTACTACTTTCCCTCCATGTCCCTCAATCTGACAGGCAATTCAGGAGCAAGTTTTAACTGAGTTCACAGAGGGCAGAGGAGGAGCCGTAGGTTGTGAACTCCGGTGAACTGAGTGATTTCACTGCTTTTCACAGCTGAGGGCTCCCCAGCTGAATTCAATGAACTCAGTTGAATTTGTTGTCTTATTGCGGGACAGTCGGATTGCGGGACATGGCGGCACAGCAGTCTAGCAATCTTGAAGTCAGGTCATCGACTTCCCCATTGCTCTCAGTATGTCTCAGTGGCTGCAGTGAACAGTCACATTTTCCATCACTGCAGCCTCTGTATGTAACAAAGCCAGGGATTGTAGTGGGACATCATGTGGATTATGTAACCCCTATGGGGGTATTTAGGGGGTTAATAAATGGGTGAAAGAGGGTGCATGAATTTTTTATTTTAAATAAATGATTTTTCTGTGTGTGTGCGTGTTTATTTCTTTTGACTTACAGGTTAGTAATCAGGGAGTGCCATAGACACCTCCCCATTACTAGCCTAGGGCTTGATGGCAGCTGTGATTTTTGACAAACTACAGCTGTCATCAACCCCATATATTACCCCAATTACCACCACACCAGGGCAATCGTAATGACTCTGTAAGCTGCCAGAATTGGAGCGTCTAATGGATGCGCCAATTCTGGGCAGTTGAAGGCTGCTTTTTTCAGGCTGGGATGGGCCAATAACCATGGCTCTTCCCACCCTGATAATACCAGACCCCAGTGGTCTGCTTTGCCCTGACTGTTTATCAAAAATGGGGGACCCCATGCCGTTTGTTTAAATGATTTATTTAAATAATTTTTAAAAATTTACTCACGCTGGCTATCAAAAATAGGATGGGAGCCCATATTTTTTTTTATTATTTTTTTCAGTGGTACACCAGCCAGTCACTGCCATGGCAATACTTGATATGGCTGTGATGGGGCCGGAAGTGTCCACACCAGAAAAGCTTGCTGATTGGCTGTTCTGCAGCTTTTTAACAAGCTTTATGCAGATAACAGACCCGAACAGGAACCGGGCGTACAGGTAAAAGTTTGTTCTGTGATCTGGGGCACAAACAAAAACCCAGTGTTCGGTATGAACCTTGAACTTCACAGTTCGGGTACGCTTATCTCTAGTTAAGAGTTAAATTAGGAATATCCCCACACCACATGTATACCCAGCCAAGCAATGATGTTTTTTGGGGAGTCAGGAAGATAATTGTCGGCTCAACACATTTTTGGAGGACAGTAAGCTCATGTCTGTAGCCAGCTTTAGCAGTGTGGTTTGTTCTGTAATGTGCATTGTTTGTTTTGTATAGAGGAAATATGAAAGTCAATAAAAAATAAAGCAGGAAAAAAACACCACCACACAATAGACGTTTCTGCATTGCACAATTTTGCTTATGCATTACTTTCATTAATCATTAAGAAGTAGAGTGCATTGGCCCTGGAGCCTGGCCAGGATGCATAATACCTCTATTTGTAATGCAGATTACCTTTGGCAGTCTTGGCAGGGCACCTTGTGCTCCGCAAATACTAAATGCTGTATCGGATGCTCTGAAGTGTCACAGCAGCCAGTGTTACTGTGTATCTTGTGAGCACTGCAGGTGATATTATTCATGTGTCAGGAATGAATAGTAGTGAATTTCTACCTGTGACTGGTTGTCAGAATTATTCATCCTTGTGGGGCACAATGTGAAGTCTCAGTCTTATCATCTACATCTCTGGGTTAAAATTTGTGATGTACTGTAGGTACTGTAGAGATATTGCTCAATAGTTGCGGTTTGAGGTAGGCAAAGGGAGCAGTTTCAGTAAAATGTTCGGGCTGGTTTATTTAGACCTAAGAAACCATTGAGGATAACAAAACAAAAAAAAACAGGCTTTTCCAGCACAAAGTAAAAACACAAAGCAAATAATGCATACAACAATGCGGGTTCACCCACTATGGGTTACTGTCCAGCTCTCATTCCTTAGCAAAGAAAAACAACACTGAAGATCTGTACACCTCCTCCACACACAGACCCCTAATGAATCCACCTTGACTTTCTTATGTCCACCATACCAGGCACCGGGCTGGGAATATGTGAGCCGCCAGTCCCACCTATCTCTCTGACTGCTCATAAACCTGGCCCTTGTCATCCCTATTAACCCCTTAGTACTACACATACTGAAGCTAGCTTCCAGGCTTACATCACAAAGGATAAACACTTCTGTGATACATATCTCCCCTTCATGATGTGTCAGGCTGCCATCTTACATACTCCCCCCTGCCTAAAGCTGGGGGGCTAGGCACCTTCCACCATCAGACATTAAACCTTAAACAGAGTGTCAGCATTGCCATGTAGTATGTTCTACATGGAAACTAAAGTCCTGAAGTACTAGGAACCATCTGGTTATCCTGGCATTTTTATCTTTACATATCCATCTCAGCGGGGCATGTGTGATGGTGGGATATGGTGTACTATGTATCATGTTGTGTAGGTTCGTATTTTACGCATGGTTCACTGTCCATTATTTGTATTTCTTGTGTGTACATTGTATTGTCCGAAGGTAATTACCCCCTATAGTATTTCTGCCCTACGTCTGGGGGAGGGGGCCTGGGATCCAACTACTGTAAACTCTCTGCTTACCTAGTGGATTTGTCAGTCTGTTTGAGAACTTGAAGAGAGAAGGATGAAGATTGAACCTCTGGGCTGAAGGTCGGGCTCCTCAGAGAGACCTGGACATTTATCCATTACTGGACTATATTCGTGTTTTCCTTAGTATATTTACCCTCTGTGTGGTGGATTATGTCATGGACCATTTGATTTGCTTGGAATAAATGCTCTTTCGATTGTACAGCCATCACTCGCTCTGTTGATTGTGTGATATGGGAGAAGGACCCCGTCACAACTGGTGGCAGCAGTGGGATCAACAGAGCACAGGCTAATGGAGATCCACCCACAGAGTGAGTACAGAGACTAGACTGCATCCAGTCTACATGAGAGAGACAGAGATCTGGGCCTGAACCACCCTGGACTGAGTAAGGAGGCCTTAATTGATCTACTGGTGGGTGTGAGCCAGTCCACCTCCTCCCAGATGTCTGACGGACAAGCACTGGGGACAGGAATCCCTGCCCAAAAAAGCCAGTGGTTGGTGTGGTTTGAAGAAGAGATGGCAGCTCTTGGCCCCTGTGTATCTCAGGAGTATAAGGAGGAGGCTGCTCGCCGAGCACAGAGGAGACAAGAAGCAATGGAGTCTGACAGAGGGAGTAATGTGAGTTGGAGAATAAACCCAGTGATCCGGTAGCCTGTACGGATCACCCAGGCGGACTTCAAGCCATTTGATGAGGCTTCCGGAGATGTGGAAGGCTTCTTCAAGGACTTTGAGCAGTAGTGTGCTGTGATGAAGGTTCCCCACACTGGCTGGATGCGTTTGTTAGTGAGACTCCTGAACGGAAGCCTGGCAGAGGCTTATCACACCATTGACTCACAACAGAACCTGGATTATAACATTGTAAAGCAGACTATTCTGGATTATCATGCTATCACCCCAGACTCACATAGGGCACAGTTCTGAGACCTCCCATGCACCATGTGGGTGGGGGGGGGCGTTTAGGATGTATATCCATAAGATGTCCCAGGCATATCCCAGATGGCTGGAAGTGGAAAATGCCTTCACTGCGGACGACGTTAAACAGTTATTTCTTATAAAACAATTTCATTACAAGTGTCCCTCAAAAATATGGGAGTGGGTCAAAGAGCGCACACTGTGTACCTTGGAGAGAGCTGCTGCCCTGGCTGATGACGCCCTTACTATCCGACCGCAATGGAGGGGGCTTCTGGACAATAAGCCACAGCCTGCTCCTGCTCCCCGGCCCTCTCCAGTTATATCTGCCCTTCCAACCAGCCACAGATGGATGACAACCACGGCTCACAATCCTGGACCCCAACAGTTCCGACCACGCCCAGGGAGAATCACAGAGAGGAGATGTTATAGGTGAGGGCACCTGGTCACCTGCAATCCAGTTGTCCCACAAGGACTCGGAGGGACCACCACGCACCTCCACCTCGTCCGGTGCATTTTGTGCATTCCAGAGTTACCACCACCTCCACCGGAGTGTACCGCTGACCCCTGCACCATAGATGCCCCTGTTGAAGTTATGGGCTCCGGCCTTTGTCATCAGGTTCTCCTACTGCCTTCTCCAGAATACACATTGGAAGGAGTATGGCACAGCGCAGATGTTATCAATGTGGGCAGCCTGGGCATTTGCAAAACACTTGCCCTGCTGGTCGATTGAGGAATGACCTTGCACCAAATCGACCTGTTCATTCTCTACAGCCAAACACAATGGGGGAAGAGTTCTCACCCCTTCAACTTGACTTGCCTAATGACTCAGACACTCGTGGTTGACAACTAGGGGTTTATGGGGTGCGAGCCACAGCCCCGAGTTCCTCTTACCATCAAAGTAAGCAGTTACTGGAGGTCGTGCTGGAGGAACAGAGAGTTATTGGATTTTGTGACTCCGGGGCATTTCTCACAATAGATCCCCGAGTGATTCGGCCAGAGGTGATACATCATGGACCAGAGATTGTTATTGAATTGGCTGGAGGACAAAGGAGGAATATCCCAAATGCGACTGTAGATCTGGACTTTGGCTTTGGGGTCAAGCAATGTGTGGTTGAGGTGATGAGCGGCCTGCCTGCAAATATTCTCCTAGGAAATGATGTGGGAGATCAACAATTCCGATTTTTGGGTGCAGCTAACACAGTTTGAGTGAAGGAGGACACAAACAGAAGCTTGTCCTTCCAACCCTACCGCTGTACAAGGGACTAGCTACAGCTTCTCCATCCAATACGAGCGTGGAAGCCAACACCAGAATGCTGATGGACTGGCCCGGCAAGTAGAACCATAGACTATCCACAGCTGAGCAACATTGACTTAAGTGAGATGGCCAGAGGTCAGTGTAGGCCTCATGGTATACTCACTTATTCAGAAGGAGGGAGAGGTTGTGATGGTGGGATATGGCGTACTGTGTATCATGTTGTGTAGGTTCATATTTTACGCTTGGTTCACTGTCCATTATTTGTATTGCTTATGTGTACATTGTATTGTCTGTAGGTAATTACCCCCTGCAGTGTTCCTGTCCCTAAGTCTGGGGGAGGGGACCTGGGATCTACCTACTGTAAACTCTCTGCTTACCAGGGAGATTTTTCAGTCTGTTTGAGAACTTGAAGGCTAAAGGCTGCTTTACATGCTACGAGTTATCGTGCATTCGCATAAGCAATCGCACCCGCCCCCATAGTTTGTGCGTTACGTGCAATTTGTTGCCCGTGTCGCACAAAGTCGTAAACCTCCGTCACACATACTTACCTTCCAAAAGACCTCGCTGTGGGCGGCGAACATCCACTTTCTGAAGGGGGGGGGACATTTGGCGTCACAGCGACGTCACACAGCGGCCGGCCAATAGAAGCGGAGGGGCGGAGATGAGCAGGACGTAAACATTCCGCCCACCTCCTTCCTTCCGCATTGCCGGCGGCCGCAGGTAAGCTGCAGTTCATCGTTCTTGGGGTGTCACACGGAGCGACGTGTGCTGCCTCGGGAACGATAAACAATCGGAGCACAGAAGGACGTTTTTTGAAAATGAGCGACGTGTCAACGAGCAACGATAAGGTGAATATTTTTGCTCGTTCACAGTCGCTCATTTGTGTTATACGCTACGATATGTCAAACGAGGCCGGATGTGCGTCACTAACGATGTGACCCCGACGACATATCGTTAGATATATCGTAGCGTGTAAAGTGGTCTTTAATTGTAGTCGAAAGTGATGTAAATGACAGAAATCCACAGGTGATTCTAGGTACCAATGTTATTAAAAACTGTTTAGGAGAAGTGTTGTTTTTGCTCCAACAGATTGCTGAAACTGCAGGTGCTGGGCAGCAGAGGGTCCTACAGAGAGAAATCCGAGCCCTCCTGTAAAGACAACAGGTAACCCTATCTGGTGGAGAAATTGGTAATGTACGGATAATAGACCTTGGTCCCATAGTGATACCACCCAGAAGTGAAATGATGATCTGGTGTCGGGCGGCTATAGGCTTAAAGGAGCAGGACTACCATGCTGTAGTGGAGCCCATCTATTCAGAAAATTGGGCAACGGTTCTGACAGCCAGGGGAGTAGTTGATGTCCGCCGGGGAAGAGTACCCGTACGAGTATTAAATTGTGGGGTGGAGGAAACCAAATTGCCCAGATATGCCACCATTGCCAAATTGTTCACGGTAACAGATGACTCCATTCAGACAGTGGAATCCCTGGTCCCATCAGAGCCAGCGGAGGTTGACAACCCCAAACAACAGCTAGAGGATTGGTGTCAAGAGTTACATGTAGGAACTGATTCCACGCCTACAGACCAGAAACACAGGGTTTACAGGGTAGTGCAAGACTATGAGCAAGTCTTTAGTAAACACCCATTAGACTTTGGGAGAATTAAAGGGGTACACCATCACATACCAACAGGGAATCACCCTCCCATTAAAGAAAGGTACAGATCTATACCACTTAAACATTACCAGTGTGCCAAAGAGATGCTGAGGAACATGAAGGAGGCTGGGGTCATTAGAGACAGTTATAGCCCCTGGGCAGCTCCATTGGTTCTGGTGAAAAAGAAGGATGGCAACATGAGGATGTGTGTGGACTATAGGCAGATCAACCAGATAACCTACAAAGATGCCTATCCCCTACCCCGTATAAAAGAATTCCTGGCTGCATTGAAGGCTGCTTACTAATTTTCAACCTTAGATCTCACCAGTGGCTACTGGCAAATCTCCGGCGCAGAAAAGGACCGGGAGAAAACTGCATTTGCCACCCCGATGGGATTGTGTGAGTTTAAAAGCACGCCCTTTGGACTCTGCAACGCACCTGGAACATTTCAAAGGTTGATGGAATGTTGTCTAGGACACCGCAACTTCGAGACAGTACTGCTCTACCTGGATGATGTGATAGTCTACTCGAAGACCTACGAGGATCTCCTGGAACACCTGGCTGAAGTATTCGAGACACTATCCAGGTATGGAATGAAGTTGAAACCATCAAAGTGTCACCTGTTGAAACCCAGGGTCCAATACCTTGGACACATTGTCAGTGCAAACCGAGTAGCACCAGACCCAGAAAAGGTAACAGCCATCAAGAACTGGCCACGACCAACTACTGTCACGGAAGTCCGTCAGTTCCTGGGCCTGGTACGATACTACAGGAGATTCATCAAAGGCTAAACGAAGATGGCAGCGCCCTTACAAGAACTCCTGGTAGGACAAACCAAAAAGGGGAAAACTTCTGGCCCTCCATTCAAATGGGGTGAGGAAGAAGAAAACTCCTTCATACAGATGAAGTTGGCCCTGACTGGTGATAAAATTCTGGCATACCCTGACTACAATCTGCCCTTTGTGCTATACACAGATCCTAGCAACGTGGGAGTAGGAGCTGTGTTGTCCCAGGTACAGAACTGTAAAGAGAGCGTGATTGCCTACGCAAGCAGGAAACTTCGTCCTATGGAGAGGAACCCTGAGAATTACAGTTCCTTCAAGATGAAGTTCCTGACATTGGTCTGGACTGTCACAGAGCGGTTTAAACATTACCTGGCAGCCACGAAGTTTACTGTGTTCACGGATAACAACCCCCTGACCCACCTGAATACAGCAAAATTGGGTGCAATGGAGCAATGGTGGGTGGCTTGACTAGCAAATTACGATTTCACCATCAAATATCGTGCTGGTCGAAAGAATGCCAACGCATATGCATTATCCAGGATGCCTCACTTGTCAGAAGAAGGAGAAGATGTGGATGAGTTGGAAGAAATCGAGTTACCAGCATTCCACTGCCCTAGTGCCTGCCAGTACCAACAAGTCTATAACAAACATCAAGAGGCTGCATTGAACCCGATTAGGTGAGTATAATCTTTTTTTTTTACGTGTTAATGGGATGTGTTGGGGCTCCTACTGTATATAGGAGGCAATGTGGTGCTCCTGCTGTGTATGAGACAATTTGGGGGCTCCTGCTGTATATAGGAAGCTATGATGGGGCTCCTGCTGTATGTACGAGGTTATGTGGTTGCTCCTGCTATTTATAGCTGGTATGTGGGTGACTCATGCTGTATATAGGGGCTCTGTGGGTGTTCATGCTATATATAGGAGGCTATGTGGGAGCTCATACTGCATATAGGAGGCTGTTTGGGAGCTTCTGATGTATATAGGAGGCAATGTGAGGGGGGCTTTGCTATATCTAGGTTAGAATGCGTGAGGGATCATGTTCTATATAGGAGGCTATGTGGTTGCTCTTGTTGTATATAGAATGCTATATGAGGGCTCATATTGTATATAGGAAGATGTGTGGGGGCTTCTGCTGTATATAGGAGGCAATGTGGTTGCTCCTGATGTATATATGATGATGTGTGGGGGCTCATGCTATATATAGGAGGCTATGTGGTTGTTCCTGCTGTGTATAGGAGACTATATAGAGGCTCATGCTGTTTATAGGAGGCTATATAGGGGGTAATGTGATGGCTAATGCTGTCTATAGGAGACTACCAGAGTTTTCATTATACACCGGACAACTCTTTTAAAACTATTACAGGATAGAGAACATTATAAAGATCCCAGGTTAAGGAACTTGCATTATTAGTTTATGGTGGCATTTGGGGGACATAATTACTGGAGGTGCCAATTTGGAGACGTTATTACTGATCTAATATATTTTAGGGATTGCTCACACTGGCGTATGTTCTGTCATGTAAGAAAATCAGCTGCATTATGCAAATGAAACTCAACTCAAACTCTGCTGTGTACTTGAGCTAAGTGTCATTCACGTGCTCCGATTCTCTCGAATGCAAGAATCGGATCCCAGGTGCGAAGAAGATGGAGAGATTAATTTCTCCATCTTCTGCATTGTCTGTCTCGGCATATATCAAACCACACTCTCGTGACATCAGTGCAGTTTCATGTTTTGCATGCACACATAAACTTGTATGGGTAAGCAATATACACAGCCAAACGGCCAAGTAGCAGGCAGAAATTATTTTTAGCATTCCGAATAATATAACATTGTAGCGAGTGCTATCTGAGCACTCTTCCAAGTTATACGCAAATGTGAGTGAGCCCTTACTTTGAGGATAGTATTTTCCATGGGGGGAACAAGGGAAGGTTCTGTTAGGCTATGTTCACACATTGCTTTTTTGCTACTTTTTTTCTTCAGGCAAGAATTGTCATGTTGCAGTTTTCAAAAACTCAGCAGTTTTCCAATTCAGTATTTATGAAATCTCATTTTTGCAGGTACTGTAAAAAGCACATCTCTACTTTGCAGGGCGGCACTATATCGCTTTTTTTTCTTTATTTGGGACAGTGTTTTATGAAATTGGTGAATAGTGGGGAATGTGCTCTAGAACTGACCAGTTATAGATGTCTGTGTGTTTTTTTCTACAAAGATGAGACCTGGCTTGAAGAAGTAATAGCGGCCTCCACAGGATGAAGAGTAAAAGTGAAGATGAATAACTTCACTTAGAAATGTCATCGGTAAGTATGTATATTACACGTGCACTTATTAAATACAGTATATATAGAGCTTATGTGTATAATGTCACCAGTGACCTCTGTAGTACCTGTATATTCTACACTATCTACAGAGCTCCTGTGTAAAATGTAACCAGTGATCTCTGTATTACCTGTTCACTATACACTATATATAGAGCTTCTGTGTATAATGGTGGTAATCTTAGTGTTATAAGTTTTGTGGTTTTTATTCATAATCATTATTGTAGTATTATTTGGTCACTCTGTGGTGATATGATATGCTTTGGTCATGGTGTGGTGGTATTTTTCCTTTGTATATGATATTATTTGGTCACAATGTAGTGGTTATTTGTTCTCTCTAATATTAGTAGAAGAATATTTATTTCCATTTGGGATTAAATACTTAGAAGATTAACGCCTCCCAGTCCTGTGGCTATTACACAATGGCAGAGATGTACAAGTACAGACCAAATGTTTGGACACACCTTCTCATTCAAAGAGTTTTCTTTATTTTCATGACTCTAAAAATTTTAGATTCACATTGAAGACATCAAAACTATGAATGAATACATGTGGAATGAAATACTTGAAAAAGTGTGAAACAACTGAAAATATGTCTTATATTCTAGGTTCGTCAAAGTAGCCACCTTTTGCTTTGATTACTGCTTTGCACACTCTTGGCATTCTCTTGATGAGCTTCAAGAGGTAGTCACTGGAAATGGTCTTCCAACAGTCTTGAAGGAGTTCCCAGAGATGCTTAGCACTTGTTGGCCCTTTTGCCTTCACTCTGCGGTCCAGCTCACTCCAAACCATCTCGATTGGGTTCAGGTCTGGTGACTGTGGAGGCCAGGTCATCTGGCATAGCATCCCATCACTCTCCTTCTTAGTCAAATAGCCCTTACACAGCCTGGAGGTGTGTTTGGGGTAATTGTCCTGTTGAAAAATAAATGATGGTCCAACTAAACGCAAACCGGATGGAATAGCATGCCGCTGCAAGATGCTGTGGTAGCCATGCTGGTTTAGTATGCCTTCAATTTTGAATAAATCCTCAACAATGTCACCAGCAAAGCACTGCCACACTGTCACACCTCCTCCTTCATGCTTCACGGTGGGAGCCAGGCATGTAGAGTCCATCCGTTCACCTTTTCTACAAAAACACGGTGGTTGGATCAAAAGATCTCAAATTTGGACTCATCAGACCAAAGCACAGATTTCCACTGGTCTAATGTCCATTCCTTGTGTTCTTTTGCCCAAACAAGTCTCTTCTGCTTGTTGCATGTCCTTAGCAGTGGTTTCCTAGCAGCTATTTTACCATGAAGGACTGCTGCACAAAGCCTCCTCTTAATAGTTGTTCTAGAGATGAGAAGGTGTGTCCAAACCTTTGGTCTGTACTGTACTTGCATGGTTTCTTTGGTGAAAACAAGTAATCTCCTCTCCACAATCTAAGTGATAACTTATTCATTGGTGGCGGTCCTACTGCTTGGACCTGCACTGATCGGCAGCATCTGAAACTTATCCCCATTAAGTCCGCTTTACATGCTGCAATCTATCTTACAATGTGTCGGCGGGGTCACGTCGTAAGTGACGCACATCCGGCATTGTAAGTTACATTGCAGTGTGTAACAGCTACGTGCGATTGCGATTAACCGGTAAAACGTTCATCGCATGCACGTCGTACATTCCTCATGAATTGTACGTCAGATTGTTCATCATACCCGGGGTAGCACACATTGCAGTGTGTGACACCCCAGGAACGATGAACAGCTCTTACCTACGTCCTGCGGCTCCCGGCCGGTAATGCGGAAGGAAGGAGGTGGGCGGGATGTTTACGTCCCGCTCAGCTCCGCCCCATCGCTTCTATAGGCCGGCTGCCGCGTGACGTCGATGTGACGCTGAACGTCCCTCCCACTCCAGGAAGTGGACGTTCGCCGCCCACATCGAGGTCGTATGGAAGGTAAGTACGTGGGATGGGGGTTAATCGTTTGTGTGGCACGTTCAACAAATTGAACGTGCCACACATATGATGGGGGCGTTGCAAATCGCATACGATATCGTATGCGAAATTGCAACGTGTAAAGCAGGCTTAAGACTGGAGATTGTGTACAACTCGATCACTGATCCATTCATTCCCTCAGTACCTGCAAGTGCTGCACTTGGCTTTTTCTGGCAGCCACAAAGAGGATTAATGGCGCTGTGGTCACACATCTGACATGCTGCTATATTTTAGAATGGGATTAAAAGTGCCCTGTAAGGGATAAAAGTTCCACATTCTTCCGATTGGTGCGGTTTCCAATGGTTGGATTCCACCAATTAATAAGTTATCACTGATCCTGTGGATCCGATAGATCAGTGATAACATATTTTCACCAAAGAACCCCTTTAATGCAAACTACCAGAACTCTACACGCCAGTTATGGTGTGCGCACAGTAGCCTCCTGTATTTTATAGTCGATGCTCCACTATAACAGGGATAATGGCTAACAAGTATTTGCATATAGTTGTGGTGTCTGTGGACCTCTAGAGTCAGTGCCCACTGTGGGCTCCAGACACTCCAATCCGATCCTCCTCAGTAGTAGTATTTTAGTATAATGTACTTTTACGGCAAAGTATGTTAATCCGATGCAGTGTCGTCACTTTTCTTTCTTGGCTTGGGATAGATTTTGTGATAGTATAAGGGAAATGCTGCTCGAGCTGGGGGGACACAGTCAGGGAAACAAACAATAGAGCTCTTGATTTGCTTCCTAAGAGGTCACATTAATCACAGTTGGAGCTATGACTGAACCACGTCCCTTGAATTTGCGTTGATGATTAACACAATCATATTATGCACCCATTGTGTTTTTCACATAAGGAACTGGTATAATTCTGCATAATCCCAGTCCTAAAATAACAAACGACCTACATGCGCTGTTTTCATTGTCATAGTAAATCTATACTATGCTCTGTATCCAGTAAAGTGTCTGCATCATTACTCCAGAGATACACAGTTTGCAGATTACTTGGGAGAAAGTGTTGGTAATCTTCTTGCATACTTCAGGCATGGCCAAGAATAAAGGGAGCTTTGCTGGAGTGCAGCCTGCAAATCAAATTTAACACTAAAGTCCACTTTAGCCTGCTTTCACACATCAGTTTTTTTGCATCAGGCACGATCCGACGAAAAAACTGATTCGACGGATCCGGCGAAAAAACGGATCAGTTGCATCAGTTTTTTCCATCAGTTCCTTCAGTTTTTTGACAGATCCGGTGTGATACTGAGCATGCTCAGTAAAAAAAAAAACGGATCCGGAAGCTGGATCCGTTTTTTGCCGCTTTACGCCGGATCCGGCGTCCATAGGCTTCCATTATAAAACACACCGTACGGCGCCAGATCCAGAGCGATCCGTTTTTTTTTGCTGGACACAAAAATGTTCACTTCAACGTTTCATCCGGCCGCCGGACAAGTTAATTTTGCCGAATCCAAAAACCGGATGAAACGCAAGGCCATCCGGCACTAATGAAAGTTTATGGGGGGAAAAACGGATCCGGAGGCAACAGACGCCGGATCCGTTTTTTCATATTTTTGCCGGATTGTACCTGATGGCAAAAAAAGTGATATGTGAAAGCAGCCTTACTTTATAAAGAAAGACACAGGGGGCTCATTTATGAAAATTAGTGAAAAGGGACTTAGAAGTTACCCACGAGATCTACTGTTGCCTCCTTGTCTATTAGATATCGATATAAGAAATTGTTTATGTGGAAGGAGCCATACTGTATATATTAGACTCCACTCAATGGCTTCTAACTCCCTAATGTTACTCTGTTCCTGAAAAATTATGTATGTATCGACTATCAATTACACATAAAAAAATATGTCCTTACCCTAACTGACATTAACCCCATCACCCCCGCCCGAGCGATTTTCCGTATTTACGTTTTTGTTTTTTGCTCCCCTTCTTCTGAGAGCCGTACCTTTTCTATTTTTCCGTCAATCTTGCCATATGAGGCTTGTTTTTTTGTGGGACGGGTTGTACTTTTAAATAAAACCATGAGTTTTAGCACATAATGTACTGGAAAAACGACAAAAAAATTCCAAGTGCGCAAAAATTGCAAAAAAAGTACTGTTGCATGATTGTTTTTGGGGTGTTTTATTCACCGTGTTCACTATATGGTAAAATGTATGTGTCGGTGTGATGCCTCAGGTCAGTACGAGTTCATAGACACCAAACATGTATAGGTTTACTTTTATCTAAGGGGTTACAAAAAAAATTCAGAAGTTTGTCCAAAAAAAGTGACGCACTTTTTGCGCCATTTTCCGTGACTCGTATCGTTTTGATTTTTTAGGGATATGGGGCTCAGGGACAGCTTATTTTTTGTGTCTTGACAATTATTCCATTTTTGCGCAAATGCTACATTTTGATTGCCTGTTATTGCATTTTGCATAAAATTTACGACGACCAAAAAACGTAATTTTGGTGTTTGGAATGTTTTTGCTGCTGCTCCATGTACCGATCAGATTAATTGATTTTATATTGTGTTAGATCGGTTATTTCTGAACACAGTGGTACTAAATATGTGTATATTTTTTCTTTTTTTTAACCCTTTAATTTTCAATGGAGCAAATGGGGTGATTTGAACTTTTAGGTTTTTTATTTTTTAAAACTTTTTTTAATTTATTTTACTAGTCACCTTAGGGGACTATGAGGATCAGCAGTCTGATCGCTTGTTCATTTCTGATGATCATAGCTGCACAGCTCAGATCAGCAGAAATGCTCTGCTGGCTGTAACAGGAAGTGAGACCTGATAGCGACAGGAGTCGCATGACTCTGTGCTAACATGGCAACCATCGGCTCGCCATGATCACGTAAGTGCGCGTTACCCACTGTTGCGCTTTAAATCACGCTGTCACATCGCGGATCCACCTGCGCCTGATAGCCGCACATATCTGTACAAATCAGCAGACATGTGTGGGACTCACCGCCGACTCACCGCACCGCAGCAGCCGTCGTTGATTACACCGATATGAGGCATGATGTACCCAGTACGTCCAATGTCAGATTAATCATGAGAAACAGTTAAAGTCCAGTTGTCAATTTAGTAATTTATTCCCTTTCCCAGAGAAATAGCAGAGTAATATCGCCATGCAGTTTTAACCTCTTCACTCCTGTTTTAACCTTCCTGAGCAGGCCAAATTTTACAATTCTGACCAGTGTCACTTTATAAGGTAATAGCTCTGGAACTTTTCAATATTTTCCAGTGATTCTGAGGTTGTTTTTCATTACACATTGTACTTCATAGTAATGGTAAAGTTTGGTTGATATGATTTGCATTTATTTATGAAAATAACAAGGATTTCACAAAAAATTGAAAAATTCGCTATTTTTGAACTTTGAACTTTTATGCTCTTAAACTAGATAGTTATTAACGATCACAAAAAAATTAATAAAGACCATTTTCTACATGTTTACTTTACATAAGTATCATTTTGAAACATAATTTATTTTGTTAAAAAGTTACAAAGTTGACAAGTTTAACAGCAATTTCTAATTTTTTCAACAAAATTTGCAAAATCAATTTTTTTAGGGACCACATCACATTTAAAGTGACTTTGAAGGCAGTATGTGACAGAAAAACCCCTCAAAGTGACAGCAAATTAAAAACTGCACTCCTCAAACTGCGCAAACAGAACAAATAAACAGAAGTTGAAGAATTGGCTTTATTTATTTATTTTTTACCAAATAAATGTCTTGTTTTTTTTTTGCATCACCAGATTTCGAAGGCTATAATAGCTACAGTTGAATTAGAAGGATTCAAATACACTTCACAAAAAAACTCCCCTTTCTTAATTTTTTTTCATGCTTAAGGAATAGTAAAAAAATCCTTCTGCATAAAGAAGTTTGTTAGTGTTTTTGAATGCCTAAAAAAAACCCTCGTTGTGCCATTACCTCAGGGTATGTTCTCACTGTGTCTTTTTCTGGCAGTCAAAAACATCTGTTTTTCAAGGAAAAGACACTTCATAGTTTCATAGTTTTTAAGGTTGAATGTAGATTTAAGTTCATTGAATTCAACCTATAGCCTAACATATTGATATAGAGGAAGACAAAAATCCCATGGGGCAGACACTAACAGCGTGTTTTTCCAAAAATAAGACAGGGTCTTATATAATTTTCAATTTACAAATAAAGTGCTAGGGCTTATTTTTTGGGGAAGGCTTATTTTGGGGGGAGGGTTTATTTTGGGGGGAGGGCTTATATTTTTCCATGAACAACAATCACACATTATACATCAATTTACCTTGAAGGTGTATGGCCAGCTTCAGCTTGAAGGTTTATGGGCAGCTTTAGGATTAGTAATCTTAAAGGCCCAGTCTCACACACAACGACTTACCAGTGATTTCGACAATGATACTACCTGATAAGGATCGCTGGTAAGTCGCTGGTGAGATGTCACACAGTCAGACCTTACCAACGACGAAGTAATGATCAGCGACCTGTATAACGATCTTGGCGGGTGTTGGGACCATGTTAGGAGGTCGTTGGTAGGTGTCAAACACAGCGATGCGTCCTGCCCAGCAGGACATCGCCTTTTAAGAAAATGGTCCGGACCATTCGGCAACGACTACCGATCTCACAGCAGGGGTCTGATCACTGGTAGGTGTCACATAGAAACTGTGACTTAGCAACGATCTTGTTGTGTGTGACGGGGCCTTTACTCTAACTTACGTTTAGAATTGCTGGTGCAGTGTCAGTGTCTCTTATGGTAACAGTGGCACTCTCAAAACACTTTGTGTGGCAGTGGCATTCTTCTTCTCTATGCAGCCGGAAGGGTGCAGAAAGCGGGAACCTGGAGCAAGACTCGGGAACGGTGGTTGTGACGTCACAAGTGGCTGCTTCTGTGGGAGCAAGCAGGGCCAGCCAGGAGGCAGAAACAAAGAGGCGGCATGTGGGAGGCAGGAGGTGGGACCCTGAAGTGGTAGCCAAGCCCACATCATAGTGCAGTAGTGGCCAGGAAGCGAGACCTAGTAGGCAGCATTCGGGAGGCGGGATTTAGGAGCGGCAGCCAAACAAACATCATAGCGCAGTAGCAGCCAAGAGGCAGGAATCAGGTGACAACACTCTAAAGGTGGGACTCGGAAGGGGATGAGCATATTTTACCCTGACATAGTGGAGGGAAGCGGCAGGACGATTTGGGAGCTACATTATGCCTATTCCAGTCCCTCCAGCATTAGGTTATGTCTCCGTGATGTTAGTGACATAACAGCGTCATGTGACATAACCTAGCGCTGGAGGCGCTGACTACCTAGGGCTCATTTTTGGAGTAGGGCTTATATTTCAAGCCTACACCAAAAATCCCAGGGCTTATTTTTGGACAAAACTCAGTAGCTCCATATTAGGGGAAAATCCCTTCTCGACTCCACATAGGGCAATTAGACTAGCTTGAGACTAGCGCCATCACAGAATCTATGGCCAATAACCCATAATTTGTGATATGTGAGAAATATGTATTGTAGAAAATATGTGATTATGTAACTAGAGAAAGTCAGATGAATGAGTATTTGAGAACCCCAAATATTCAAAATCAATTTATTTTATAGAGGGTCAGTGATAGAAGAAGCTCATACACCTAGATGTACATATATTGAATATAAAAGATGAAATATGGTAATTATGTGAAAATAGACGTTGATTAAACAAAATATAAAATCTAACACTATAAATATATTACAAAACTATATAAGCAGTGATAGTGATTATGCCAGACACTTTATAAAATAAATTATGTAAAACTAATGTTATTTAGTGAATTAATGAATTAATTATAATGTCAAACATAGATTTAAGTCCATATTAAATAATGAGTAGTGTTGGCGAACTATTCTTCATTGTTTTCCATCGTGTTGAATATGTTGTCAATGATTGGTTTCTCATTAAATCTTCTTAAAATATTTTTTCTTGCAAACAAGTAGATCTCTTTCACTGCCGAGAACAAATCTAAAGTTTTAGCAGGAGAAAAAGTTAGGCCTTTTTTGAGAATGTCCTCTTGGATAAATGGGAGAGAATGGTATTGCAGATTTATAACTTTGGGTTACATAGTTACTAAGGTTGAAAAAAGACCTAGGTCCATCTAGTTCAACCTTCCTCCACCAGTTCTACATTTGGTCACTAAGTCATTTATAACCAACAATGTTGTGTGTACTGAGGAAATCATCCATCCCTTTTTTGAAAGCTGTTATAGTATCTGCCATTACTACCTCTTGTGGTAGGGTATTCCACAGTCTGACCGCTCTAACTGTAAAGAACCCTTTCCTATTTAGCTGTCGGAATCGCTTTTCTTCCACTCGCAGTGAGTGCCCCCTGGTCCTTAGTATTGTTTTCGGAAGAAATAAGTCATGGGCCAGTCCTTTATATTGACCACACATATATTTATACATATAAATGAGATCTCCTCTGAGACGTCTTTTTTCTAAGCTAAACATATCTAACTTTTTCAACCTGTCATCATATGGGAGGCCTTCCATTCCTTGTAGTAGTCTAGTTGCCTGCCTTTGAACTGACTCTAACTTCTGAATGCCCTTTTTAAAATGTGGAGTCCAAAACTGGACCCCATATTCCAGATGTGGCCTTACAAGTGATTTATAGAGGGGTAATAATACGTTGGGATCGCGGGATCTAATCTCT
Source organism: Anomaloglossus baeobatrachus (assembly GCF_048569485.1). Taxonomy (NCBI): domain Eukaryota; kingdom Metazoa; phylum Chordata; class Amphibia; order Anura; family Aromobatidae; genus Anomaloglossus; species Anomaloglossus baeobatrachus. Next base: position 445,940,623 of record NC_134357.1, on the reverse strand, counting down.
CTTTTTATACACTCTAGAATCTTGTTTGCTTTTGCAGCTGCTGCTTGACATTGAGTGCTGCTGCTCAGCTTATTTGTAATGAGAATACCCAAGTCCTTCTCCTGTTCTGTAGTCCCGAGTTTACTTCCATTTAATGTATACGCAGTTATAGGATTACTCCGTCCTAGGTGCATTACTTTACATTTATCAACATTAAATCTCATTTTCCAAGTATCTGCCCATTCTGACATCTTATCTAGATCTTTTTGTAATATTATAATATCAAGGTCAGTTTTTAATATCCTACATAGTTTGGTGTCATCAGCAAAGACTGACACTTTACTATCAATCCCATCCACAAGGTCATTAATAAAGAGATTAAAAAGAATTGGTCCTAGCACAGATCCCTGCGGCACCCCACTGCTGACTATGGCCCATTTAGAGAATGTTCCATTTATGACTACTCTTTGTTTCCTATCTTTTAGCCAATCCCTTACCCAGTTGCATATAGTTTCCCCCAGTCCTTGCTTCTGGAGCTTTAGTATAAGGCTATTATGTAGTACAGTATCAAATGCCTTTGCAAAGTCCAAATAAATCACATCAGCTGCATTACCAATATCCAGGTTTGCACTTACCCCCTCATAGAACCCCAACAGGTTGGTTAGACACGACTTATCTTTCATGAATCCATGCTGTCTGTCAGTTATTATATTATTTTCTGCAACATATTTTTGCATGTCATCCCTTAAAATGCCCTCAAAAACTTTGCATACTACTGATGTCAGGCTTACTGGACGGTAGTTGCCTGGATCTACCCTCTTACTTTTCTTAAATATCGGTACCACATCAGCAATTCTCCAATCCTGAGGCACCAACCCTGTTACAAGCGAGTCTAAAAAGATGAGATACAGCGGTCTGTCAATTACGGAGCTCAATTCCCTCAATATTCGTGGATGAATGCCATCTGGCCCTGGGGATTTGTCAATGTTTAATTTACTCAGACGTAGGCGTACTTCTTCTTGTGTTAAATTAATTATATCGGGTGGTGAACTTTGATTTTTCACTTGTTGAATGATGCCTGGTACAGTTAGTTCCTTGGTGAACACAGATGAGAAATGCCTATTTAATATCTCAGTCTTTTGTTTGTCCTCTATAACTAACTTGTTATGATATTTTAAGGGGCCAATACTATCCTTTGTTTTCCTTTTGGCATTAATGTATTTATAAAAGATTTTGGGATTTATTTTAATGTCATTGGCGATTTTTGTTTTAGTAGCTAGTTTTCCTTGTTTGATTTCTTTTTTTGCATTGCCTATTGATATCTTTATACTCCTGCAATGCTATTTCTGTATTCTCAGCCTTCAAGATTTTAAATGCCCTTTGTTTTTGTTTTATTATACTTTGTACAGTCTTATTTATCCATAGTGGTTTCTTTTTATTCCGGGACGTTTTATTACCAGAGGGTATAAGTTTTTTACAGGACTCTAGCAATATATCCTTAAACTTTCCCCATTTATGTTCAGTATCCCCAGTTACCATGACTTTGTCCCAATCTACACATTTAAGCTCTTCCCTTAATTTGTTGAAATCAGCTTTCCTAAAATTCCAGGTTTTAGCATTTCCCCTTTGAAATGTTCTATTGAATATTACGTTGAAGCTTACCATATTATGATCGCTGGTGCCCAAGTGCTCCCGGACCTGTAGATCTGAAATTGTATCCGGTCTATTTGACAGGACCAAATCTAGCAAATTATCTCCCCTCGTCGGTTCATCTACCATCTGAGAGAGGAAATGGTCTTGAATGGTAGATAAGAATTTACAGCTTTTAGCACAACCAGAAGATTCTATGTCCCACTGTATGTCTGGATAGTTGAAATCCCCCATAATAAGAACCCGATTATTATTATTAGCTGCCTTTTCAATTTGTTCCAGCATTTCACCCTCTATTTGTTCAAGTATGTTAGGAGGCTTATAGCAAACTCCAATTACCATTTTTCCATTATTCTCCTCCCCATGTACATTTACCCATACTGACTCTACATTGTTGCGGTTCCCCCCAATGTCATCATTCAACACAGGTTTTAGGTTAGATTTGATAAATATACACACCCCACCACCTTTTTTGTCTTTCCTGTCCCTCCTAAATGTACTATAACCCTGTATGTTTGTCACCCAGTCATGGCTTTCATCCAGCCAGGTTTCCGTAATGCCCACCACATCATAATCCATGGTTGACATAAGAGTCTCCAATTCATTCATTTTGTTTGCAAGACTTCTTGCATTTGCCAGTAGACATTTAATCCTATTAACACCTTTATTACTCCTAGCCTCCCTACGTTCCTTGCATGTCCCATCCCCCCCTAATCCTTCATTGACCCCTACCATCTCACTGTCTCTATCTGCTCTATCTATCCCCTTTTTTACTCCACTACCCTCCCTCCCCCCAGATCCTAGTTTAAAAGCTCCTCCATCCGTCTGACCATTTTCTCCCCCAGCACAGCTGCACCTTCCCCATTGAGGTGCAGCCCGTCCCTACCATAGAGCCTGTAGCCGAATGAGAAGTCAGCCCAGTTCTCCATGAACCTGAACCCTTCCTTCCTGCACCAATTTCTAAGCCACGTGTTTATCTCCCTAAGCTCCCGCTGTCTTTCTAGTGACGCTCGTGGCACCGGTAGTATTTCTGAAAACACCACCTTGGAGGTCCTGGACTTCAGCTTCTCTCCTAGTTCCCTGTAATCATTTTTAAGGACCTTCCACCTGCCTCTAACTTTGTCATTAGTACCAATGTGCACCATGACCGCTGGGTTTTCGCCAGCCCCACCCAGCAATCTGTCTATCCGATCCACAATATGCCGAACCCGATCACCCGGCAGACAACACACTGTTCGGCATTCACGGTCTCGGCGACAGATGACCCTGTCTGTCCGCCTAATTATAGAGTCCCCTACCACTAACATCTGTCTGGGCTTTGCTGCACTCCTATTTCCCTCCTTCCTACAGCAGTTGTTTTCCTGGTTGTTCTTCCGTCTTCTGTTTTTTTGCAACTAGGATTCCGTTTCAGATCTCTCTTCCCACCAGATCAGGTATTGGCATTCCTGAAGTTAGGTTGTCCAAACTCTTGATTAGACATACATTGAACAATTTGCTTGGGAGAACAGGAAGTATTTGAAGAGCTCCTCGAAAATCATCTATCCAGTCTTTCTTTCTTTTGGTTTTTGCTGAATTATGCTGTCATAGATTTTCCCAGAAGGGGTTGCTAATAAGTTGAATAGGTTAATTAGATTGTGGGCAAAGGTGCATAGTGGCAGATAATGATGATTACATTCTGTCATTGCCATCAATATACTTTTTGTCTCATAATCATTGATGTCTCTTTGATACTTTTTCATTTTAGTAGAGCTAATTAGAGTTGAGCGCGGTTCGCGGTTCTCCAGTTCGAGGTTCGAGTGATTTTGGGGGCTGTTCTAGATCGAACTAGAACTCGAGCTTTTTGCTAAAGCTCGATAGTTCTAGATACGTTCGAGAACGGTTCTAGCAGCAAAAAGCAGGGCTTTTTACAGCTACAGTGTGCAGGAGCCATCGCTGGCAGCCTGCCACAAGCTGGTAACCAAGATAAACATCGGGTATCCAACCAAAGCGCTTTGGTTAGTAACCCGATGTTTATCCTAGTTACGTGCAGGAAGCCCACACTTCCCCGCTCAGCTCACTCCGCCCCCTCCTGCCCGCGGCATGTACACACGTACACACACACACACACACACACACACACACTGCACTCTGCACACATGGTCCCGCTCGGCTTACCTGCGGTGATGAAGTCCCGACCTCAGCGCTGTCACTGTCCTCCATGGCCGCCGCTTGTCACATCACCTTCTCTCACTTCCGACCCGAGACTGACTAGCGGTGACGTCACGGGCCTCTCGCGATGCTTGGCTGTGAAGGCGGCGGTCATTGAACTCAGTGACAGGTGCTGTCAGTGTGCTGGAGATCAGCGCAGGTAATGTACCTCGCTGACAGCAGCACTTGTCATGTCCTGCAGTGACCTGGGCTGACCCATTGATGTTAGCTCAGGTCACTGCATTGCTCTCCCAGCCAATGTGGAACATTCTGCTCTTCATTGACTGGGACAGTGTGGATCGTCATGGCAACCCCTTGGATTACACAGACCTGGATTTGTTTTTCTTTCTAATAAATTGGTTAAAGAGGGAATGTTTTGGGGAGTGTTTTTTCAAATAAAAATGTGTTTGTCGTCTATTTTTTTTTATTACTGACTGGTTGGTGATGTCGGGTATCTGATAGACGCCTGACCTCACCAACCCCAGGGCTTGATGCCAGGTGATATTACACATCTGGTATTAACCCCATATATTACCCCGTTTGCCACCGCACCAGGGCGCGGGATGAGCTGGGGCGAAGCACCAGGATTGGCGCATCTAATGGATGCGCCACTTCTAGGGCGGCTGCGGCCTGCTATTTTTAGGCTGGGGGGAGTCCAATAACCATGGACCTCCCTAGTCTGAGAATATCAGACCCCAGCTGTCTGCTTTACCTTGGCTGGTGATCCAATTTTGGGGGGACCCCTACGTGTTTTTTTTTTTAATTATTTATTTAATTTAAAATAACAGCGTGGGGTGCCCTCAGTTTTGGATTACCAGCCAAGGTGAGGTTGCCAGCTGTGGTCTGCAGGCTGCAGCCGTCTGCTTTACCCTAGCTTGCTACAAAACTAGGGGGAACCCTACGTCATTTTTGTTTTTTCATTTTTTTGGCTAAATACAAAGCTAAGCACTCCTTAGTGCCACATGAAAGGCACCAAAGGGTGCAAAATTACAAAATGCAGGAAAGTGGGACATTATGTGTCTTTCTGCCATTATAATGACAGAAAAGACTGATATGAAGTGCACAAGCACAAGAAAATCACCAGAGCGCTCTACGCTGTGAAAAGCAGTAGAAAATGGCACTGGAGTGAACATGTGACCGCCTCATGTAGGATGAAGCTATGGACCCTGGGTAAATTTATGCATTTACCCTCCTTCAGTTTTTTTGCAGTACACAAAAAAACGGAAGGCACACGGATGACAAACAGATGACATATGGACCGTCTACGGAACGGAAACGGATGCCACACGGATGCACCCGTGAAAAAAAACGGACTGTTTTTTGCAGACCGCAAAAATGGATCGGTCGTGTTAATGTAGCCTTATTCTGATCTGCCGTTTATAAACAGCAGGCAGAAATAAGTGAATAACGCCCCCCGGCGTCAGAAAATCTCCGGGGTTTCAGGGCTTGCTGAGACCCTGGAGATCATGATTCAGGATGGTTTTTCCGGTCCCCGCTCACGTGATCACAGGTATACACCGCACACCGATGATCACGTTACAGTAAATGACAGCGCCGGTAAAAAATTATTTATCTCCCATCTGGCATGAACAAACACTTCTTCTCCACTTCTTCTCCACTTCTTCTCCACTTTTTCTCCACTTTTTCTCCATTTTTTCTCCATTTTTTCTTCACTTTTTCTCCATTTTTTCTCCACTTTTTCTACATTTTTTCTACATTTTTTTCTCCACTTTTTCTCCACTTTTTCTACATTTTTTTCTCCACTTTTTCTACATTTTTTCTCCACTTTTTCTCCACTTTTTCTCCACTTTTTCTCCACTTTTTCTCCACTTTTTCTCCACTTTTTCTCCATTTTTTCTCCACTTTTTCTCCACTTTTTCTCCACTTTTTCTCCACTTTTTCTCCACTTTTTCTACATTTTTTCTACATTTTTTTCTCCACTTTTTCTCCACTTTTTCTACATTTTTTTCTCCACTTTTTCTCCACTTTTTCTACATTTTTTTTCCACTTTTTCTCCACTTTTTCTACATTTTTTCTCCACTTTTTCTACATTTTTTCTCCGTTCTTTTTCTATGGTCGGTCTACCCATTAGCTCTGCCATGCATAGTGTAGCTGTACACCTACTGCACATGTTACTTTATGATTGACATCTCTTTCGTACCAGAGCTGTCTAAGCCTACTCTGACCCCATATTTGTCATTACTATACTGTCCTTGTACTGTATTATGACATTTGTATCATGTGTTTCATTTCTTGCTGTGTTGCAATTTTTTTGCTGCATCCCAATTGTACCTCTACATTGTTCGAGTTTATGTTATTGTTTTCTCACTCTTATGTGTTACTGATTATTGTCATTTTTCAGGATTACATGCAGATAAGTCCAATCTGACGAAGGCTCAGGCCGAAACGTCATTTGTAACTTGTTTTGGACAAAAACATATATGCTTATGAAAAATTTTTTTTTCTTAATACGGACCAATAAGGAGTGATTTTGCATTACTATCCATTGTGACTTACTGACTTAGTCTGGGAGATTTAGAGTGCCGAGGTTACTCACTAATTTTATCTATTATTACCTCTGAGCACCTATATACCAGTGAGCAGAGCTTCCTCTACAGTAGTTCTCCTGATTAGGCATGCCCTTACCTCATGAGCAGGGCATTGCAGCTTTGGTAGCAACCATTACGACATGGACTCTGCTGCTGTGGACCCGGGGAGAGTGAGTGCAGATTCATTGCACCCACACTCCTCACATGAAGGGTCCGCACTCCTAGAAAATGGGGGATACGTTCCCTGAGTGTCTCCCCCCCATATTCTAGACGGTCCAGAGTCGTCGTGGGACCCTTTTATTTTTTTTCTTACAATAAATTGGTGAAAGAGGAAATGTTTTGGGGACTGTTTTTTCAAATAAATTTCTTTTGTCGATTTTTTTTTTTGTTAGTACTGACAGTTTATGATGTTGGGTATCTAATAGACGCCATGACATCACAAACTGCTGGGCTTGATCTCAGGTGACTTTACAGCTAGTATCAACCCGATTTATTACCCCGTTTGCCACTGCACCAGGGCACGGGATGAGCTGGGGTGAAGCGCCAGGATTGGCGCATCTAGTGGATGCGCCACGTCTGGGGTGCCTGCGGCCTGCTATTTTTAGGCTGTGAAGGCCCAATAACTATGGACCTTCCCACCCTGAGAATACCAGACCACAGCTGTCCGCTTTACCTTGGCTGGTGATCCAATTTGGGGGGGACCCTACTTTTTTTGTGCAATTATTAATATTTGTAAAATAATTATAAAAAGGAGCCTGGGGGGACCTCCACATTGGATCCCCAACCACGGTAAAGCTGCCAGCTGTGGTTTTAAGGCTACAGCCGTCTGCTTTACCCTAGCTGGCTATCAAAAATGGGGGGACCCAACGTCATTTTTTTTTTAACTATTTTTTAAATAGAAAAAATTAATGGGCTTCCCTGTATTTTGATTGCCAACCAAGGTAACGGCAGGCAGATGGGGGTGGCAACCCATAGCTGTCTGCTTTATCTGCGCTGATAATCAAAAATACCACGGAGCGCTACGTCATTTTTTTTAAAGATTTATTTTTACAGCACTGTGATGTCCAGCAATCAAAATACAGGGAAGCCCATTTTGTTTTTAGTTATTTAAATAAATAATTAAAAAAAATATATATGGGCTCCCGCTGCATTTTTTGTATTGCTAGCTAAGGGTAATCCAAGCAGCTACTGGCTGCTAACCCCCACTGCTTGGTGTTACCTTCACTGGCAATGGAAAATCCAGGGGAGGTTTTTTTTTTTTGCCAAAAAACTACAAAAAAAGGACGTGAGCTTCGCCATATTTTTGTATGCTAGCCAGGTATAGCAGGCAGGTGCTGGAAGAGTTGGATACAGCACCAGAAGATGGCGCTTCTATGAAAATGCCATTTTCTGAGGTGGCTGCAGACTGCAATTCGCAGCAGTGGGGCCCAGAAAGCTCAGGCCAACCTGTGCTGCGGATTCCAATACCCAGCTGCCTAGTTGTACCTGGCTGGAGACACAAAAATGGGGCGAAGCCTACGTCATTTGTTTTCTAATTATTTCATGAAATTCATGAAATAATAAAAAAAGGGCTTCCCTTTATTTTTGGTTCCCAGCTGGGTACAAATAGGCAACTGGGGGTTGGGGGCAGCCGTACCTGCCTGCTGTACCTGGCTAGCATACAAAAATATGGCGAAGCCCACATAATTTTTTCAGGGGGCAAAAAACTTCTGCATACAGTCCTGGATGGAGTATGCTGAGCCTTGTAGTTCTGCGCTGCTGTCTGTCTGTATGGAGAAGAGCAGACAGCAGCTGCAGAACTACAAGGCTCAGCATACTCCATCCAGGACTGTATGCAGAAGTTTTTTGCCCACCAAAAAAATTACGTGGGCTTCGCCATATTTTTGTATGCTAGCCAGGTACAGCAGACAGCCACGGGCTGCCTCCAACCCCCAGTTGCCTATTTGTACCCGGCTGGGAACCAAAAATATAGGGAAGCCCGTTTTTTTTAATTATTTCACTTATTTTATGAAATAATTAAAAACAAATGACATGGGCTTCGCCCCATTTTTGTGTCCAGCCAGGTACAACTAGGCAGCTGGGGATTGGAATCCGCAGCACAGGTTAGCCCGAGGTTTCTGGGCGCCTCTGCTGCGAATTTCAGTCTGCAGCCGTCCCAGAAAATGGCGCTCTCATAGAAGCGCCATCATCTGGCACTGTATCCAACTCTTCCAACAGCCCTGGAGCCGGGTGGCTTGTTGGGTAATCATGAGTTAATACTGGCTTTGTTTTACTAGCCAGTATTAAGCCAGAGATTCTTAATGTCAGGCACGTTTGACCCGGCCATTAAGAATCTCCAATAAAGGGTTAAAAAAAAGACACCACACAGAGAAAAAATTCTTTAATAGAAATAAATACACAGACACATTAGAGACTCCATCTTTATTACCCCCTGTCAGCCCAATAAATCCCCAATAAACCTTGATGAGCTGGGGCACCTCATCCTCACTACAATCCTCACTAGTGTAGTAGTAGTGACGATTGTAGTGAGGATGAGGTGCCCCAGCCCATCACTTGATGAGCTGGGGCACCTCATCCTCACTACAATCCTCACTAGTGTAGTAGTAGTGACGATTGTAGTGAGGATGAGGTGCCCCAGCCCATCACTAGATGAGCTGGGGCACCTCATCCTCACTACAATCCCACTACAATCACAGCGATCATCGGATGGAACAGCGGCAGGAGACAGAGTGCAGGAGGGATCGCGGGGACCGGTAAGTGTTATGGCAATGTTTATTTACTGCATGTGTACATTTATAATGCATTTTTATGTGTTTGTGATTGCCTCCCATTATAGCCTATTGGTTCGAGTTCGGAACGATCGACAAACCGAACTCGAACGGGAGCTCCGTTCGGCGAACCGCCTCGAGCCGAACCGCGACCGGTTCGCTCATCTCTAGAGCTAGTATCAAGCTCTAATTTGTCCAAATCTTTATCAAACTCTCCAGAGAAGTCAGGCAATTGGTCAGATGGCACCTCTTGGTCTAAAGACTTCTGTATTAACTCAATTTGTTTATCTATTTCTTCCAATAATTGGGGATTTTTTCATTAATTTTCTGTATGAATGTTAGAGAACATCAAGATGATGCTTCTTCCCATTTTTTTAATAAGATCTTTATTGTCTTTATCAAAAGCGGGCTAGAACTGTGCCCTTAGACCTCTGGGAATAATTTTCTGCCTGTGATAGTTCTCTAGGGAAGATTTAGCCCACCAGAGTTTAGTTTTTTGTGGATACGGTTTTAATATTTTTTTCATGGATTCTTTCTGATCTCCATGTGCATCATTAAGAACATAGATAGTGCCCTGTTTAAACATATTACATGCTTAGTTGTATCAGGATTGTTCCCTGGCCTTAAAGGGAACCTGTCAGGTGCAATATGCACCCAGAACCATGAGCAGCTCTGTGTGCATATTAGTAATCCCTGCCTAACCGTCCCTGTATACACTAGCATAGATAAAGAGATCTTTAGAAAAAGTATTTCTAAAGATCATTTATTATATGGTAATGAGGCCAGGCACTAGTCCTCTGGACATTAGTTCCCTTAGCTAGTTGGCCTACATAACATGTTAGCACACCCTTGAGGGTGTACTTACATGCTAATAAATGCACAGCGACTTTACACATACCTCACTCTTGATGGCAGCCGGCGGAGGATGGATGCGCACTGCGCATGATCCGGAGTCCCGGAACTTCTGATCATGGGCACTAAACTGATGCCGGGTGTAGGCTTACCGGCTTCAGTGAGGTATAGTGCGCATGACCGGAAGTGCTGGGACTCCCGATCATGTACAGTGCACATACATCCTCCGCCTGCCGCCATGAAGAGTGAGGTATGTGCGGCGTCGCTGCACATTCATTAGCATGTTAGTACGCTCACTGGGACGTGCTATTATGCTATGTGGGCTGACTAGTCAAGGGAACTAACGCCCCTGCAACTAGTCCATGACCTCATTAGCATATAATAAAGATTCTAGAAATACTTTTTCTAAAGATCCCTTTATCTATGCTAGTATGTACATGGACAGTTAGGCAGGGATTAGCAATATGCACCCAGAACTGCTCATGGTTCTGGGTGCATATTGCACCTAACAGGTTCACTTTAAGATCCATATTGAATTAAGCAAAATAGTCTCTTTTGTGTAACTAATTGTCTTTTCTGTTTTCCAAAGTTTTTCACATTAAAAAGAATACAACTAAGAGATTATGCAAAACTTTAAGAGTAACTTTAGCCTTAAAAAAATATTTTTTTGAAATTCGATATTATGCATGTTATGAAGTTTTAAATGGATTTACTAAATATTCTTTTAAGCTAAAGTTACTCTTATAGTTCTTCTGTTGTTTAAGTAATTTTTGAGTTGTAGGCTATTTAGAGGTATTGGGAAAAACGTAAGGGTGCTTTACACGCTGCGACATCGCTAACGATATATCGTCAGGGTCACGTCGTTAGTGACGCACATCCGGCGCCGTTAGCGACATCGCAGCGTGTGACACAAAGGAGCGACGATCAACGATCGCAAAAACGTCAAAAATAGTTGATCGTTGACACGTCGCTCCTTTTCATAATATCGTTGGTGGTGCATGCCGCTGGTTGTTCATTGTTCCTGCGGCGTCACACATCGCTATGTGTGATGCCGCAGGAACGACGAACATCTCCTTACCTGCGTCCACCGGCAATGAGAAAGGAAGGAGGTGGGCGGCATGTTCTGCTTAGTGACGCCGCAGTGATGTCGCTATGACGCTGAACGCACCTCTCCCTTGAAGGAGGGTTTGTTCTTCCGTCACAGCGACGTCGCTGAAAAGGTATGTGCGTGTGACGATGCCGTAGCGATAATGTTCATTACGGCAGCGATCAAATGTCGCACGAACGATGGGGGCGGGTGCTATCGCGCACGACATTGTTAGCTATCGCTAGCGATGTCGCAGCATGTAAAGCACCCTTTAGTTCTTACAAATACTGAGGTAAAAACTCAAATACTCAATGTGTGCATGTAGTGTTAAAGAGCAAAGCATGAGTTGGATGTTTTGGAAAGTGGGTTGTCTTGATTCCAGAAACTTAATATTGGGCAGCAGTGTTTTGGTCCCACTCCTCAAAAGAATCTGCTGTGGCACTAGACATCTTATGAGTCATATTTTGATTTTGCTATGTAGTCTCTCCATTCTACAATTGCTAACAATATCTAATAAAAAATAGATTCAATATTCTCCGGTTACACAAAGAGCAAAAAAATATGAAGCAAATAAACACCATTTCAATAGTATAATTTTAAAACCTAATATTTTTTATTCAAATTTTTTTAAATTTTTTTTTAAAAAACATGATAAAAAAAGGACAATACCACCAGTGGGGAAGCAGACAAGCAAAGCCAATATATTGAAAAAATAATTCTCATAAATACATGTGTAATAAAAATCAATAAATAACCATAGATCTCAACAATATTAATGATAAATATTAAATACACAGTACAAAATTAAATAGAATATATAATAGTGCCTGTAACAATCTCAATTAAATAGTGGCAAGAAATTGCTTTACTAAAACAATGTATTAGGAGTAAGCTGCTAAAATCAATAATGTATTATATTAGGCCATGTTGGAGCCATTACAGGTGATATTGTATAGCAGTACAGACCACTTAATAGATTGTTTTAGTAAAGGCCACTTTACACACAGCGACATCGCTAGCGATGTCGCTGGTAAAAGCACCCGCACCCATCGGTGGTGCGTCATGGGCAAATCGCTGCTCGTGGCGCACAACATCACTAGGACCCGTCACACTATACTTACCTGCCTAGCGACGTCGATGTGGCCGGCAAACCGCCTCCTTTCTAAGGGGGCGGTTCGTGCGGCGTCACAGCGACGTCACACAGCAACCATCCAATAGAAGCGGAGGGGCGGAGAGCAGCCGAAAGAAAGTGACTCCCACCTCGTTGCTGGAGGATGCAGGTACGGTGTTATTCCTCGTTCCTGGGGTGTCACACGTAGCGATGTATGCTGCCTCAGGAACGACAAACAACCTGCATCCTGCACCTGCAACGATATTTGGGATTAGAACGACGTGTCAACAATCAATGATTTGGTGAGTAATTTTGATTGTTAGCAGTCATTCGCGAGTTTCACACGCAACGACGTCGATAATGAGGCCGGATGTGCGTCACGAATTCCGTAACCCCAACGACATCTCGTTAGCGATGTCGTTGCATGTAAAGCCCCCTTTAAGCAATTTCTTACCACTATTTAATTGAGATTGTTACAGGCACTATAATATATTCTATTTATTTTTGTACTGTGTATTTAATATTTATCATTAATATTGTTGAGATCTATGGTTATTTATTGATGTTTATGATACATGTATTTATGAGAATTAATTTTTCAATATATTGGCTTTGCTTGTCTGCTTCCACACTGGTGGAATTGTCCTTTTTTATCATGTTTTTAAAGAAAAGAAAAAAAAAATCGAATAAAAAAATATTAAGTTTTAAAATCATACTATTGAAATGGTGTCTATTTGATTCAGATTTTTTTGGTCTTTGTGTAGATGGAGAATATTGAATCTATTTTTTATTAGATAACTATGATGACACCGTTATAAGTGAGAGATTTTGATTATATCATTGCTAACAATATTAGAACTTTTCCCGAATTTGCAAATGGAAACATTTTTATAATTATTGTTTCTTTTAATTTCAATTAAATGTAATCAGCCAAGATTTTGACAATAGCCTTCAGTGGTCCACAATAGGACTTGGAGTGTTCTGTAAAGCTTGGGTTTTTGCTGGATTATGCTGTCATAGATTTCTCTAGACAGGTTACTAATAACTTGAATAGGTTAATTAGATTGTGGGTGAAGGTGAACAGTGGCATATAATGGTGATTACATTCTGCCGTCAGCTCCGCGGAGTGTTAAATGAAGTATATTTAATACTTTACCATAGAGGATGCAATGTCATTATGTAGCCAGCACATGAAATGTACAAACAAAATCTATAGGCTCCGTTCCCACCGTGAATAATTTGTGACTTTTCGAGGTTGCAGCTCCTTTTTTTGCTTCCTGGTATTTTGCATTGACAAAACGTTTTTGATACAGTCATATGGAGTAAAAACATATTTGTGTTTTTAACCTTTGGTTTTTCCACATCTAATGCAAATCTATGGCGAAAATCTGTACATAAAACTAAGGGGTACTTTGCACGTTGCGACATTGCTACTGCGATATCGTCGGGGTCAAATCGAAAGTGACGCACATCCGGCGCCGGTAACGACGTCGCAATGTGTAAAGCCTAGATGCACCGATAAACGATCGCAAAAGCGCAGAAAAACGGTGATCTGTGTAACGTTGGTCTTTTTCATAATGTCACACCAATAGGAGATACGATGTTGTTCCTCGTTCCTGCGGCAGCATACATCGCTGTGTGTGAAGCAGCAGGAGCGAGGAACATCTCCTCACCTGCCTCCACCGGCTATGCGGAAGGAAGGAGGTGGGCGGGATGTTTACGTCCCGCTCATCTCCGCCCCTCCGCTTCTATTGGCCGCCTGCCGTGTGACGTCGCTGTGAGGCCGCACGACCCGCCCCCTTAGGAAGGAGGCGGTTCGCCGGCCAGAGCGACGTCGCAGGGCAGGTAAATGCCTGTTAAGCTGCCGTAGCGATAATGTTCGCTACGGCAGCTATCACAAGATATCGCATGTGCGACGGAGGTGGGTACTATCGCGCTCGGCATCGCAAGCATCGGCTAGCGATGTCGCAGCGTGCAAAGTACCCCTTAGCGTATCTGCAAAAGAAAGGCTATGTTCATATGTAGAGTTTTTGCAACCTTTTTTTTCTGCACTCAAAGCCTACTCTCTTGGCAGTAAAAACTTTCCAAATACAGGTTTTGCAGTCTTTTTACATTTTTTAGCTGATTGCTATTTTTGGTGTGGATTACAGTGCATATTTGGTTCACTGTCATAATATAATGGTAAAATAGGACTAATCTATAGAAAACCATGTATCATGATAATGTGTAAAGGAAACAAGAGCTAACCCTCTAAACCACATCTGGACAGGTAATTGAGCTGGTTTATCTGATTATGAACCAACGCAAAGTCTGAACAAGAGGCTCAGAGATGTTGTAGCTGTTCTGCTCTAACCCAAAGTCAAATTTTGAGAAGGAAAGGAGGGTTTACTTACTATCCTGCAGCTGTGTGTGGGGCCGGCAGCAAGAGAGGAGGAAGAGTCATGTCGGGTGAGTATGTTATCGCACGGGGGTGGGGGTGGGGTGGGAGGATGAGCAGACCGCAGTGTGTCACTGCAAAGGATTATGGGAGTTGTAGGAACTGAACCCAGGAAGTCAGGAGAGAGATTAACCCCCTCAGAGCTGGAGAAAGCAATGAGGAAGTGTTGCTAGAGCATGATAAAAGGTAATATTGCTGAAATAACATAATGGATGTGTGGAGAGGCACATAATAGCAAGATTTAGGAGAAAAAAAAAACAGTTTTGGTAAGTGGAAAACTTCTTCAACTGTCCCATTTAATCTCTGTACTTTCCTACTGCTTTGTGGATGATAAGGGGTATGGAATGCCTGCTCTATTCCAAGGGCCTGCATAATTTCCTTCATTATTTCTCTAGTGAATTGTGTACCCCTATCACTTTCTAAGGCCTCCGACACACATCCGTGCCGCCGGTACGTGTTTGGTACGTTTTTGCACGTACCGGCGGCATGGAGACACGTACACCAATGCTACCCTATGGTAGCAGGCACACACACGTAAAACCACATGGAACGTGTGTCCGTGTCCGTTTGTACGTGTGTGCGTTTTCCAACACGCTGACATGTCCATGTTTTCTCCGGCATCACGGGTGTCACATGGCCCGCACCCGTACCACACAGATGTAGTATGGATGCGGTCCCGTGTGACACGCGCTGGAGAAAACACACGTGTCAGAGAAAAAAATAACAAATCTTTACTCACCTTCTCCAGCCCTCCTGTCTCTGCCGCTGCTGTCACTTGCTGCCGACCGCCGCTCATTATGCTCATTTAATATTCACTTCACTGCGGCCGGCAGCAGCAGCGGGGAGTCGGCAGGGCTAGAGACCAAAGATCAGCACCCTGGACAACAGCAAGGACCACGTGAGTATGCAAATTTCCGGTTTTCCGTGTGTTATCGCGGATAGCACACGGAGAACACACGTGGCCCGCACGTACCAGAGACACGTACTTACCTATACGCAACACACAGGAAAAATACGTGTCTTGCGGCACGTGTGTGATTTTCACGTGAGTGTGGCAGAGGCCTAAGGTTTCTGGGACGCCATATCTGCAGTTTAGTTGATTCTATAGTTTATCTTTAGTCATTTTAGCATTGGCACTTTTTACCAGATAGGCTTCTGGCCATCATGAAAGGAGATGTACACATTCCAGGACATATTCATTTATTTCTACCTTGGGTAGTTGTATGTAGTCTATCTGCAGTCTCGGAAATGGGTAGAGCGGTCTGGGTGTTGCTTTCTTAGAGACGTTTACTGTTTTAACTGGGTTGTGTTGTGCACAGATACTGCAGAGTTGTTTGTATGTGTTAGGAGGCTATGTAACTAAAACCAGGAGTGATCCAGAAGGCATGTACTTAGATATACATGTGACTTTTCGAAGCATGAGTGGAGCCATGTGTTAGGGGTGCTTCACACACAGCAAGATCGCTGCTGAGATCGCTGCTGAGTCACGGTTTTTGTGACACAGTAGTGACCTCATTAGCGATCTCGCTGTGTGTGACACTAAGCAGTGATCTGGCCCCTGCTGTGAGATCGCTGCTCGTTACACACAGCCCTGGTACGTTTTTTTTATTGTTGGTCTTCCGCTGATAAGCACACATCGCTGTGTGTGACAGCGAGAGAGCAACAATCCTGAATGTGCAGGGAGCAGGAGCCGGCATCTGACAGCCTGCGGTAAGCTGTAACCAAGGTAAACATCGGGTAACCAAGGTGGTTACCCGATATTTACCTTCGTTACCAGCCTCCGCCGCTCTCACGCTGCCAGCGCCGGCTCCCAGCTCTCTGCACATGTGGCTGGAGTACACATCGGGTAATTAACCCGATGTCTACTGTAGCTAGGAGAGCAGGGAGCCAGCTCTGACTGTGTGACATCTCACCTGCGACCTCCCAGCGACTTACCTGCGATCCCTATCAGGTCGCATCGTTTTCGAGATCGCTGGTAAGTCGTTGTGTGTGACTGGGCCTTTACTCTAGTCACTCTCCTTGGTACTGATGGGGTTGATTATGTGGTACCTGTCCCATGTAGTCCTACTTTTCCCCCACTCTCAGGATGACATTCAGCTTTCTCCCCAAAATCTAGCTTTATCACTACTTCTATGTTAGTGTCAGTGTCTTCTATCACTACATGTGATCTTGTCCGAACAGGATTTAGAATTATTCGTTTATGGCAGATGACATCACATGTCACACAATTATCCCTCTAGTTTGAGTTTTGCAGACTACAGTGTTTACAAAGCCACTCGTCTGGTCTTCGTTTCTAATTATGTAGCGGTGGGGCAGTAACAGTCAGAGTCTTATATTTTGCTGCATTAAAAAATTCATAATACAATGTACATCCCACTGTGGTGTCTTTACATTCATACTGCTGTACTTCTTCGGCCACACAACACCATATATTCTTTTCCTTTGTCCATTATCCATCCCTTTTCTTCTTCACTGAAATCATGCCATTTCTAATTTAAAGATCCCACGTTATGACTTTTGAGTATTGGTCCCACATTTCTCTCTGCTTTTTTGTCCCCTTTTCGACTGTTTTGGATCCCGCTGGGATGCCAGATTGCACACTGAACAAGTTGCCTATGGCTTCAACTTATATCTCCACAGCCTACCTTTCTGCAATGCCCTCTGAGTGTGCTTGGACCTTGTCCACAGGCTACACTCCTTTGGCAAGTCAGAATATAGCTCACAAGGTATAGTGAGAAGGCTCACTCAGCCCTCACCAGGTAGAGCTGCAGGATGTAATAGGAAGGCTCACTCAGCTGTTTCACCCAACTGACTATTGTAGGAAGGCTCAGATGTGAAAGCTCTCCAACCTACCAAACCAGCTCCATGTACAGTGGGTAGGCTCATGCAGCTTTCTGACCCACTGGGTCAGGTGTGCAGATCCAGCTAACCCCTACGCTGATCCTGATCCTTAAATATCTTGTACAGCAAACATTCATTGAGAAGCAGGTACAAACATACATGGATGGCCAATCCAATCACTTCTAAATAGGCTCAGTTTTACTTTCAGTTTCTATTAAGGTTCTCCACTTGTGTTAGGCTACATTCACACTTTCGTCTGTTTGCATCAGTTGCAATCCGTCGCCTTGAGGAAATACGGTATCCTACAATATATTTTGCAGGAATCCGTTTTTTCCCCCATAGACTTTTATTACCAATGGATTGCGACTGTACCGCCCCCGCGACAGCGGCCAAGCAGCTCGGATCCAGAGCCGTGGTGGCTCAAGGGGTCTCCGGACCCGGGGGGGTCCACGCAGACACTCGAATGTCAAAAGATAAAGGGGAGTATATACAGCTGGATTGAAAGTTCGTGACGCCACCCACGGTGCGTGGTAATGTGAGAGACCACAGCTGCTGTTGGGGAGCCCGGTGACGATGTTGAATCAGCTGGATGTTTAACCCCTCCGTGGGTAGGGGGTTTGGGTGTCCCGGGGCCCGTTGGGTAGTTGGCTTGTGGGGTGCCGTTTGGGGATAGGAGAAGGGTTTCAGTGTACTCACTCAGTCCAGAAATAATGATGTGACGCCCTGGCAAAACCAGGTAGTCACAAATAGGCCCCCGCATAACACCTTCCCTCACTAGGAAACACGCAGCCAACCAAAAAACCTAGTCACCCCCCCTTAGGGAAAGATAGACACACCAGTGGGCGTGATCAGGCGGTTGAGACACGCCCACCCAGGGGTCTAGACAGCCCAGCGCAGGAAAACAGTCAGTCTAAGACAGAAAGAGTAGTAGTTCAGTTTGGAGTGGAGTGGGGGTGGAGCTAAGTGTAGCTCCAGCAGGAAAGTTCAGGTTGAACGGTACCAGGGTAGGAGCCCTGGTGCCACTGGATAGGAGGCAGACGGTGGTCTCCATCAGCAGGAGACGGAAAGACGACTCGGTACAACCGAGGTGGATTGGGACAGGGTTGTAGCCCGCCAGTACCGACACGAGGAGCCGTCCCGGAAACCGTGGCACAAAGGGGGGTACTCGGACCCTGAAGCCAGAACCAGAAAAAAGGTGACTGGTTAATTCACCGATTGAGGCCAGGACTAGAGGTTCTGTCCCACCCAAAGTCACTCATAGAAGACAACAGCCCACCGATAGGGATAAGAGGTCACCGCCAGGGCCCATAGATCCCACAGGCCAGCGTCTGCGGGCACAGCCCCTTAGGCCACATCTAGCCAGTAGCGGACTCCTGAGTTTCATGCTAGGAAGTCCACCTTACACAAAACAGTGCATAGAAAAGGATAGAGACCACCAGCCGAGTAGGGGACCTGAATGCAACTGGCCGCGGCACCAGCCACCATCACTTTGGTTTACCAGAGACTTGTGTGAATTATTGACTGTGAGTAAACACACATTCCCCTGCCGTCGCTATACCCTGCACCAGAGCCACAGGGTCCTGGGGCCACCATCCCTACCCACAGAGGGGTTAACAACTTGCTGCTGCTACATCTTCCCCGGGGGCCCCATAACCGCAGTGGTGGTGTCCCAACTCACCACACACCGTGGTTGGCGTCACGAACTTAATACGGCCTAGCCCGTACATCTACGTCCCCCCATTTATTCGGCATGTCCGCGAGACCCCCGGGTCCGGAGACCCTCGAGCCACCACCCCAGAAGGCTCAGACCCGAGCAGCGCCGGATGCTGGCATGGGGGCGGCACAATAACACCGACAGCTTGTAAAGCAAAGTTCTGAGCATCACTGCAGCTTGGAGGGAGCACGCTTGGGTCTGTGCCCTTGGTGTTGCGGTTAGTCTGTGGCCCTTTCCTTGGCACCTGTGTTTCTCTTTGGACCCTCGAGTCTGAAACTGTTCGGGTCCCGCTCACCCGTATGGCTAACAGAGTGAGCTTGCTCTCAGGGTTCACATGTAGGATTTCTGTGGACTGTATTGGGAAAGTCGTATCCCATCGGTGCACTAGTACCCCGATTTTGGAGCTGGTTGGGGATGACACTTGAAGTCTTCATCCCTGTCGGGTAAATTACCAGGACGCGTGATGCTACTTCCCGGCCTAGAGTCCACGTACCCCGTAGTGCCCTGGCCCCTGCCCGGTGATAGCTCAAGGCCGCCGGCTGCCCTCCTCGGCAGTCCGTGCCCCTTGACACAATCCCCTGCGACCGGGGTTCCAGCTCCTACCAGGCCCAGACCAACGTCTGCCACCTAGTATCTACAGGAGCCCTGCTCCATGACCTCTCCACACGAGGGTCACCACTCCACCACCTCTCCTTTCACTCTCCACTGCTCAACCGTCACTTTCCTCACTTTCCCCTCACCAACCCCCCGTGTTAACGGCCCTATTCCCTTCAGGCCCCCCAATAGTGTGTCTGGTGGGTAAAGTGTAAAGTGTTCCTAGGATTTTGATTGGCTCAGCTGTTAGCAACTCCAAAGGACCAGGACCCGTAATCAAGGAGGGTGGATACTGTGCAGAAGAGCAGATTAAACAATATCCTGTGACGACCTGATAGGCCAGGGCATCACACGACTGATGGCATTGCGTTGCATCCGTCCCGCGACTGATCCGTCGTGGAGTGACTGACTGTCGGGCGGGAGCAACGCACAATGCATCGTTTTTTGTGTGCGGCAGATCGTTTTTTACTGTGAGCATGCCCACAGTAAAAAACCATGATCGACTATAAATTCAGTTCAAATTCCAGTAGCGGGAAAAATCATCTGATTGGCCGGCGGCCGGCTTTTGTGAACAGTCAGCTGCTCGCCGGCGGCCGGCTTTTGTGAACGATCATCTGATCGCCCGGCTTTTGTGACTGATCAGCTGAAACAGTAAACAAAAAAAACAATGGATTCGAATTTTTTTCAGCATGAAGGGTACTTTACACACTGCGACATCGCTAGCGATCCCGTTAGCGATGTCAATTTCTATAGTGCAAGTGTGATCTTTGGAGATCGCACATAGGTCATTTTACGCATGTGCGTTTGACATCGCTAATGGGATCGCTAGCGATGTCGTAGCGTGTAAAGTACCCTTTAGTCACATCAGTTGTGCCACTATCTGCAATGCATCCATTGCATCAGTCACACAACTGATTGTGACTGATGCAAAAAGACGGAAGTGTGCATGAAGCCTTATGTAAAAGCTAAAGGTCTACAGGCTTTCTGTATAGCACTGTCTCTTTAAAATAACAAACTAGAGCACATAAAGTTAAAGCAGACAATTATCAGTTGTTTTCTTTGCTGATAGCAAACTCACAATGAGCTTGCAGCAGCTCACTCTCCCAACTGTGACAGCACAAAGATTGTTTATCAAACCACACAACCCTAGAACAGTAAACTGCCCATACAAGATGGCCACAGTAAATGGAATTGTACAGATGTTATCCCAACTCTGTACTACGTAACCAGTTAGTAGACAGGCATATTATCCTATTGCTCTATTTTTCAACTCTCATACAAACATACATGAAATTCACATAACATTCACTGGTGATGTCAGAATTCTTGAGTTATGTTTACAAGCTTATTCAGAAATTGTGGAAATCAGAGTGAGTGAACTACTGTAAAGTGTCATTATAAAAACTTCTTATCTTTGCTGTAGCTGAAATTTGACTGTATCAAGAATTCCAAAAACATCTTCCCAATAGGCTGGTTGGCCACGGCCCCGCGTTGGGCGCCAAAAGCTATTGTAGCTGTTCTGGTCTGACACAAAGTTAGATTATGGGTTCACCAGTGAGTTCCAAATTGAATTACACCTTCGAGATAATGAGCGCTCGGAGAAAGGAATGCACACTTGGTTGTGAGCAAAATAATTTCTGTTTATTTCCAACCAAATGTAACACTGCATGCAACGTTTCCATTGGAGGTTCCACCAGCCACCTCTTTCTCAGAAATGTCATGCTAACTTTTATTTAACATGCCTTTCGCAGAATCTTACCTATAACACTGTCTTCTCAGAACATTACTTATGAGATAAGAATATATTAGAACAAAATGAAACCTTGAATATGAGAATATAAAACTGGTTAGCACTAAACAAAAATGTAGAGCACAGAATAAAAAACATTAACCTTTCTATATCAGAGGTAACACTTTTGCCTCATGTATGAATTGTATGAATGTATTTCTTTAGCTTCAATATATTCCGCAACGCTTTACAATTCAAAGGTTCATATACAAACATTCACAAGTAACAGTTAAAGAAAATACAATAATTAAAGCAAAAATAAAGACAACATTGCTCGTAAGAGCTTACAACCTACAATGGAGTGGGGTGGGGATGACAAGGTAAAAACGCTTATTTACAACGGCGGTCCAGCCGGGGGATAGATAAAGTTGCATAAGCCAGTCACCAGTCAATCTTTGTGATGCTTTTGTGTGCGTTGGAGTCTGACGGAGAGTTATGTTTTGAGAAGTAGTGGATGGGCTCTATGTAAATTGACTTCCATTAGGGAGGGTGATAGGCCACCCTCAAAAGATGTGTTTTTAGGGAGCGTCTGAAGCTGTGCAAATTGTGGTTCATCCTAGTTTTTGGGGGTAGAGCATTCCAGAGGATTGGTGCAGCTCGGGAGAAGTCTTGGAGCCGGGAGTAGGAGGTTCAGATTAGTGTGGATGTTAGTCAAAAGTCATTTGCGGAGCGTAGAGAGCGGGTAGCGTGATAGACAGAGATGAGGGTGGCAATGTAGGGACGTGCTGCATTGTTGGTGAGAACAAGCAATTTAAATTGAATGCTATGATGTGTGGGCAGCCAGTGCAGTGACTGGCTCAGAGCGGAAGCATCTGAGTAATTATTTGCCAGATAGGTAACCCTTGCTGCTGCATTAAGGATGGACTGCAGAGTAGAAAGTCTAGTTAGGGGTAGGCCAATTAATAGATAATTACAGTAGTAATGGCAGGAGTGGATCAGGGCCACGGTGAGGGTTTTTGTTGTTTCCATGGTGAGAAAGGGGCGGATTCTAGAGATGTTCTTCAGGTACAAGCGACAGGAGCAGGCGAGAGATTGTATATAGGAGGTGAAGGAGAAATCAGTGTCAAGAATAACACCCAGACAGCGAGCTTGCTGCCTAGGAGTTATCGTGCTGCTGCACACAGAGAGGGAGATTTCGGGTTTAGGGAGGTTAGTAGATGGAGGGAGGAGAAGAAGTTCAGTTTTGGAAAGGTTACATTTCAGATAGAGAGCAGACATGATCTTGGAAACTGCAGACAGACCATCACAGGTGTTCTGTAGTACAGCGGGGGTGAGGTCAGGGGATGGGGTATATAGTTGTGTGTCGTCAGCATGAAGATGGTACTGGAAGCCAAATTTGCTGATGGTCTGTCCGATTGGGGCAGTGTAGAGAGAGAAGAGAAGAGGGCCAAGGACTGAACCCTGAGGCACCCCAACAGTGAGAGGAAGAGAGGAAGATGTGGAGCCAGCAATTGATACACTGAAAGAGCGGTCAGAAAGATAGGACGAGAACCCTCAGAGAGCGGTGTCCTTTACGCCGATTGAATGGAGCATAGTGAGAAGCAGATGGTGGTGGGCAGTTTCTGTCGAATGTAGGGGGCGGAAGCAAAACTTTAATGGATCTAGAAGAGAGTGAGTGGAGAGGTAATCGGTGAGGCGGGAATAGACCAAGCGCTCCAAGAGTTTAGAGATGAAGGGGAGATTTACCTGTAGGGGCATTGATTTTTTCTGTGGCTCCGAGTCCCAGGCACATTTCCAAGAACAGCAGTGTTCGAGCCAACAGCCACATTTTGATTTCTGGCAGCCCTTTAAGCTCGTACTTGTAGTGCGAGCACACGCACGCCTGTTCACTGCTGAATGCTGCATGCACATGCATTGAAGGACGGCGTTAATCTGTGGGCGGAGTTAGAGTGCAATGCGCTCTCGTCCCACAGGTGGAGAGGCGGTAGCGCCAGCGCCCCAATAACAAGTATGCCCTCCCAGTGCTGTATGCCCCCTAGTAATGTGTATGTCCCCCTAGTAATATGTATGCACCCCAGTAACTTGTATCCCCCAGTAATGTGTTTGCCCCCCAAGTAACATGTATGCCCTCACAGTAATGTCTATGGCCCCAGTGCTGTATACCCCCTCAGTGCTGTATGTGCTCCAAGTAACGTGTATGCCCCACCAGTAATGTGTATGTGCCCAGTAATATGTATGACCCCCAATAATGTGTATGCCCCCAGTAACTTGTATGCCCCAGTAATTTGTATAACCCCAGTGCTGTATGCCCCCCAATAATGTGTATGTCCCCAGTAATATTCATACCCCCAATAAGATGTATGCCCCACAGTAATTTTAATTTTATGCCCCCCAATAACTTGTATGCCCCAGTATTGTGTATGCCCCCTAGTAATTTGTATGGCTCCCCAGTGCTGTATGCCCCTCAATAACATGTATGCCCCCAGTAACATGTATGCCCCCCAGTGATAAATGCGCCCCCAGTAACATCTATGCCCTCAGAAGTGTGTATGCCCCCCAGTGCTGTATTATTCCCAGTAAGTTGTATGCCACCAATTAATGTGTATGCCCCTCAGTAATGTGTATCCTCAGTAATCAGTAATGTGTATGCCCCCCACTAAGGAGCATGCTCCCCCACTAAGGTGTAAGCCCCTTGTAACATTAATGCCCCCTGTAACATGTTTATTCCCAGTAATGTGTATATTCCCAGTAACGTGTATGCCACCCCAACAGTGTGTATGACCTCAGCAATGTGTATGCCCCCCAGTAATGTGTATGTGTCCCCAGTAACGTGTATGGCCCCCATAATGTGTATGCCTCCGAGTAATATGTTTGCCACCCCGGTAACGTGTATGCCCCTAGTAACGTATATGCCTTCACAGCTGTATGTCATCCCAGTAACGTGTATGCCCCCCAGTAATGTGTATGCCCCCAGTAGTTCATATAGCCCTCAGAAATGTGTATGCCCCAAGTAAAATGCATACCCCCAGTAATATATATGCCCCCCAGTAATGTGTATCCCACCCCAGTAACGTGTATTCCCCCAGTATTGTGTATATTCCCCAGTAATGTGTATGCCTCCCAGTAATTTGTATATGGCCCCAGTGCTGTATGCCCCCCAGTATCGTGTATGCCCCAAGTAACATGTATGCCCCCCAGTAATGTGTATGCCCCCATTGCTGTATGCCCTCCCACTAACGTATATATGTCCCAATAACATGAATGCCTTCCAGTAATGTGTATGCCCCCCCAGTAATGTGTATGTCCCCTAGTAAGGTGTATATCCCTAGTAACATGAATGCCCCCAGTAATGTATATGCCCCTCAGTAACATGTATGCCCCCAGTAATGTGCAGGCCACGCAGTAATGTGTATGCACCCCAGTGCTGTATGCCCCCCAGTAACATGTATACCCCCACCAATGATGTGTATGCCCCGCTAGTAATGTGTATGCCCCCAAAATAATGTGCATGTTCCCCCAGTAATGAGTATACCCCAGGTAACGTGTATGCCCCCCACTAATGTGTATGTCCCCCAGTTCTGTATGCCCCCTCATCAACATGTATTCCCGCCAGTAATGTGTATGCCCCCACCAATAATGTGTATGCCCCCCTAGTAACGTGTAAGTGTAGCATCCACGGGGCAAGGGGTTAAACGTTACTCATCGCCGGGCTCGTGAGGTTGGGTCTGGGATGTCACAGACTCACAGGTGGCCCTGCCCGGATTCGTGGCCCCAAGGTGTAAAATAAAAGGGAATGTATGTTGGAGATGTAGAGGGAGGAAGGATGAGGGTTGTAGTGGATGAGGGTAAGGAGGATTTTCTCGTGACGCCACCTAAGGTACGCGGCCAGGGAATTAGCCGCTGCTGCTGTCGCTATCTTCCGGGGCAGATGGTAGTAGCAGCAAATATGGTTTCTGCTCCCCACAGGTGGAGCGGGCCCTGGGGAGGATGATAAGGGAAGTAGTAATGGCCATCGGTGCTGAAGCACGGGGTGGCGGCAACGGCGATAACAAGCTGACACAGTCTCTGTTCCAGGTGTCGTTACTTAATGTTCCAGTGCAGTCCCAGAGTACCGGTCACCACCGTGATGGGCCCCAGTCAATCCCGGTTGAGTTAGAGGTAGCCACCGGTATTTTGAAAGTGTTCTTTCTTAGAGTTGCACCTCCAGTAGTGAGGAACCCGAGCTGAGCGTCCTGCTCCAAGCCGCAGGCCCCGTGAAGAAAGAGAAAGAAGAGAGTGCTGTCGTTTTGCCAGAACTGAAGTGCCGGCGTGATTAGACTGAGTTAGTGTCCAGGTGGCTCCTACTTCTATCCCAAGTGGAACCTGCCCCACAGGTGGTTGTCCTAGTGACTGGGAAAATCCCATGCCTCGTGATGGCCACCCCCCCTGCCTACCCTAGTCCAGCACCCCAGTGGGAAGGCTCCTAAGCTGTATGAAAAGTGTAAATGTGGAAACACCAGTGATTAACCCCCCCTTACCCGAGATTAATACTGCAGCTTAAATGAGCTGCAGTACACTGTGGCGACTGAAGCCTCAGGGGCGCCCCTAGTAACGTGTATGCCCCCTAGTGATGTGTATGGCCCCCAGTGATGTTTATGCTTCCCAGTCTCTGCTACCCCATCTCACGAGTGATGTCTATGCCCCCAGCTCCACTGTGCTATATTTGCCCCCAGCCCCTCCTGTGATGTATATACTGTAGTTCCCATATCTCCTGTGATGTATATGTTGCGGGCGGGAAGGGCGCTGCGCTCACCAGGCTCGGGTCCGGCGCTGCTGTGACTGCTGCTTGGTGGCTCGAGCGGTGGGCCGGATCCGGGGACTTGAGCGGCGCTCCTTGCCCGTGAGTGAAAGGGGGTAGTTTGGGTTTGGGGAGTTGGGCCGTGACGCCACCCACGGTTTGTGGTGAGGTTGGGACATCACCGCTGCTCTGGACGGGGATCCCGGGAGCGATGACAGGGAGCAGCCGAGATGTTTCTTTCCCCTCCGTGGGTAGGGGGATTTGGTGATCCCGGGGCCCGGTGAGGTGACGGGGGAGGCAGGGTCGGTGAGGTGCAGGGTCGCGGGGGCAGCGCGGTGCCGGACGGCACGGTGGTACTCACTCAGCCAATGATGGATACAGAGTCTCCGGTAAAACAAACGGCTGGATGGACGGGTCCCGCAGCCGGCTGCTGTGGTTGCCCCGGAAGGTTGGTGGTGGCTGCCTTTCCCTGCACCTGTTGTGTATCTTTGGTCCCGATGGCTTCCCACCGGTAACACGCTCCCCAGCTTGGATATGTGCCGGAGGAGCCCCTTTTTGCCCGCAGGCTCTGGCCCTGGGAATTCTAGCCTTGGCGGTAGCTGTATTTCCCTTTCTCGGTTTGGACTGTTGCCTTCAGTCGGGTCTTTGCTGCTAGGAAACCCCGGAGGTTCCAGTCGCTAACGGATTTGACCGGTTTAACGGTGACTCCAAGCCTGGTCGGGTCCGTAGGCCCTGCCGGTTTGTGCTGGCTTCTCTTCGCTCCCCGGTTCGGTACCGGCGGGCCACCGCCCGTCCCCGATCCTACGGTTCCACGTCAATCGGCCTCTCCTGCAGACGGCCACCACCGTCTGCCAACCTTGCTCTCGGTGCCCGGGCCACGTACCCGGACACAGTCAGTTTTCTCTCCTCAACTACTGCTTCCCTCCTTCTCCTTCACTCTCCCTAACTACACTCTTCCACTCTTCCACTGCTACCCGCTAACTAACTTCCTTTCCCGCCTCCAGGACTGTGAACTCCTCGGTGGGTGGAGCCAACCGCCTGGCTCCACCCCACCTGGTGTGGACATCAGCCCCTGGAGGGAGGCAACAAGGATTTGTGTGTGACTGATGTGCCTACCTCGGGGTGTGGGGTGTGTTGTTGCAGTACCTGTGACGACCTGGCTTGTCCAGGGCGCCACATTCCCCCTTGGTTAAATGCAGACCGTCCGCGGGCTGCCCGTCCATCACCGGTTTTATTTTGTAAAACTGTAGAAAAAGGTAGAAAACATTTAAACAAAGCATTTCTATGTATCTTCCCTTAACGGGAGGCACGGTACTTAAACGTTACTAACAGTAGTCATTTTTATTACAACATATGGCTTCCGCTCTCTCTCGCCCAAACAACCTGGCCCTGATGCTGCCCCTAAGAAGTGGGCAGCACCCCTTGACCCCAGTCCATCTCCAGGCTGCCCGAGCGGGTACGGGTACGGTGTTTCGCACCCTACGGTCTTTTCAGGGGACCCACGTCCATGGGGAACCCCTGACCCCTGGAGGATGGCCACCGGTCCAGGTGGTGACCGGGCCCCAGCCTACTCTGCTGCGGGCCCTTCCTCCAATCTGCCTCTCCGGAGGCGGGTAACGGATTTATGCCAAATATTTACATTTCCACTAGTTTGTGGTTGCCCTGCAAGTTCTCGGGCTTGTCCGTAAGTAGTTCCTTACGCACGGTGCAAAGGGTCCCTACGGGGACAACTTGCCGGCAACGGCCGGTTCAATCACTGTTGACAATCAGGTTAACTTCTCGGTTGATTACTTTCATTCTCTTGACAACGGTACTGGTGGTCCCAACGGGGACAACTGTGCAACGGAGGGACCGCTGACTCACTTCAAATCCACAACGCAGGCCGGAGGAGGGGGCTGGGCTGGAGCTTGGGCTTCCTGGCATCCTCTCAGTTTGGCGTCCAGGGCAAACCAGCCCCTCTCTCCACAATGCCGCGTGTATTGTACCAGATCTCCTGGGAGCAGGTTACGGCCCGGGTTGTCCTCCGGCAGGTGGGCATTAACGTCCCGACGGGCCACAAAGACTTCGGCCTCCAGGCCCGGCTCGAAGATAAACCCGTAGCCCCGCCGGACATCAAACTTTCTCACTTGCCCCTCGTGTATCGGGCCCTGTACCCAGAAGGTGGCTCTGCGGAGGCTCTCCTTTTCTTGGATGGTGCGGGCTATCAGTTCAGCCTTCCACCTTTCCCTCTCCGCAATTTCTCGGCCCAGCGGGGTCGGTTCCCTGTTCCAGTAAGGGGCTACTGCTTGCCCCTGCACGCGGGTCAGGCCCCGCGGGATTTCCACCACACTGCCCACTACTGGCGCCCTCTGTGGAAGATCCCGCGGTGTCATGGCCTGGGGTGCTGCCTCACAGCAACTACCCAGCGCAGCCTCAGCCGAGGCGTAGGGGATGGGTACAGGGGTCCTCTCACGCTTGACCTCCGCCTCCTCCTGCACGGAACGGACCGCCGGTGCCGGAACGGAACTAGGCACGGTCACTGCCAGTGCCACCGGTACATCTTCATCAGCGGGCCACGGCTTCGGCAACTTCCAGGGAAGCGGTTCAGAGCGGCTACGGGCTTCGGCTGCAGGTCAGTCCGCTTGGGCAGACGGGCAGGGTGCGCTATCGGTTGTGCTGGTAGCGGGCCTAGTGACGGGGGCGGTAGCGACTAACACGGGTAGCGGGGGAGGCAGCAGGGTGAGCGAGCGCAGGCCGGGCCCCTCAGCCGCAGCGGCCGATCCCTTAGGAATACAGGAGCGTGGGTCGCTTACCCGCTCCTCCAAATCTTCCTCCTCCTCGCGTCTCCGTACAGCCGCCACCACGTCCGCCATGTCGGCCTCCCACTCCTCCAGGAGGAGTTGCATTCGGACCTGCAGGCGGCTGCTCAGCTGGACGGTCCGGGCTTCCACCCAAGCTGCGGTACCAGGCGCGGGCGCGGGGACTACGGTGTTACCGGACGGACGGTGCATACTGGCACCGGTGTCTTCCAGGAACCAAAATATGGCCGCAGAGTCCTGGCATCCCTGCTTTTATAGCCGCGGTTTACATGCGGCCGGACGCCATCCACCCCCCTTGGTCTTTTCTCAGCACCTCCTCTTCAGGGGCGGAGTTTCGGCTTTCGCGCCTCCACTGCTCGAGAAGACGCTCGAGTGGGAAAATCTTCGCGCCCAAGATGGCGGCTTCTGAAATTTTTAGGCCGGACAACACCGGCGGGACACAAGGCGCACTTCTGCCAGCCGGCAGAACGGTAAGATCCTGTTCGTGACGCCAAGTTGTCGCGGGCGGGAAGGGCGCTGCGCTCACCATGCTCGGGTCCGGCGCTGCTGCGGCTGCTGCTCGGTGGCTCGAGCGGTGGGCCGGATCCGGGGACTTGAGCGGCGCTCCTCGCCCGTGAGTGAAAGGGGGTAGTTTGGGTTTGGGGAGTTGGTCCGTGATGCCACCCACGGTTTATGGTGAGATTGGGACACCGCCGCTGCTCTGGACGGGGATCCCGGGAGCGATGACAGGGAGCAGCCGAGATGTTTCTTTCCCCTCCGTGGGTAGGGGGATTTGGTGATCCCGGGGCCCGGTGAGGTGATGGGGGAGGCAGGGTCGGTGAGGTGCAGGGTCGCGGGGGCAGCGCGGTGCCGGACGGCACGGTGGTACTCACTCAGCCAATGATGGATACAGAGCCTCCGGTAAAACAAACAGCTGGATGGACGGGTCTCGCAGCCGGCTGCTGTGGTTGCCCCGGAAGGTTGGTGGTGGCTGCCTTTCCCTGCACCTGTTGTGTATCTTCGGTCCCGATGGCTTCCCACCGGTAACCCGCTCCCCAGCTTGGATATGTGCCGGAAGAGCCCCTTTTTGCCCGCTGGCTCTGGCCCTGGGAATTCTAGCCTTGGCGGTAGCTGTATTTCCCTTTCTCGGTTTGGACGGTTGCCTTCAGTCGGGTCTTTGCTGCTAGGAAACCCCGGAGGTTCCAGTCGCTAACGGATTTGACCGGTTTAACGGTGAGTCCAAGCCTGGTCGGGGTCCGTAGGCCCTGCCGGTTTGTGCTGGCTTCTCTTCGCTCCCCGGTTCGGTACCGGCGGGCCACCGCCCGTCCCCGGTCCCGCGTCAATCGGCCTCTCCTGCAGATGGCCACCACCGTCTGCCAACCTTGCTCTCGGTGCCCAGGCCATGTACCCGGACACAGTCAGTTTTCTCTCCTCAACTACTGCTTCCCTCCTTCTCCTTCACTCTCCCTAACTACACTCTTCCACTGCTACCCTCTAACTAACTTCCTTTCCCGCCTCCAGGACTGTGAACTCGGTGGGTGGAGCCAACCGCCTGGCTCCACCCCACCTGGTGTGGACATCAGCCCCTGGAGGGAGGCAACAAGGATTTGTGTGTGACTGATGTGCCTACCTCGGGGTGTGTTGTTGCAGTACCTGTGACGATCTGGCTTGTCCAGGGCGCCACATATATACAGTAGTCTCAGGGTGCACTATGCTAGGAGGCATGACGTCACAGTGCACTGTGAGCGGCCATGTCTGTTAAAGTGACAGCCACCAAGCAGCTCGGCTTGCACGGCCACATGCTCGGGAGGAGCTGATGGAGGAGACAAGCGGGGGAGGTGAGCAAGGCTTGTTCTGTGTCTGTGTGTGCATGTATGATGTGTACAGGGCCGGCCTTAAGGCCACGTCACACTAAGCAACATCGCTAGCAACATCGCTGCTAAGGAACAACTTTTGTGACGTAGCAGCGATGTTGCTAGCGATGTTGCTGTGTGTGACATCCAGCAACAACCTGGCCCCTGCTGTGAGGTCGTTGGTTGTTGCTGAATGTCCTGGGCCATTTTTTAGTTGTTGCTCTCCCGCTGTGAAGCACACATCGCTGTGTGTGACAGCGACAGATCAACAACTAAATGTGCAGGCAGCAGGAGCCGGCTTCTTCGGACACTGGTAACCAATGTAAACATCGGGTAACCAAGAAGCCCTTACCTTGGTTACCCGATATTTACCTTAGTTACCAGCGTCCGCCGCTCTCACGCTGTCAGTGCCGTCTTGTCCCTGACGAAGCCGCAGCAGCGGCGATACGGGTGGGATTACCACAGCACCCACAGCTTCATCACCACGGTCTGTGGTTGCTTTGCTCCCACTAGGTCTCGTTGCAGGACTCTAATCTGTCCTGAGCATGCCAGCCTCAGATGCATTACCAGGTCTCTCAGATTGAAATAGAACTATTTTCTACTTATATGGGGTTTAATCAGGCAGATTTTTGCTCAGGCTCTAGTTTATAATATAAGGTCACCATATCCATTTCTGGACAACATCATCTAACTTACATGGTTCCTATATATGTATTATCCAGGTTGGGGCATTTTTGCTTCTTTCTGACTAGCCATAATTGACATGTGGTTGGCTATTATCTATAAGAAATATGATATGTGGTTTGTTATTACCTATCAGAAATATTGATATGTAAGATTGTTTATATTGCACGATACCCTGTGTATAGGTGGTTGCAGGCTTTCTCACTTTTGCAAGTTATACTAACTGCGTAGTCATAAGAGATTGTATACTTTAATTATCTACAACGAATTGTGGGTGCTTGGTTCTGTTTTGCCATATTTTAATTGGTTTTAATTGTTAAAATTAAGTCTAAATTTTTCCTTAATGCACAGAGAGGCAGGCATCCGGCAGCCCGCACAGAGAGGCAGGCATCCGGCCGGCCGCCGCACAGAGAGGCAGGCACTCGGCCGTTCGCCCGCACAGAGAGGCAGGCAGCCGGCCGGCCACCGCACAGAGAAGCAGCCGTCTGTCCGCACAGAGAGGCAGCCGGCCGTCCGCACAGATAGGCAGGCAGCCAGCCGCCCGCAAAGAGAGGCAGGCACTCGGCCACCCACACTGAAAGGCAGGCAGCCGGCCGCCCACAAAGAGAGGCAGGCACTCGGCCGCCCGCACAGAGAGGCAGGCAACCAGCCGCCCGCACAGAGAGGCAGGAAATTAACTTCTTACCTCTCTGCGGCACCCCCCCGACTCATGGCCATCGGTGCCCTGTGCGGCCGCACAAGTCGCACATGCCTAAAGCCGGCCATGGATGTGTATATCTATGTATGTCAGTGTATATGATAATGTATATATTTTTTGTCTGTTTAGACGTATTTTTGTGAATTTGTCTGTAAAAGTATGTATCCCTGTATGTGTATGTATCTGTGTATGTGCATGTCTGTGTGTGTATGGGGCCCACTGAGACTCTTTTGCCCGGGGCCCACAAAAACCTGGAGTTGGCCCTGGTCTTTGATACTGCATATTTTTTTTGTCAGAACTGCAGCTTCTTACAGTTCCTGAAAAGTGGATGGGATATATAAATCTCCTGCCCACCGAGCCATTTTTTTTTCTCAGCGTAATCTGACCTGTGGTGCATGTTTTAAATTCACAACATGTCAATTTCTCTTGTGGACAAGCTGACTTTTATGTGTTGATTCTCCCTTATAGACTTGCATTAAATGCGGAAAATCTGCAGGTAAAAGACGTGTATGCATTTGTTAAAGTCAAATACCAGAAAGTATCAAAAACAAAGTAGCTTTATACCAAAACATACCAAAAAAAGACAAAAACCACGTCAAAAATACTATAAGAACACATTAAGGCTAGGTTCACACATTGCGTTTTTTGATGCTGCGTTTTTGTGCGTTTTTTACGGCAAAAAAACGCACAAAAACGCACCCGCGGCAAAAAAACGCGGTAAAAATGCATGCGTTTTTACCGCGTTTTAGTGCTTTTTTTGCTGTGTTTTGCTGCGTTTTTACTCACTGCGTTTTTATACGTTTTTTATCAGTGAACAATGCCATTAAAGATTGTTAAAAAGAAAAAAGGTCTGATGTCATTTCCTTTTTCAATATGTTCTTCATTCTCCACTAGTGCATGCAGGAGAGCAGACAGCTGCAGAACTACAAGGCTCAGCATGCTCCATCCAGGACTGTATGCTGGAGGGAGAGGCAGGGGGAGCAGAACTACAAGGCTCAGCATCCTCCATCCAATAGTGTATGCAGTAGAGCAGACAGCAGCTGCAGAACTACAAGGCTCAGCATCCTCCATTCAGGACTGTATGCAGGAGTTTTTTGCCCCCCCCCCAAAAATGACGTGGGCTTCGCCATATTTTTGTATGCTAGCCAGGTACAGCAGGCAGGTACGGGCTGCCCCCAACCCCCAGCTGCCTATTTGTACCCGGCTGGGAACCAAAAATATAGGGAAGCTCTTTTTTTTAAAATAATTTCATGAATTTCATGAAATAATTAAAAAAAATGACGTGGGCTTTGCCCAATTTTTGAGTCCAGTCAGGTACAACTAGGCAGCTGGGGATTGGAATCCGCAGTTCAGAGTGCCCAAGCTTTCTGGGCACCCCTGCTGCGAATTGCAGTCCGCAGCCGCCCCAGAAAATGACGCTTTCATAGAACCTGGGAGAGGACATGGCACCGGAGTCTGCAGACAGGTGAATATGACTTTTTTTTTCTACTGTTCACTTTTGATTTTGCAGCTGCTTCCATCTCCCGCCTGGACATGGTGCAGCACGGGAACGGACATGGCGCCGCACGGGAGATTGAAGCAGTGGTGGCGGTACTGGGAGGATTCACGCTTTTGTTTACTGACAGAAGGAATCCTCTTCCTGTACATGTCAGTTTACTACCCACCCCCTGCGTTTATAGCTGCATTTTTAGTCATAGAAACGCACTAAAATGCAGCTATATTTGAAATTTGTGTTTTTCATTGCGTTTTTGAACATTTCATTGAACTCAGTGGGTGGAAAACGCAAAAATAAGTGACATGCTGCGTTTTTGTGGGCACCACAAAAACGTAGCTAAAAAACCGCTGTGTGGAGACAGCAAAAATGAAAACTCATAGACTTTGTTGGGGAAGCAAAGTCATGCAGTTTTCTGAGCAAAAATGCACCCGAAAAACGCGCAAAAATGCCGCGAAAAACGCACTGTGTGATCTTACCCTAAAATCGCAATGAAAAAAGTGCAAGTAGCCTAATTTACATAATAAGTGCAGAGATTTTGCAACATGAAAAACTCACCAAAAGCTCCCCATGAGAACGTAGCCCTATTGTTCCAGGAAAGTGGATGAGATTGATTCATAGAAATTTCCTGCCAACTGTGCTTTTTTACTCCGCATAATCTGACCTGCGGTGCGTGATTCAAATCTAATTTCTTTAGCAGGTTCCTGATTTTTACGTGCAGATTTTTCACATAGACTTGCATTAGATGTGGAAATTCTGCAGATTAAAACATGCGTTTTTACCACATTTCCGTTCCAGAAACACACAAAAAAATGCATGGAATCTTCTCATAACTACCGTATTTTCCGCACTTTTTTCCCCCCAAAACTGGGGGTAAAATGGGGGTCCATCTTATAATCCGGATATGGCTTACTGGGGTGGCAGTGGTGGAGTGGTGTCATAGGAGGCAGGGACAGCGATACTGAGGGCTCGGGGGAGGGGGTGTCACTGCACTGGGGTGGGTCAGGAGGGTCACAGGACAGGGTGTAGCTGCGCCATTGATCTGACTGCAGGCTCCATTGAATCGACCGCAGTTGACATGATGGACTTCAAGAAAATGGCCACGGAGTCCTATATGCACACGTGCTGCCTCCGCAGCCTTTTTCTTGAAGTCCAGCTCATAAACCGTGATTCAATGAAGCCTGAAGGCAGATCAATGGCACCCACCACCGCCACCACACCCCCGAACCTGCAGTATTGCAGATCCCCCATCCAGTGACCCTCCTGAGGCGCGACCTGCTCCTCCGAGCCCGAAGCATCGCTGACCAAGTATAAGACGCATAAAAGACGCACTAGGATTATAAGACAGCCCCTCATTTTAACATTAAAAATTATTTTTTCCTATTTTCCTCCTCTAAATTAGGGGTGCGTCTTATAATCCACGGTATACAATAAAGTCTTTTCAAAGTCAAATACTAGGAAGCATCAGAAATAAAGCAGCTTTATTTAAAACATAACATTCCAAAAACAGACAAAAAACGTAGCATCAATAACATGATAAAAATGCATGCTATAAAACACAGTGAGAAAAACACAAGTAACATAATTTACCTAATAGGTTTAAAAAATCTGCAACATCAAAAAGTCACCAAATATTCATTGTGGAAACACAGCCTTAAGCGGGCTTTACACGCTGCGACATCGCTAATGCGGAGTCATTGGGGTCACGGAATTTGTGACGCACATCCGGCCGCATTAGCGATGCCGTTGCGTGTGACACCGATAAGCGATTTTGCATCGTTGCAAAAACGTGCAAAATCGCTAATCGGCGACATGGGGGTCCATTCTTAAAAATCGTTACTGCAGCAGTAACGAAGTTGTTCCTCATTCCTGCGGCAGCACACATTGCTGCGTGTGACGCCGCAGGAACGAGGAAGCTCCCCTTACCTGCCTCCCGGCCGCTATGCGGAAGGAAGGAGGTGGGCGGGATGTTACGTCCCGCTCAGCTCCGCCCCTCCGCTGCTATTGGGCGGCGGTTCAGTGACGCTTCAGTGACGTCGCTGTGACGCCGCACGGACCGCCCCCTTAGAAAGGAGGCGGTTCGCCCGTCACAGCGACGTCGCCGGACAGGTAAGTATGTGTGACGGCTGTTGTGCGACACGGGCAGCGATTTGCCCATGTCGCGCAACAGATGGGGGCGGGTACCCACACTATCGATATCGGGACCGATATCGCAGTGTGTAAAGTAGCCTTTAGGCTAGGTTCACACTTCCGTTGTTTTGCATCAGTCACAATCCGTCGCCTTGAGGAATTACGGTATCACGCAAAATATTTTGCAGGAATCCAGTTTTTCCCCATAGACTTCTATTAGTGACGGATTGCGACTGATGATGCTGCGTTGCATCCGCTGCGTCGTGGTCAGTCATTTTTTTAACTGACCGCCGGGCGGGAGCAACGCAGCCTGTAACGTTTTTTGAGCAGCGCAATCCGTAGGATTTTGCTGCGCATGCTCTCTCTGGATCCCTGCACCCGTAACCAGGATACACATCGGGTAACCAAGCAATGCGCTTTGGTTAGTTACCCAATATTTACAGTGGTTACGTGTGCAGGGAGCCAGCACTAAGCAGTGTACGCTGGTATCCAAGATAAATATCGGGTAACCAAGCAAAAAGTGCTTTGCTTTTAGTTACCCGATATTTACCCTGGATACGTGTGCAAGGAGGCCGACACTTCCCCACTCGGCTCCGCCCCCTCCCGCACTCCGCATGTGTACACACTCACACACACTCACTTGTCCCCAGCCCTGCAGTCCCCGTAGCACTGACGTCCTCAGCACCACGGCCCGGCTCGGCTCCACCCCCTCGCGCTCTGCCCCCCTCATGCTCCGCCCCCGCACACAACGGAGTTCGACAATGATTTCTGTTCTTTGTCATCCGTTGTACAACGCATCAGTCACATGCATCAAGCAACGCATGTGACTGATGCAAAACAACGGAAATGTGAACCTAGCCTAAGACACTGTGTTTTTGATACAGAAAAAGTTTGTAACATCAGAAACTCTTTGTGGGAATACCGTCTAAAGCAGAAGTCTCAAACACGCGGCCCACGGGCCGCGTGTATGACGCTCTGGCCGGGCCAGGTAATCACAGATAGGGCCCCGCATTACACCTGTCCCTCATAGGTAACATTCAGCCAAACATTAAAACTCTAGTCACCTCCCTCAGGGTTTGATGGACACACCAGGGGGCGGAACCAGGCAGTCAGAAGATGCCCACCGAGGAGTCTCAGACAGCCTAGGGCGGGAAAGTCCAGAACAAGTCTAGAGTTCAAGTTGGAGAGGTGTGAGGGCTGGAGCTGTGTGCAGCTCCAGCAGAGGAGAGAAACCAATTTGAGCAGGTGCCGGGGTAGAAGCCCTTGTTCCTTTAGCTAGGAGGCAGACGGCGGTCTCCGTCTGTAGGAGTCGGGAAAATGGCTCGGTGGAACCGAGGTGGACTGGGACAGGGTTGTAGCCCGCCGGTACCGACCTGGGGAACCGACTAGGAAAGCGGAGCACAAAGGGGGGTACTCAGACCCTGAAGCTAGGTCCAGAAGCTACTAGGGGCTAGCTAATTAACTGATTGCGGCCAGAACTTGAGGTTCTGTCCCACCCAAAGTCCCGACTGAAGGCAACAGCCCAACGAGGGGGATAAACGGCCACCGCCACGGCTCAGAGATCCCACGGGCCAGCGTCTGCGGACAAAGGGCTCCTTAGGCAATAACAAGCCGGGAGCGGACTCCTGAGGTTGCAAGCACAGGCAGTCCATCATCCAACACGGGTGCGGGAGAAAGACAGAGACCACCAGCCGGGTGGTGGACCAGACCACAGCCGGCTGTGGGCACCGACCACCATCACCTTGGTTTACCAGAGACTCGTGTGTTTACTAATAGTGAGTACATCAGCACCCTCCGGTCGCCCATCTCCCTGCACCGCCAAACACCCCGAACGGATCCCAGGGCCACCATCCCTGCCCACGGAGGGGTTAACAACTTGCTGCGTAACATCTCCCCCTGGTGCCCCGTAACTGCAGCGGTGGTGTGCACCTTCACCACATCCCGTGTGTTGCGTCATGAACTTAACACGGCTCCGGCCGTACATCTACGTCCCCAAACCACAACCCCCCTTTTAGTTGAAGTTAGACCCTCGAGCCACCCACTGAAGGGCCGGATCCGAGCGGCTCGGCTGCCGAGTACGGGGCAGTACACATGCAGCCCCTCTAGCTGCTTCTTGCAGCCCGCAGGCATGTGGGCCTGGTAATGATCGCAGCCAGTGCAGGGGCCGCAGCTGTTAGCGCTTTATTCCAGAGGAACGTTTTGCCGGTGCTGCGCATTCAAGCTCTCTCTGCACAACTCAATTCTGCTGCCTGCCA
Organism: Anomaloglossus baeobatrachus; assembly: GCF_048569485.1. Taxonomy (NCBI): domain Eukaryota; kingdom Metazoa; phylum Chordata; class Amphibia; order Anura; family Aromobatidae; genus Anomaloglossus; species Anomaloglossus baeobatrachus. Next base: position 445,902,460 of record NC_134357.1, on the reverse strand, counting down.
ATCAGAGGCAAGCAACTGACGCATATGACCTTAGTTGCTTGCCTTTGATTGCCTGGCGGCTGCTACAGAAAACTTGACTCTGCTTGGCAGCAAAACGTTCATCTGAATTTCAGATGAAGCTCTTACAGTGGCTGCAATCACGTGGACTACCGGGTCCAAGTGCCTGCGGACTGCAAGAATCAAAGAGGAAAGAGGACGCTGATTAAATGGAGGACAAGTGAGAAGAACGTTTTGGTGTGTGTGTTTCCTGCTGAGGCTGCACAGGTCAGTGTGTGTGTGTGTGTGTGGAATGGCACAAAAGGGGTACAGGATGGGACATTTGTGACGCCCTGGGCAAGCCAGGGGTCACAGGTCATGACACCACCACACTCCCCACATTCCCTGCAGGCACACCAAGGTCAGAACACAAAATCCTTGTTGCCCTCCTCCAGGGGCTGATGTCCACACCAGGGGGTGGGCCAGGCGGTTGGCTCCGCCCACCGAGGAGTTCACGGTCCTGGAGGCGGGAAAACCAGAGAGTTGAGTTTGAGAGTGGAAGGAAGTGAGAGGGAAGTGGTAGAGGAGCAAGTGAAAGGAGGTGAAGTGAAGGAGTAGGTGACAGCAACAGAGGCTGAAGTTGGTCCGGGTGTGTGCCCCGGACAGAGACAGCAAGGTTGGCAGACGGCGGTGACCGTCTGCAGGAGTGGTCTATTGGAGTCTACCGTAAGGACCGTGGACGGGTGGTGGCCCGGCGGTACCGGACCGGTACACAAAGAGAAGCCAGCACCATTGGCAGGGGCCTTTCGGATCCCGGCAAGGCTTGGAGTCGCCGTACAATTTGTCAAATCCGTCAGTGAAGGGGACCTCCGGGTCTCCCAACAGTCAAAGTCCCGATTGAAGGCAACCGTCCAACCGCATTGGAGAGACACCGCCACCGCCAAGGCACCAGTTTCTCAGGGCCAGCGCCTGCGGGCAAGAGAGGGGCTCCTCCGGCTCATATCCAAGCTGGGGAGCGGGTTACCGGTGGGAATCCATCGCTACCAACAACCGTATTTAGGTGCAGGGAAGAGACAGTCACCGCTAACTTGCAGGGAACATCAACACCGCAGCCGTCCGAGGGACCCGTCTAACCAGCCGCTTGTTTACCGTGAACTGTGTCATCATCCTTGGGCTGAGTGAGTACCTCCGTGCCGTGCGGCACAGCGCTGCCCCTGCGTCCCTGCACCTCAACAGGCCCCATAACCCGCCTGTCAAACATCCTAACTCCCCATCATCGGGCCCCGGGACCACCAACCCCCTACCCATGGAGGGGAGGGCCAACATCTAGCTGCTCCATACCACCACTCCCGGGATCCCCATACAGAGCAGCGGTGGTGTCCACACAATCACCACAACCGTGGGTGGCGTCACGGACAACAATAAATCCCCAAAACCAATCCCCTTTTCACTCACGGGCGAGGAGCGCCGCTCGAGTCCCCGGGATCCGGCCCATCGCTCGAGCCACCGAGCAGCAGAGGCCGTGGCAGCAGCGGCAGCCGGACCCGAGCAGTGGGGGAGCGCGGCGTCCCCTCCTCCGCCCGCGACAACTTGGCATCACGAACAGGATCTTACCGCTCTGCCGTCTGGTAGAGGTGCGCCTTGTTACCGCCGGAGGTGTCCGGCCGGAAAATTTCAGAAGCCGCCATCTTTGGCGCGAAAAGTTCCCGCTCGAGCGTCTTCTCGAGTAGTGGAGGCGCGAAGGCCAAAACCCCGCCCCGATAGAAGAGGAGCCGGAAAAAGGCTAAGGGGGACGAAATGGCGACTGGACGCATGTAGCTGCGGCTATAAAAGCAGAGACGCCAGGACTCTGCAAGGATACTGGGTTCCTGGAAGGCACGATTGCCAAGATGTACAGTCCAACCGCCAACGAGGACGCTCCCGCACCCGGCACGGCGATATGGTTGAGAGACCGGACTGCCCCGTTGAATAACCGTCTGCAAGCCCATATGCAGCTCCTCCTAGAGGAGTGGGAGACCGACATGGCGGACGTAGTGGCTGCTATGCGGAGACGCGAGGTGGAAGAGGATTTGGAGGAGCGGGTAAGAGACCCACGCCCCTGTATTCCCGAGGGATCGGCCATTGAAGCTGAGGAGCCCGGCCTACCTCCGCTCACCCTGCCTCTCTCCCCGCTACCCGTGTTAGCTGCTGCCGCTCCGCCACTAGGCCCGCTGCCTGCCCAACCAGTAGCGATACCTTGCCAATCCGCTCCGGCGGACCAACCGGCTGCAGACGTCCAGGACGTCCCTGAATTACTCCCGGGGGAACCGCTAGGACCGCGGCCCCTTGACAAGATTGTGCCAGAAGTCCCGGCAGTGACTTTGCCAGACCCCATGCCCGGGACCGTAGCATGGATGAAGGCCCGGGTGATTAAATTCCACCAACGTCAGCAGGATCAGATCTTCCGGATGATGGAGCAGTGGACCAACGAGGTGGAGATGCTGATTGCAACCGCCCCGATGTACGGGAGGGGAACAGATGTAACAGAGTCGACTGGTGACCCACGTCCCTATGTCCTACCAGGACCGGCCGCTGCGGCTGAGGGGCCCGGCCTAGTCTCGGCCTATGCATCACCCTTGCCGTTACTTATGGGGCACCTCAGTGTAAACTCGCCTGACCTGCTGCCCCGTGCTACTGCAGAAGGATCTGATGTGCTGGAAACTGAAGGCCAGGAGGCTGCGGCACCTGGCGGCAACCCGCCTGACGCAGGAATAATTGATGATGACTCCGGCCCCGGCCCCGAGCCCACTGCTGAGTTTGAGGGGGCAAGTGAGCGTCCCCGCTATGAAGGAGACCCAGTAGTTTTCTACACCCCGCGCACCAGTGGAAATGGGTACCGGGCACCCCTGTCACAGCAGGCATGTCAGTGCATGTTTGATATGCTGGTGGAGGGGGATGGATCCGCCTCAGCCGAGGAATCTGAGTAGGGCAGCGGAGCACCGTTGTCACAGTCCCCGTTGGGACCAGCACTGTGTTTGTTTTGAAAAGTTTTGAGTTGAAAGTTTGAGAAAATGAAAATGATCACCGAAGTCTCATCTGATTGTCTGCAACTGTGATTGAACCGGCCGTTGCCGGAACCGTTGTCCCCGAGGGGACCGTCTGAAGTTGCGTAAGGGACTCCTTACGGAAAAGCCCGTGAACTTGCAGGGCAACCACAAACGTTAGTGGCTTGTAAATAAAATGTTTGTTGCAGCTGCCACCGTACCACCTCCGGAGAGGCAGGTTGGAGGGAGGGCCCGCAGTGGAGCAGGCTGGGGCCCAGCCACCACAGGAACTGGTGGCTACCCTCTGGGGGTTCCAGGGGCTCCCCATGGACGTGGGTCCCCTGGAAAGGACAGATCCCGCTCGGGTAACTTGGTTCAGGACTGGGGTCAAGGGGTGCTGCCTGTTTCTTAGGGGCAGCATCAGGGCCAGGTTACTTGGGTGGGAGAGAGCGGCAGCCGCAACCGTTACCGTAACGTTTAAGAAAAGTGCCTCCCGTTGTGGGATGATGTTATTCTACTTGTATGTGTTACCGTTTTTCTTATCTTTTCAGAAAAGAAAAAGGAAAATAAAACCGGTGTTGGACGGGCAGCCCGAGGATGGTCTGCGTTTTGCTAAGGGGGAATGTGACGCCCTGGGCAAGCCAGGGGTCACAGGTCATGACACCACCACACTCCCCACATTTCCTGCAGGCACACCAAGGTCAGAACACAAAATCCTTGTTGCCCTCCTCCAGGGGCTGATGTCCACACCAGGGGGTAGGCCAGGCGGTTGGCTCCGCCCACCAAGGAGTTCACGGTCCTGGAGGCGGGAAAACCAGAGTTGAGTTTGAGAGTGGAAGGAAGTGAGAGGGAAGTGGTAGAGGAGCAAGTGAAAGGAGGTGAAGTGAAGGAGTAGGTGACAGCAACAGAGCCTGAAGTTGGTCCGGGTGTGTGCCCCGGACAGAGACAGCAAGGTTGGCAGACGGCGGTGACCGTCTGCAGGAGTGGTCTATTGGAGTCTACCGTAAGGACCGTGGACGGGTGGTGGCCCGGCGGTACCGGACCGGTACACAAAGAGAAGCCAGCACCATTGGCAGGGGCCTTTCGGATCCCGGCAAGGCTTGGAGTCGCCGTACAATTTGCCAAATCCGTCAGTGAAGGGGACCTCCGGGTCTCCCAACAGTCAAAGTCCCGATTGAAGGCAACCGTCCAACCATATTGGAGAGACTCCGCCACCGCCAAGGCACCAGTTTCTCAGGGCCAGCGCCTGCGGGCAAGAGAGGGGCTCCTCCGGCTCATATCCAAGCTGGGGAGTGGGTTACCGGTGGGAATCCATCGCTACCAACAACCGTATTTAGGTGCAGGGAAGGGGACAGTCACCGCTAACTTGCAGGGAACATCAACACCGCAGCCGTCCGAGGGACCCGTCCAACCAGCCGCTTGTTTACCGTGAACTGTGTCATCATCCTTGGGCTGAGTGAGTACCTCCGTGCCGTGCAGCACAGCGCTGCCCCTGCGTCCCTGCACCTCAACAGGCCCCATAACCCGCTTGTCAAACATCCTAACTCCCCATCATTGGGCCCCGGGACCACCAACCCCCTACCCATGGAGGGGAGGGCCAACATCTAGCTGCTCCATACCACCACTCCCGGGATCCCCATACAGAGCAGCGGTGGTGTCCACACAATCACCACAACCGTGGGTGGCGTCATGGACAACAATAAATCCCAAAACCAATCCCCTTTTCACTCACGGGCGAGGAGCGCCGCTCGAGTCCTCGGGATCCGGCCCATCGCTCAAGCCACCGAGCAGCAGAGGCCGCGGCAGCAGCGGCAGCCGGACCCGAGCAGTGGGGGAGCGCGGCGTCCCCTCCTCCGCCCGCGACACATTGCTACAAGAAGAGGTCCAGTAAAGGGTACATTACTATAAGAAGAGGACCTGCATAGGCATATTACTTCAGGATAGGGACAAGGATGGGCACATCACCACGGGATGGGCACATTACTACAAGGAGACTAGGATAGGCACAATACTACAGGATGGGTACAAGGATGGACACGGTACCACAGGATAGGCACATTACTACAAGATGGGCACATTACCACAGAATGGGCACAATACTACAGGATGGGCACAAGGATGGACACATTACTACAGGATGGGCATATTACTACATGATAGGGACTAGGATGGGCATATTACTGCAGGATGAGGACCAGGATGGGCACATTACTACAGGTTGAGAACCGGGATGGGCTCATTACTACAGGATGGGGACAAGGATGAGGCACATTACTACAAGATGAAGACAAGGATGAGGCACATTACTACATGATGAGGGCCTGGATTGGCATATTACTACATGAAGAGGGCCTGGATGGACATATTACTACAGGATGAGGACCAGGTTGTGCTTATTACTACAATATGGGGACCAGGATGGGCACATAACTACATGATGAGGACCAGGATAATCACATTACTACAGGATGAAGACCAGGATGGGGCACATTTCTACAGGATGAGGACCAGGATGCGGCACATTACTACAGGATTAGACCAGGATGGGGACATTACTACAGGATGGGGACAAGGATGGGGTACATTACTACATGAGGGAAATAAGAATGAGCACATTACTACAAGGGGACAAGCATGGACACATTACTACAGAATGGGGAGCAGGATGGTGCACATTGCTACTTGAAGGGGAACAGGATGGGCGACATTATTAAAAGATGAGGACCAGGATGGGAACAATACATTACTACAAGATATTGGCCAAAATTACTATATGTTAAAAATGAAGTAAACCAATTCTGTAGTGGCCGCGCTCCCCGTAGTAATGATTTTAAAAACTCTTGTCCTCAAATACCTGATACCTCAGGATACCTGAGGAAGGCGGTTGTTCCCGCCGAAACGCGTTGTATCCGTTTTTTATTTCCGTATGTTTGAGTAATAAATTCCATTTGAGGACAAGAGTTTTTAAAATCATTACTACGGGGAGCGCGGCCACTACAGAATTGGTTTACTTCATTTTTAACTTTTTCACCTGTGGTAATCCGAGCTAGGACCATACACAGGATCAATTCAAGGCAAGCAGCAGACCCGGATAAGGAGACTTTGGAAAAGTCATATATGCCTGAAGTTTTGTGGCAAAAAGTGAGTGCATAAAACTTCAGTAAAAAAAAAAAAAAAAAAAAAAGGGCACCAGAGAGTCGCTTTGATAACGCGCTGAGATTGGCGCCGCATGTTTGTTTTTTATTATATACCCTGCAGGGAATCACCTTACTTCAAAATTACTATATGGTGCTAATTGTAAAACGGTATTACTTACAAAAAGGGATAAGATAAAGAAAAATAAATAAAATAAAAATAAAGATGATATATATATATATATATATATATACACACACACACACACACACACACACACACACAGACACACACACACACACACACACACACACACACAGACACACACACACAAAGAGCTAATAAACAAACAGGTAATGTTAAAACACAGTGATCCATCCAAATGTGTACAGAAAAACAATAGGGTACCAATAAAAATGTCACTTTGTCCCGAAAAGAATGCGGCCCCCCAAATTATTTTTTTTCTATGTGCGGCCCTTAGACCTAGCCGAGTTTGAGATCCCTGGTCTAAAGGGTGACTCCACTGGAAAACAATGCAATAATTTATTTTATATCACCTTATTTGGATTAATGCAATGTATTCATTGGGGGATACCTATATTACCATTTCTAGAATTTGCAGCGTGCTCAGAATATCTGCTACTCCTTAGCAACATCTGGAAGCAAGGTGACAAATTGTGCAATGCAGTGACTATTACCATGGTTACCACAGTTGCTAAGGAGTGTTAGACATTTACAACGTGACTGCAAATGGTAGTAACAGCTGTGTCCTTATCTCTTAAATGCTGTTTTCAAGTAGTGCACTTCTTCTATCAAGTGTTTAGGAGTTTTTTCCAGTTAAATATAGCAGCCAGTCTAGTGAATTTAATTTAGAAAAAGAAAAGTCATGTTTTTTAAGGGCAGTTACTAATTAAACCAGTGAACCAGAGAAGAAGACCTGCTGAAAATGACTGTATTGCTCTCTTAAAGGGGGTTACCATTATCAGGACTTCGGCTACAAGTCTGCCGTCACTCTATGTGACTGCAGCCTTGTAAATTCTCCTATCAGGCGCTTTGCTCGCTGTGAGGATTTGCCTGTGCTAGAAGCGGGAGCGCATGTGACTGCAAATATATAATTTGCATACCTCCGGCCAGATTCCAATTAGACCCGTCCAACCTCGTTTAATACCCTTGCCTTCAGTGAGTTCAGGTAACGTCTAGTTGGTATGTGACCGTGTGTATACAACTCACATACTTATGGTCACGTTCCCACCTCTCCTGCCACCAGAGCATCCTCATAGCACGCAGTGTGCATGCTACAAGGATTCAAAGAGTTACTGCAGAATTGAAGCCTGAAGCCAAGCACCCTCTCTAAAAAAAAACCCCTAAAAACATAGGCCCTGATTCATCATTTGCTTTTTTTTCATTTATTTTTTTTTGTCTTGAGGTATTCGTAGCTGTTTATTACGCTGAATTCATCAAAATTGTGCATGCGGTTCATGACTTTGGCACAAAGTAAAAGAAAAAGGGAATTTTTTTTGTCATTCACCATTTTGGCAACTTTTTATAAGCAAAAACGCGTACAGTGCATAGACTTTACTAATCTGAGAGTTCCACTTCATAATGATGGGAAAAAATTGTATTCTGAGGTCCTCCTCTACTTGTCTTCCAGGGTGTACTGTAATCCCTCCTTCTAATTTTTGGCAGCCCTTGTATATAGTGCATAGGCTTTACTAATCTAGGAGTCTCATTCTTTAATAATTGGAAAAAATTGTATTCTGAATTGTATTCTAATTATTGACAGCCATTGCACATAGTGAATAATAGGTTTTACTAATCTAGGAGTCCTCCTATAAATACAATTTATAGAATCCATGCATATATGCCTCTAATCCAAACCTATCACTTTTCCAGGAGCAATCTGTACAGTAAATGCAGGTAACAATGTTATTAATAGGGAATAGAATAGATATAGCCCTAACAAAGAACTTTTGGTTTTAGTGTGCAGCAGCAAGGACTCTAAAGCTGGGTTTACACACTGCAACATCTCAAACGACATCGCTGTAACGTCACCGGTTTTGTGACGCAATAGCGATGTCGTTTGCGATGTTGCAGTGTGTGAAACACATCAGCGACCTGGCCCCTGCTGTGAAGTTGCTGATCGCTACAAATCGTTCAGGACCATTCCTAGGTCCTTTGTTTCCCGCTGTGCAGCATGCATCGCTAGAAAGTTTCAGTGTGTGAAAGACTTTGCAGCGACTTTGTTAGCAACTTCCCTTTCAAAAAGCTGCTTATCAACATCCCCAACAACCAGCTAGGTCGTTCTGCAGGTCCAGATCGCTGTTGCGTTGTTGGCCTGGTTTGCCTGTTTGACAGCTCACCAGCGACTCAACAGAGACTTAGGGAGGTCGCTGTTACGTCACAAAACCGGTGACGTTACAGCGATGTCCTTTGCGATGTTGCAGTGTGTAAACCCAGCTTAAAGGCTCCGTCACACACAGAGATAAATCTTTGGCAGATCTGTGGTTGCAGTGAAATTATGGACATATTGTTCCATTTGTACACAGCCACAAACCTGGCACTGATTGTCCACAATTTCACTGCAACCACAGATCTGCCGCAGATTTATCTCTATGTGTGACAGGGCCTTCAGGCTATAATGCCTGAATTTATGCCTCTAATCCAAACCTATCTCTCCCCCAGAAGCTATCCCTACACTGAATGCAGCAAACAGCAGTATTAATAGTAGTGATGTGTCGGTCGCGAACGATCCGACACAAAGATCCGGCTCCCTGCTGTGACCGACAGGAGCCGGATCACCAATAAGAGCCACTAAAATATCTAAACGGCTCATTTTGCTGCTGAAACCCCGCCCACCCGTAGCTAAACTCCGCCTACTCAACAATCTAATTGGTCACTTGTAAGTAGGCGGGGTTTAGCCGCGGGTGGGTGGGGTTTTTGCGGCGTTACTATAACCTTAAATATGTGTTCACCGTAACAGACAAGATACAACTTGCAGACTCATTTTGGAGTCTCCACATTTCAATAAATAAGAGGCAGACAGCAGGACAGTTACATCAGTTGCCGCACAGTACCCATAGCATCTTAGCGCTGCATTCAAGCATGGGCCATACACGACACAGGGTCTGGCCCAGCATTTGCAGCTTTCAAATCAAGAGGTGGGTGGATGGATGATTGACAGGTGTAGGCCTGTTGCTCTGAGAACCCTGCCACTACAGACAAGATACAACTTATATACCCTAAAGGTTTTCCAAGCTCACAGCCACTGGATTTCCTGGCAGCTGTGAGGCCGGGAAACCTTAAGGGATTCTTTAAGTATCATAGAGTTCCCAGCTGTTGGCACACCTTTAATCTTTGAACTCTGGTAACAGTTCAAAGCCTCCAGATGTCCTAGCAGCTGGGAACTGCAGGAATGTTAAAGGCTCTCTTAAAGGCTCCCTTAAAGTTATTGGGTTGAAAGCTGCTGCGAGACCTGATGGCTGTGAGCAGCTTTGGTAACTGAAGGTCCACAGGCAACCCTCAGGGATGGGGCTACAGGTTCCACTTTCCGAGGAGTCTCCCTGTAGTTGACAGAAAGGGTCCTCCTGCATCACCGGTTTCGCCGTTCTTCTTCGGCCTCCTCCTCCCACCTATTGACCTCCTCTTTAGTGGCGCACCGGGTTACTCCCACAGCAAACCCTTTGCGGCACTACAGGTGCATGAACAACACCCTTTCCCCCATATACAGAGTCTGTATGCGAGTGGGGCAGGTATCCCGTTTGACCATGGCCTGATTCACATATATATGTTACCTGGTCTTATTTTCGGCTGTAAATGCCTTGGGTCTGATTAAAGTTGATAACTGCCTTGAGTACAGCCATTTGCAAAGTTGGCTCTCTTCAGCCCAACTGGCCACTCCCAGGCTAAGGCATCTGCCCTCATCTTCTCCTCCACCACACCTAATGTCCCACCTGTTTTCAGGGAGAAATCAGAGACAGGGGGTAGGGGATCGCAACTTATCTGGCTCCAGCAGACTGCATGACGGGGTGGGGATCTGGATAGCTGACTCACCCAGGCGAATACGAGAACTTTTTCCACTAATTCCTTTTCCTCCTCCTCCTGCTGGCTCCAGCAGACACACTCCAAGGGGAAGCATTTCAGGGTGGTCTTCAGGGACTTTACCCCTGCCACCCTTCTCAGTGCGGGAATCGGTTCCCGTAGATACTGCCTCTGCTTCAGGAAGTTCCTCTTCCATCCGGTCCCAGTGCTGGATCTGGTGCTTGCTGCAGAGAAGGCCCAGCACTTGATGCTGTACCACCCCCCATGTTACATAATGCGTTGTTCCTGCCCGCTGCTCCAGGAAAACAATGGTCACCTGCGGCCCCAGAGGTCATCAGCCGGATGATGTCCTCCAGCTCCGCCTCGCTTCCAACATCACTCATCTTCTTGTCTGCACGCAGCTTCTTCTCCATCCAACAGCAAAATGGTGCTGGCCCATGAAGTGACACTATCTTACGGTGGGCGTGCCCCGCTCTCTGCCCACACTGCTGGAGTAACCAAACACAGACTGCTATACACAGAGGGTGGCCAGGGAAGCATTGAAAATTCATGAAGTTTAATAAACGGGCCCAGAAGAGAGTCTGACTGCAATGCTTTCCCTGGCCAATCACAGCCTGCCAATAATTGTCATGGCTGTGATGGGGCTGGGAGTGGTTGGTTTAAAAGAAAAGGGTACATATATTCATACCTGGTGGTCTTGTCCGTTCATGAGACATTTCTGGGACGCTGTATATAATCTCTCTAATAAATTACTAATGAAGCCTGTATCACCCACAGTAGAGATGGCTTTGTTATCTTTGCGTAGTATCTCTAATGGGTTTGCTTAGACACTGCCTAACAGCAGCCTGAAGACTGATTCCCAGATACTGGAAGCAAAAGAAATCCCCATCGTGAGCTGCGTTTGTAGGGAAAATTGATGACATTTTCAGAATGGAAGATCTAATAGGCCAAACACATGTTAGGTCTGATAAGGTCTACAAAACGTGGTTGCCTTGGATTACATTCACAGACTCAATAGAACTGTCCACTTGGTTAAACTTGGCGTGAAAGAGTATTATTAATATACATTCCTGTGTCACGCCATTCTCTTTTTCTGATTTTACACTGAACATCATATCAGAAGGCAGCCACTCAGGTGAGAATTTCTTCTCTTCTACGTTTTCTTCCTAATCATATTCCTAAATATTTTACACTATCTTTCCTCATACTCTCTTTAATCTTCTTCTTCTTTTCCAGTAATTTATTGGTTGTTGAATAAGACAAGAACATCTTATCACTTTAAATAGTTTAATAGTTAACTCTGAACACTGGTTGTTTTATTTAAATATCCTATTCATTATCTATATTATTCTGACCTTATTCACCATGTGATGCACAAGCTGGGTTAGGGGTCTACACCAGATTTATGCTATGTACCTTAATTATCACTTGCTCTATAATAATCTCTGCCTATATGTCTCTAATCCAAAACTATCCCTCCTCTAGCCATTGTCCCTACAGTGAATGTATCTTACAGTGGTATTAATCTAATACAAAGCTGAGTGTATGTACAGTACAGACCAAAAGTTTGGATACACCTTCTTATCTCTAGAACAACTATTAAGAGGAGGCTTTGTGCTGCAGGCCTTCATGGTAAAATAGCTGCTAGGAAATCACTGCTAAGGACAGGCAACAAGCAGAAGAGACTTGTTTGGGCTAAATAACACAAAGAATGGACATTAGACCAGTGGAAATCTGCGCTTTGGTCTGATGAATCAAAATTTGAGATCTTTGGATCCAACCACCGTGTCTTTGTAGAAAAGGTGAACAGATGGACTCTACATGCTTGGTTCCCACCGTGAAGCATGGAGGAGGAGGTGTGATGGTGTGGGGATGCTTTGCTGGTGACACTGTTGGGGATTTATTCAGAATTGAAGGCATACAGAACCAGCATGGCTACCACAGCATCTTGCAGCGCCATGCTATTCCATCCGGTTTGCGTTTAGTTGCACTATAATTTATTTTTCAACAGGACAATGACCTCAAACACACCTCCAGGTTGTGTAAGGGCTATTTGACTAAGAAGGAGAGTGATGGGGTGCTACGCCAGATGACCTGGCCTCCACAGTCACCAGACCTGAACCCAATCGAGATGGTTTGGGGTGAGCTGGACCGCAGAGTGAAGGCAAAAGGGCCAACAAGTGCTAAGCATCTCTGAGAACTCCTTCAAGACTGATGGAAGACCATTTCCGGTGACTACCTCTTGAAGCTCATCAAGAGAATGCCAAGAGTGTGCAAAGCAGTAATCAAAGCAAAAGCTGACTACTTTGAAGAATCTAGAATATAAGACATATTTTCAGTTTCACACTTTTTTGTTAAGTATTTCATTCCACATGTGTTAATTCATAGTTTTGATGCCTTCAATGTGAATCTACAATTTTCAGAGTCATGAAGTCATGAAAATAAAGAAAACTCTTTGAATGAGAAGGTGTGTCCAAACTTTTCGTCTGTACTGTACATACACTACAGTTCAAAGGTTTAGGGTCACTTAGATATTTCCTTATTTTTGAAAGAAAAGCACATTTTTTTTCAATGAAGCTAACATTAAAGGGAAGGTATCGTCAAAAAAAAAAATTTCAATAACTGAAAAAATGTAAAGTAATGTTTTAATGTTTTAAATATTATTATTTGTTTTTAATTGAGCAAAATATGAAAAAAAAAAATTAAAAAGTTTGATATTTTCCACTGTTAAACACTAGGGGGAGCAGCTGCTGAAATCCTACAGAAAACCCACTGTAGAAAAAGCTCAGATTACAGCCTGCAGTAAAGTGGGCGGAGTCTGCTCTCCTGTGTGTGATGGCACACCTCCCCCCTCCCAATCTGAGTGTTTACAACAGATAACAGAGAATGACATGTAGGGACATAGTGCAGAGCCATTTTGTTGATGACCACAAATGTCTAAAGTGTCACCAAGGACAGCAGGAGTATCACACAGGATAGGATTAGATACACGGCTCAGCAGACAGTATCACACAGGAGAGGATTAGATACACAGCTCAGCAGACAGTATCACACAGGATAGGATTAGATACACAGCCCTGCAGACAGTATCACACAGAAGAGGATTAGATACACAGCTCAGCAGACAGTATCACACAATATAGGATTAGATACACGGCTCAGCAGACAGTATCACCAAGGATAGGATTAGATACACACCTCAGCAGACAGTATCACACAGGATAGGATTAGATACACACCTCAGCAGACAGTATCACACAGGAGATTAGATGCACAGCTATGCAGGCAGTATCACACAGGATAGGATTAGATACACAACCCTGCAGACAGTATCACCGGTACACACACAGGTACTCACATGCAGTGGCGCGCACACACACACACACACACCATCCCTGATGGGGACTTTGTGCCACACACACATCACCCCTGATGGGGACCTTGTGCGACACACACATCACCCCTGATGGGGACCTTGTGCCACACACACACACATCACCCCTGATGGGGACCTTGTGACACACATACACACACACACACACACACACACACACACACATCACCCCTGATGGGGACCTTGTGCCACACACACATCACCCCTGATGGGGACCTTGTGCCACACACACACGCATCACCCCTGATGGGGACCTTGTGACACACACACACACAGCGGCGGCGGGCAGAGCGGGGGAGCTGCAGGGCGGTGGGCAGAGCGGGGGCTTGGGAGAACGGAGGGAGGGGGGTGTCATTGGAGACAGTAACGGCGGGGGGAGGGGCGGCTTATGTAACGGGGGCAGAGCAGGGGCTGGGGAGAATGGAGGGATGGGATGTCATCGGAGACGGTAACGAGAGGAGGGCAGGGGAGGGGACATCCCGGCGGTTGACAGGGGTAAAGTGGAGCAAGCAGCACACGCTGTGAGCTCCACAATAATGGCGCTGGTCTCCTCCCTCTGCTGTGACCTGGACAGCCCAGGGGGCGCGTCCAGGTCACAGCAGACACCCACTGTAACATTAGTGAATGGGGTTGGATTCCGACTACTGTTCTCTATGCACAGGGGCTGCCATAAAGGAGCGTGTAACTGTCGTTACACACACAGCAAATCCAGCATGGCAGCCCCCAGTGCCTCCAGTAAAATAAGAACTAAATAAAAACTAAATAAGCTGCGATTTTTATTTTGTATTAGAAATACTTGATTTCATAATCACTAATTTTAATACAAAAATAAAAAACGGCGATACCTTCCCTTTCAATTAAACAGAAATACACTCTATACATTGTTAATGTGATAAATGACTATTCTAATTTCAAACATCTAGTTGGTTTTTAATGCAATATCTACATAGGTGTATAGAGAGGCCCATTCCCAACAACCCCCACTCCAGTTTTCTAAT